>NC_086446.1:624290565-624590565 GCF_028390025.1 Pseudophryne corroboree
TCATTTCCCTCACCAGCTTCTCCAAAGAGACAAGCTGATAAACCAAGTGTAAATAAACAGTCAACTTCACAGGCTACACAGGAAGATTCATCGGACGATGAAAGCTCTATATACTCTACTTCGGCATACGAAGAACAAGTAGAAGGTCTCAGCTCAGTAGATATAGCAGAGTTAATTAGAACAATAAAGGCCATTCTATCCTTAAGAGGATTCAGCAGAGCCTGTGTTAAAAGCCAAGGCACCTGTATTTAAACGGCCCAAAGCAGGTGAGACTGTGTTGCCAGGGTCAGACCAGCTAACGGAAATCATGGAAGAGGTTTGGGCTACACCCAGTAAAAAATATAGAATTCCCCAAAAATGGGATTCCAATTAAATCTTTTCCAGCTGGGGAGTGTTTAAAATGGGAAATGGTTCCCAAAGTAGATACGCATGTCATTCGATTAGTGCGAAAATCTATATTGCCTTTGCCATCAACGTCATTGGATGATGTCACGGATAGGAGAGTGGATGGGTTTCTGAAAACCATATTTTCTGTATCTGGGGCAGTCATAAGGCCAGCCATGGCTTCAGCTTGGATGGCAAAAGCAGTTGCTGCCTGGATAGAGGTACTGGAAGACGGTCTTTCAGCACCTTCAAAGGAGCAAGAATCCTATATAGCTAATATAAAACAGGCTGCAATATTCTTAGAAGAAGCAGCAATAGATATGGGAACGATTGCCTCCAGGGCATCAGCTTCAACAATAGCTGCTCGCAGAGCACTTTGGTTACGTACATGGAAAGCCGATTCAGAATCTAAGAAGGTTCTGGAATCTTTGCCTTTTACTGGAAGCATTCTGTTTGGTAAAGAATTGACAGATATTCTGGAGTCAGAAGCAGACTCCAAAAAGGTAAAATTTCCTTCTACATAAAACCCCAAAACGTAGGGGTCCTGCTTTTCGGCCCTTTAGGTTACAAGGAAAAGCAAAAGTAAAAAGGGATAGTGTGCAGCCCCAATATAATAAATTTGGTAAGGCGAAAAAGCAATGGGCTACCAGAACGCCAGCCTCCAAACCAGAGAATAAGCCATCAGTTTGATGGTGCGGGCCTCCCCCTAGGGGACCCCATGGTAGGGGGCAGACTTCTTCAGTTTGCACAGATATGGCAGCAGTCTACAACAGATGCCTGGGTGCAAGAAGGGGTATCTTTAGGTTATGTTCTTCCCTTCAAAAAGCATCCTGCTCGAAGGTTCTTCTGCACCAGCCCATCTCGGGTAGAGACGAAGGCCAGGGCTTTGCAAGAAGCAGTTCAGAAATTGCTTCAGTCAGGAGTAATCATTCCAGTGCCCCCGGGGACAGGGATTTTACTCCAACATGTTTTTGCTTTAGAAGCCAAATGGGTCATTCCGGCCAATTCTCAATCTCAAATTGCTGAACAAATATATTTGGGTTCCATGGCTTCACATGGAGACGTTACGCTCTATAGGTTTTGGCCATGGAACCAGGGGATTATATGGTATCCCTGGATATTCAGGATGCTTACCTACATGTTCCTATAGCACTGTCCCATAAGTGCTAACTCAGGTTCGCTATCCTCCAGCAGCATTTTCAGTTCCAGGCATTACCTTTTGGGTTAGCCACGGCACCCAGAGCATTTACCAAGATCATGTTGGTTATGGCAGCTTATCTTTGCAAGCAGGGGATAAGAATTTTTCCATACCTCAACGACCTGTTAATTCTAGCACAATCACAGGAAATGCCCCTGGACCATCTTCAACAGACAATAACATGTCTGCAGAGGCACGCATGGCTCATAAATTGGGCAAAATCATCTCTAGTTCCATCACAACGGATGACTCACTTGGGGGCTGTACTGGATTCAAGTCTGCAGAAAATATTTTTACCTCGGGACAAGATAGCCATGGTACAGTCAAGGACTCAGGAGTTGTTACACAGTCAAACAATAACAATAGCAATCCACGCAGCGACATTGTGTAGTATGCACAATTCTGGCCAGATGGAATGGAATATATCAGAAAATACCGGTGTAACCAGCTTCTCCAAGCTCCGCCTTCGGCCTGCTACCGTGCTGTGCTTGGGCAAGCAACGTTTGGGTATTCGGCAACACCACACAGATGTGGTAAGGCGGCGCGTCGACGCATACAAAGCAGAACCGTGGTTCCAAATGCCACGGCAGGTTAGGAGTTTGGTGGTAGCAGCGTAAACCCACCCACTGCGCAGTGGGTGGAGTCAGTAACAGGCAGTTACCGTCAGGAAGCGGGAATCCCGTGTGGCTAGGTCCGGCGTGACCTAAACATCCATTCTGTGTACTGGGGATAGGACGCAAAAGCGCTGAGTGCTTTCGTACGGGACTTCACAGGAAGGCTCTCCACACTTTTCTTGGATTCTGCGTCCGCCGACCATTGCCGTAGCCACAGAGCCCTGCGTGCTGACACCGCCATGGTTGCGGCCCTTGCATTAAGCAGGCCAAGGTCCTTCATGGCTTCTACCATGAAACCTGCAGAATCCTGTATGTGACATAAAAAGAAATCAATGTCACTCCTATGCATGGTATCTAATTCATCACTTTACTATGGCCCTAGAAATCCACGCACAAGCGATAGTGGGTCTCTGAGCCACCCCTGTAGCAGTGTATAGTGATTTGAGAGTAGTCTCAATCTTACGGTCAGCGGGGTCCTTTAAGGAGGCTGGGCAGGGACAGGTAGAACCACCTTCTTTGACAATCTAGATACAAAAGCGTCCACTATAGGTTGACATTCCCACTTCGTTCTGTCCTCTTCAGGGAAAGGGAATTAGTATTCTTTGAGGTATTTGGAATTTTTTCTCTGGGTTTTCCCAGGTTCTCTCAAATAAGGAGTTTAACTCCTTAGAAGCAGGGAAGGTAACGGAGGATTTCTTATTTTATGTAAAAACAGGATTTTGATACCTACCGGTAAATCCTTTTCTCCTAGTCTGTGGAGGATGCTGGGGTCCACTTCATGACCATGGGGTATAGACGGTTCCGCAGGAGCCATGGGCACTCTTAATACTTTTCAATGGGTGTGAACTGGCTCCTCCCTCTATGCCCCTCCTTCAGACCTCCGTTATAGGAACTGTGCCCAGGGAGACGGACATTTCGAGGAAAGGATTTACTTTAATACTAGTGGTGAGATGCACACCAGCTCACACCTCAACCATGCCTCACAACATGGCATTCAACAGAACACACGCCAACAGGCATGAACCAATTACAGCAACATGCTGAAACGAATATAACACAACTTGTGTAACTCTAATAACAAAACTGCAGGTAAAGTACGCACTGGGACGGGCGCCCAGCATCCTCTACGGACTAGGAGAAAAGGATTTACTGGTAGGTATCAAAATACAGTTTTCTCATACGTCCTAGAGGATGCTGGGGTCCACTTCATGACCATGGGGTTTATACCAAAGCTCCAGTACGGGCGGGAGAGTGCGGATGACCCTGCAGCACCGATTGACCGAACTTGAGGTCTTCATCGGCCAAGGTGTCAAACTTGTAGAATTTTGCAAATGTGTGACCCCGACCAAGTAGCTGCTCCGCAAAGTTGCAATGCCGAGACCCCCCGGGCAGCCGCCCAGGATGAGCCCACCTTCCTAGTGGAATGGGCCTTCACTGACGTCGGTAACAGCAATCCAGCCGTAGTATGAGCGTGCTGAATCGTACCTCTGATCCAACGCGCAATAGTCTGCTTGGAAGCAGGACACACAATCTTGTTGGGAGCATACAGGACAAACAAAGACTCTGTTTTCCGTATTCGAGCTGTTCTAGCGACATAAATCTTCAAAGCCCTAACCACATCTAGAGACTTTGACTCAGTGAACGTGTCAGTAACCACTTGCACCACAATAGGTTGGTTTATGTGGAAAGATGAAACCACCTTTGGAAGAAAATGTTGACGAGTTCTAAACTCTGCCCTATCTTCATGGAAGATCAGGTAAGGGCTCTTGTGAGACAAGGCCCCCAATTCAGACACCCGCCGTGTGGATGCCAAAAGCATCACCACTTTCCAAGTGAGAAACTTCAACTCTCTCTCTTGTAGATGCTCAAACCAATCCGATTGAAGGAACTGCAACACCACGTTAAGGTCCCATGGTGCCACTGGAGGCACAAATGGAGACTGGATGTGCAGAACCCCTTTCACGAAGGTCTGAACCTCTGGAAGAGAGGCAATTGTTTTTGGAAGAAAACGGACAAGGCCGAAATCTGGACCTTGATTGACCCCAATCGGTGGCCCGCCTCCACACCAGCCTGCAGAAAATGGAGAAAACGTCCTCACTGAAACTCTTCCGTAGGAGCCTTCTTGGATTCACACCAAGACACATTTTCTACAAATACGGTGGTAATGTTTCGACGTTACTCCTTTAGTGGCCTGAATAAGGGTGGGGATGACTTCCTTGGGAATACCCTTTCGGGCTAGGATCCAGCGCTCAACTGCCATGCTGTTAAACGTAGCCATGGTAAGTCTTGATACATGCACGGCCCCTACTGCAGCAGGTCCTCGAAGAGGAAGAGGCCGAGGATCTTCTATGAGCAACTCCTGAAGATCTGGGTACCAAGCCCTCCTTGGCTAGTCTGGGGCAATGAAGATTGCTCGAAACATTGTTCTTCTTACGATCCTGAGAACTTTTGGGATCAGCGGAGGGAAGACTTACACTGACCGGAATACCCACTGGGTCACTAGCGCATCCACTGCTATTGCTTGAGGGTCTCTTGACCTGGAACAATATTTCTGAAGCTTCTTGTTGAGACGAGATGCCATCATGTCTACTTGAGGAACTCCAAAAAGACTTGTTACCTCTGCGAACACTTCTTGGTGGCGGCCCCACTCTCCTGGATGGAGATCGTGTCTGCTGAGGAAGTCTGCTTCTCAGTTGTCTAATCCCGGAATGAAAATTGCTGACAGAGCCTTTACATATCTTTCTGCCCAGAGGAGGATCTTCGTCACCTCTGCCATTGCCGCTCTGCTTTTCGTTCCGCCCTGCCTGTTTATGTACGCGACTGCTGTTACATTGTCCGACTGGATCTGCACGGGATGATCTAGAAGATGTACCGCTTGTTGAAGGCCGTTGTAAATGGCTCTCAATTCCAGCACATTTATGTGAAGGCAGGCTTCCTGACTTGACCATTTTCCTTGGAAGCTTTCCCACTGAGTGACAGCTCCCCAGCCTCGGAGACTTGCATCCGTGGTTACCAGGACCCAGTCCTGAATCCCGAACTTGCGTCCCTCTAGTAGGTGAGAACTGTGTAGCCACAGGAGCAAAATCCTGGCTTTTGACGACAGGATTATCTTCCAGTGCATGTGTAGGTGGGGTCCCGACCACTTGTCCAACAGGTCCCACTGGAAAACTCTGGCATGGAACCTGCCAAACTGTATGGCCTCGTAGGCCGCCACCATCTTCCCCAACAATCGAATGCACTGATGGATCGACACACTTTATGGTTTCAATATCATTTTCTGGATTTCCAGAGCCTTTTACACCGGAAGAAATATTCTCTGAACTTCTGTGTCCAGAATCATCCCGAGAAAAGACAATCTTGTCGTCGGTTCCAACTGTGACTTTGGATAATTTATGATCAAACCGTGTTGGAGTATTGACAGGGAGAGTGTGATGTTTTGTAACAACTGCTCCCTGGATCTCACCTTTATCAGGAGATCGTCTAGATAAGGAATTATATTGACTCCTTTTTGACACAGGAGAACCATCATCTCCGCCATCACCTTGGTGAATACCCTCGGCGCCGTGGAGAGACCGAAAGGTAACGTCTGGAATTGGTAATGGCAATCTTGAACCACGAATCTCAAATAAGCATGGTGAGGAGGATAAATGGGAACATGCAGGTAAGCATCCTTTATGTCTACAGACCCCATGTAGTCCCCATCCTCCAGAATGGAAATCACTGCCCTCAGTGATTCCATTTTGAACTTGAATCGTTTCAAGTAGAGATTCAGATTTTTTAGGTTTCGGATCGGTCTGACCGAGCCGTCCGGCTTCGGAACTACAAAAAGGCTTGAATAAAAGGCCTCCCCTTGTTGTGACAAAGGTGCCAGGACTATGACCTGATCCTGACATAATTTTTGGATTGCCGCTGTTACGGCTTTCCTTTCCGGAAGAGAAGCTGGCAAGGTCAATTTGAAAAATCGGCATGGGGGAACGTCTTGAAACTCCAGCTTGTACCCCTGGGATACTATCTGCAAAACCCAGGGGTCCAGGCCAGACAGAATCCAACCTTGTCTGAACAGTTTGAGACGTGCCCCCACCCGAGCGGCCTCCCGCAAAGGAGCCCCAGCGTCATGCTGAAGATTTGGCAGAAGTAGGGGTAGACTTCTGCTCCTGGGAACCAGAAGCCGCTGTGGACTTCTTTCCCTTTCCCCTACCTGCAAAGAAGGGGGAACCTCTCGCTTTTTTGTATTTATTGGGCCAAAAGGACTGCATTTGCGGGTGATATGTCTTTTTTGCCGGTGCAGGTGGCAAAAATGTCGACTTACCTGCGGTAGCCGCCGAGACGAACGCATCCAGTCCATCGCCACATAAGGCCTCACCTTTATATGGGAGAGCCTCCATATTTCTTTTGGAATCTGCATCCGCGTTCCACTGGCGAATCCACAACGCCCTCCGAGCCGATACTGCCATGGTAGCGGCTTGTGAACTCAAGAGTCCAATATCTTTCATCGCTTCTAGCATGTATGCGGCAGAGTCTTTCATATTCCCTAACTTAAGGGTATCTCATCTTTATCAATCGTGCCAATTTCTGATGACACGCTCTCTGACCATTTTTCAATAGCGCGACTCACCCACGCGCAAGCAATTGTGGGCCTGAGCAGCGTACCATTGGCAACATAAATGGATTTCACTGTAGTCTCCATTTTGCGGTCTGCTGGCTCCTTTAGTGAAGCCGAGCCAGGTGCAGGGAGAATTACCTTCTTTGTCAACCTGGACAGAGCACTGTCTAACATATGGGGTGACTCCCATTTTTTCCTGTCCTCCACCGGGAAAAGATAAGCTATCTGAATTCTCTTGGGAATACGAAATTTCTTTTCGGGATTCACCCACATCCCTTCGAAGAGAGTATTAAGCTCGTGGGAAGGAGGGAAAGTGACCTTTTTGATTTCTTTTTCTTTATAGAAAATAAGAATTTACTCACCGGAAATTCTATTTCTCGTAGTCCGTAGTGGATGCTGGGAACTCCGTAAGGACCATGGGGAATAGACGGGCTCCGCAGGAGACTGGGCACTCTTAAAAGAAAGATTAGGTACTATATCTGGTGTGCACTGGCTCCTCCCTCTATGCCCCTCCTCCAGACCTCAGTTAGGGAAACTGTGCCCGGAAGAGCTGACATTACTAGGAAAGGATTTGGAATCCAGGGTAAGACTCATACAAGCCACACCAATCAAACCGTACAACTCGTGATAACCATACCCAGTTAACAGTATGAACAACAACTGAGCCTCAGTAACATATGGCTCATAACAATAACCCTTTAGTTAAGCAATAACTATATACATGTATTGCAGAGTGTCCGCACTTGGGACGGGCGCCCAGCATCCACTACGGACTACGAGAAATAGAATTACCGGTGAGTAAATTCTTATTTTCTCCGACGTCCTAGTGGATGCTGGGAACTCCGTAAGGACCATGGGGATTATACCAAAGCTCCCAAACGGGCGGGAGAGTGCGGATGACTCTGCAGCACCGAATGAGCAAAGGCAAGGTCCTCCTCAGCCAGGGTATCAAACTTGTAGAACTTAGCAAATGTGTTTGAACCCGACCAAGTAGCAGCTCGGCAAAGCTGTAAAGCAGAGACCCCTCGGGCAGCCGCCCAAGAAGAGCCCACCTTCCTTGTGGAATGGGCTTTTACTGATTTAGCATGCGGCAATCCTGCCGCAGAATGAGCTTGCTGAATCGTGTTACAGACCCAGCGCGCAATAGTTTGTTTTGAAGCAGGTGCACCCAGCTTGTTGGGTGCATGCAGGATAAACAGCGAGTCAGTTTTCCTGACTCCAGCCGTCCTGGAAACATAGATTTTCAAAGCCCTGACTACATCTAGTAACTTGGAGTCCTCCAAGTCCCGAGTAGCCGCAGGCACCACAATAGGTTGGTTCAAATGAAACGCTGATACCACCTTAGGGAGAAATTGGGGACAAGTCCTCAATTCTGCCCTGTCCATATGGAAGATCAGATAAGGGCTTTTATATGACAAAGCCGCCAATTCTGACACACGCCTAGCCGAAGCTAAGGCCAATAGCATGACCACTTTCCACGTGAGATATTTTAGCTAAACGGTCTTAAGTGGCTCAAACCAGTGGGATTTCAGGAAATCCAACACAACGTGAAGATCCCAAGGTGCCACTGGAGGCACAAAAGGGGGCTGAATATGCAGCACTCCCTTAACAAACGTCTGAACTTCAGGCGGTGAAGCCAGTTCTTTTTGAAAGAAAATAGATAGGGCCGAAATCTGGACCTTTATGGATCCTAATTTTAGGCCCATAGTCACTCCTGACTGTAGTAAGTGCAGGAATCGACCCAGCTGGAATTCCTCTGTAGGAGCCTTCCTGGCCTCACACCAAGCAACATATTTTCGCCATATACGGTGATAATGTTGTGCTGTCACGTCTTTCGTAGCCTTTATCAGCGTAGGAATCACTTCATCTGGAATGCCCTTTTCCGTTAGGATTCGGCGTTAAACTGCCATGCTGTCAAACGCAGCCGCGGTAAGTCTTGGAACAGACAGGGCCCCTGCTGTAACAGGTCCTGTCTGAGAGGCAGAGGCCATGGGTCCTCTGAGATCATTTCTAGTAGTTCTGGGTACCAAGTTCTTCTTGGCCAATCCGGAACGATGAGTATAGTTCTTACTCCTCTCTTTCTTACTATCCTCAGTACTTTGGGTATGAGAGGAAGAGGAGGGAACACAAACCGACTGGTACACCCACGGTGTCACTAGTGCGTCCACAGCTATCGCCTGAGGGTCCCTTGACCTGGCGCAATATTTTTTTAGCTTTTTGTTGAGGCGGGACGCCATCATGTCCACCTGTGGCAATTCCCAACGGTTTACAATCTGCGTGAAGACTTCTGGATGAAGTCCCCACTCTCCCGGGTGGAGGTCGTGCCTGCTGAGGAAGTCTGCTTCCCAGTTGTCCACTCCCAGAATGAACACTGCTGACAGTGCTAGCACGTGATTCTCCGCCCATCGGAGAATCCTTGTGGCTTCTGCCATCGCCATCCTGCTTCTTGTGCCGCCCTGGTGGTTTACATGGGCGACCGCCGTGATGTTGTCTGATTGAATCAGCACTGGTTGGTTTTGAAGCAGGGGCTCTGCTTGACTCAGGGCGTTGTAAATGGCCCTTAGTTCCAGTATATTTATGTGTAGTGAAGTCTCCTGACTTGACCAAAGTCCTTGGAAGTTCCTTCCCTGAGTGACTGCTCCCCATCCTCGGAGGCTTGCGTCCGTGGTCACCAGGACCCAGTCCTGTATGCCGAATCTGCGGCCCTCTTGAAGATGAGCACTCTGCAGCCACCACAGCAGAGACACCCTGGCCCTTGGGGACAGGGTGATCAACCGATGCATCTGAAGATGCGATCCGGACCATTTGTCTAACAGATCCCACTGAAAGATCCTTGCATGGAACCTGCCGAAGGGAATTGCTTCGTAAGAAGCCATCTTTCCCAGGACTCGCGTGCAGTGATGCACCGACACCTGTTTTGGTTTCAGGAGGTCCCTGACCGGAGATGACAATTCCTGGGCCTTCTCCACCGGGAGAAACACCTTCTTCTGTTCTGTGTCCAGCATCATGCCCAGGAAGAGCAGACGCGTCGCAGGAATCAGCTGCGACTTTGGGATATTCAGAATCCAGCTGTGCTGTTGCAACACTTCCCGAGAAAGTGCTACGCTGACTAACAACTCCCCTCTTCCAGGCTTGCAATAACCGCCCTGAGCGATTCCATTTTGAACTTGAACTTCCTTACATAAGTGTTCAAGGATTTTAAATTTAGAATGGGTCTCACCGAACCGTCTGGTTTCGGTACCACAAACATTGTGGAATAGTAACCCCGTCCCTGTTGAAGGAGGGGAACCTTGATTATCACCTGCTGAAGGTACAGCTTGTGAATAGCCGCCAGTACTACCTCCCTTTCCCTGGGAGCCGCTGGCAAGGCTGATTTGAGGTAACGGCGAGGGGGAGTCGCCTCGAACTCCAGCTTGTATCCCTGAGATACCACTTGTAGAACCCAGAGATCCACCTGTGAGCGAACCCACTGGTCGCTGAAGTTCCAGAGACGCGCCCCCACCGCACCTGGCTCCACCTGTGGAGCCCCAGCGTCATGCGGTTGACTTAGTGGAAGCAGGGGAGGATTATTGTTCCTGGGAACTGGCTGTCTGGTGCAGCTTTTTTCCTCTACCCCTGCCTCTGGGCAGAAAGGATGCGCCTCTGACCCGCTTGCCTCTCTGAGGCCGAAAAGGACTGTACTTGATAATACGGTGCTTTCTTAGGCTGTGAGGGAACCTGAGGTAAAAAAAGTCGACTTCCCAGCTGTTGCTGTGGATACGAGGTCCGAGAGACCGTCCCCAAACAATTCCTTACCCTTATAAGGCAAAACCTCCATGTGCCTTTTAGAATCAGCATCACCTGTCCACTGCCGAGTCCATAATACTCTCCTGGCAGAAATGGACATTGCATTAATTCTAGATGCCAGCCGGCAAATGTCCCTCTGTGCATCCCTCATATACAAGATGACGTCCTTTATATGCTCTATGGTTAGCAAAATAGCATCCCTTTCGAGGGTATCAATGTTGTCTGACAGGGTATCAGACCATGCTGCTGCAGCACTACACATCCATGCTGAAGCAATAGCAGGTCTCAGTATAGTACCTGAGTGTGTATATACAGACTTCAGGATAGCCTCCAGCTTTTTATCTGCAGGCTCCTTTAGGGCGGCCATATCCTGAGACGGCAGTGCCACCCTTTTAGATAATCGTGTGAGCGCCTTGTCCACCCTACGGGATGTCTCCCAGCGTAACCTGTCCGTTGGCGGGAAAGGATACGCCATCAGTAACCTCTTAGAAATCACTAGTTTCTTATCCGGGGAACACCACGCTTCTTCACACAATTCATTTAATTCATCAGATGGGGGAAAAGTCACTGGCTGCTTTTTCTCCCCAAACATAATACCCTTTTTAGTGGTAACCGGGTTAATGTCAGAAATGTGCAACACATTTTTCATTGCCGTAATCATGCATCGGATGGCCCTTGTGGACTGTACATTAGTCTCATCCTCGTCTACACTGGAGTCAGACTCCGTGTCGACATCTGTGTCTGCCATCTGAGCTAGCGGGCGTTTTTGAGCCCCTGATGGCCTCTGAGACGCCTGGGCAGGCGCGGGCTGAGATGCCGGCTGTCCCAAGGCTGTTACGTCATCGAACCTTTTATGTAAAGAGTTGACACTGTCTGTTAATACCTTCCACATATCCATCCACTCCGGTGTCGGCCCCGTAGGGGGCGACATCACACTTATCGGCTCCTGCTCCGCCTCCACGTAGCCCTCCTCATCAAACATGTCGACACAGCCATACCGACACACCGCACACACACAGGGAATGCTCTGGAGGACAGGACCCCACAAAGTCCTTTGGGGAGACAGAGAGAGAGTATGCCAGCACACACCACAGCGCTATATAACACAGGGATTTTCACTATACTGAGTGATTTTTCCCAATAGCTGCTTATTAACACAAATTGCGCCTAAATTTATGTGCCCCCCCCTCTTTTTTACCCTTGTTGTACTGGATACTGCAGGGGAGAGCCTGGGGAGCGTCCTTCCAGCGCTGGCTGTGCTGAGGAAGATAGCCCCGCCCCCTCAGCGGCGGGCTTCTCCCGCGTTTTATAATGTTAATGGAGGGGGTTTTTGCACATATACAGTGTTATACACTGTATTATGTGCTATTTGTGCCAAAAAGGTAAACTAATTGCTGCTCAGGGCGCCCCCCCCCAGCGCCCTGCACCCAACAGTGACCGGAGTGTGTGGTGTGCTATGGGAGCAATGGCGCACAGCTGCAGTGCTGTGCGCTACCTTAATGAAGACAGGAGTCTTCAGCGGCCGTTTTTCATCTTTATCTTCCGTCTTCTGGCTCTGCAAGGGGGACGGCGGCGCGGCTCCGGGAACGGACGATCGAGGTCGGGCCCTGTGTTCGATCCCTGTGGAGCTAATGGTGTCCAGTAGCCTTAGAAGCACAAGCTAGCTGCAAGCAGGTAGGTTTGCTTCTCTCCCCTCAGTCCCTCGTAGCAGTGAGTCTGTTGCCAGCAGATCTCACTGAAAATAAAAAACCTAACAAATACTTTCTTTTCTAGTGAGCTCAGGAGAGCCCACTAGGTGCATCCAGCTCTGGCCAGGCACAGATTCTAACTGAGGTCTGGAGGAGGGGCATAGAGGGAGGAGCCAGTGCACACCAGATATAGTACATAATCTTTCTTTTAAGAGTGCCCAGTCTCCTGCGGAGCCCGTCTATTCCCCATGGTCCTTACGGAGTTCCCAGCATCCACTAGGACGTCAGAGAAATAAGCCTTCTCTTGAAGTACAGGAGTGGCTTCCGTGACTTCCAGAACTTCCCTTATAGCTACAATCATATATTGTATATTTTTTGTCAATTTATGATCTATTTCTCAAGAGTCACTATCGTCGACACAAGAATCAGTGTCCGTGTCGGTATCAGTATTCACAATAGTCGCAAATGGTCTCTTATGTGACCCAGGGGGGGTCGCCTGCGGATGGAAGAACAGAGCACTGAAAAATCACATCCTCCACAGATTTTCTCCAGCACTCAGCATGCGATTCAGACTTATCTAATCTCCTATTGATATGATGCATACGATCACGTATTTCTTTCACCCATGCAGGCTCTTGGTGTGCCGGCAGCGCCACCACATTACAACTCTGTCCCTAAAATGCCTTCATCCGGGGAGGAACTCCCTGCCTCAGACATGTCTTACACACGTGTACAACACACACTCACAGACACACTGGGATTTATAGGGGACAGACCCACAGTAAAATCTGTCAGAGGAACAAAGTTTAGGAGCAGCCAGTTCCCAAATCCAGCGCCAAAGAAAAAATCCCTGTGCCGTGTACTTTGTACACAGAGACAAATTCCCTGTGTCGCGTACTCCGTACACAGAAACCTTTAAGCGCTATTATATTATGAATAATATGTTTTAGCACCCAGGCCCCCCCTTTTTTCACCCTGATACTTGTTCAGAAGTGTAGGAGGACCAGATTCTTCTCTGCAGTCTGTGAATGAGAGAAAATGGCGCTGAACAGTGTGCTGGCGGACTGAGGAAGAAGCTCCGCCCCCACAATGGCGCGTTTCTCCTCAGATTTTTCACATAATATTTATACTGGCGGGGGTAGGGCTGTGCCTTGGCATCTTATGCCCCCTTTTTTCCAGTTTACGAGGTTATTTGCTGCCCCCCAGCTCCCTGCAGTGCCTGTGTATGTGTGGACAGCAATGGCGCGCTGCGCTCCCGCCAGCCACGCGGTACCTCAGCCGTCACTTTGCTTGATTGATTGAAGATCTGTCTTCTTACACTCACCTGTCTTCTGACTTCTGGCTCTGTGAGGGGGGTGACAGCGTGCTGTGGGAGTGAGCATCTAGACACAGCTAGCGTTCAGTTCCCTTCAGGAACTAATGGTGTCCTGTCAGCCAGAAGCAGAGCCATGAAACTCTTCAGGAAGTTGGTTCCTACTTCTTCCCCCTCAGTCCCACGAAGCAGGGAGACTGTTGCCAGCAGTTCTCCCTGAAAATAAAAAAACCTAACAAAGTCTTTTCAGAGAAACTCAGTAGAGCTCCCCTGGAGTGCATCCAGTCTGCCTGGGCACAATTCTAAAACTAAGGTCTGGAGGAGGGGCATAAAGGGAGGAGCCAGTTCACACCCATTGAAAAGTCTTAAGAGTGACCATGGCTCCTGCGGAACCGTCTATACCCCATGGTCATGAAGGGGACCCCAGCATCCTCTAGGACATATGAGAAATAAGTCTCCTCATCCTAAACGGGTACCTTCTCAGTGATATTTAAAACTTCCCTAATTGCCTCAATTAGCAGTTGTACCCCTTTAGCAAGGGCTGCATCCCCCCCCCCCCCCCTACATATCCCCATCACCGTCCCCTGTATCATAGTCGGTATCTGTGTCAGCTTGCATTATCTGGGCAAGTGTACGTTTTTTCGGGTTTGCAGGGGGGTTGAGAGACGCAGCTGTGGGGTTTGAATACATCATATCCTCCACAGATTTCCTCAAAAACTGCGTCTCTTTCTCAGTATGTGACACTTTAGCTGAAATCTGAGATAACATCACTTTTAAAAAGGCATCCACCCATGCGGGTTCAGACCCAGAAGGCTGAGAAACAACATTCAAGTCTTGAGTATATGGAAGAGACTCCTCAGGAGAAGATACACATTCTGCTGCACAGGACACAGAGTCCCTAGACATGGTAAAGTGGGATATTGCACTTACACACACAGGAAATTGTCAGGTACTCCCCCAGAGTACAAGGAGACAGCCACACCGCGCCCTTTATGGGCAGTAATTATGATAAAAACCCGGCACTGACTAGCTAACCTTAATAGGGTAGCTAGAACTGTATTTACACTTCCTCCCTGGCTATAACACCTTGGTACCGCAGTGGAGTTATGTGGAGGGCAGCACTCCCTGTCAGCGTTCTTATCTGGGGATCTGCAAGGAGAAAATGGCGCTGGCGAGTGCTGGATCCGCTCTGAGCAGCCCCACCCCCTTCAATGGCGCATGTCTCACACACTTATTTATACTGGCATGAGTGATTTTGTGTTAACAGAGGGATTAGCCCCTGCTAATTATATTACCAATGTGGGGTCTGCGTGCTGGCTCAGGACGCCTCTCCAGCGCCGACATCAGATGTTGCTGAGCCTTCCATGGAGCGCTCCTACCCTTGTGCCGCCATACCATAACTGGGACGCCCACGCTGTACTCAACACTCTATCTTCTGGCTCTGGTTAGGGGGTGGCGTCCGTGTTGCAGGAGTGGGCGTTCGCCTCGTGAGCTTTCGATCATTTCCCTAAGGAGCTCAGTGTCCTGTCAGCGGAGTAGAGAACCATTAACTCTTTATTAAGTTGGTACCTACTCCCCCCCCACCAAGTCCCACGAAGCAAGAAGACTGTTGCCAGCAGCCTCCCTGTAAAATAATAAACCCTAGAAAACTTTAACTAAGAACTCCTGGGAGCTGCCCTAGCTGTGACCAGCTCCTCCGGGCACATTTTCTAAACTGAGTCTGGTAGGAGGGGCATAGAGGGAGGAGCCAGCCCACACTATTAAATACTTAAAGTGCCAGTGGCTCCCAAAGGACCAGACTATACCCCACGGTACTGAAATGGACCCCAGCATAAAAAGAAAAAAAGAAATACATACATATACATATATATATATATATATATATATATATATATATATATAGAGAGAGAGAAATCCGGAAGAAACAGCGGCACTCGAGGATTTTCGTGAAGTATTGAAAATTATATTCAAAAAAGGTTACAGGTAGCCAACGTTTCGGGGCTTACATGCCCCTTTGTCAAGGTGTATAACACACATATACATATATAATAAGATTTTACTTACCGATAAATCTATTTCTCGGAGTCCGTAGTGGATGCTGGGGTTCCTGAAAGGACCAGGGGGATAGCGGCTCCGCAGGAGACAGGGCACAAAAAGTAAAGCTTTTCCAGATCAGGTGGTGTGCACTGGCTCCTCCCCCTATGACCCTCCTCCAGACTCCAGTTAGGTACTGTGCCCGGACGAGCGTACACAATAAGGGAGGATTTTGAATCCCGGGTAAGACTCATACCAGCCACACCAATCACACCGTACAACCTGTGATCTAAACCCAGTTAACAGTATGATAACAGCGGAGCCTCTGAAAGATGGCTTCCTTCAACAATAACCCGAATTAGTTAACAATAACTATGTACAATTTATGCAGATAATCCGCACTTGGGATGGGCGCCCAGCATCCACTACGGACTCCGAGAAATAGATTTATCGGTAAGTAAAATCTTATTTTCTCTATCGTCCTAGTGGATGCTGGGGTTCCTGAAAGGACCATGGGGATTATACCAAAGCTCCCAAACGGGCGGGAGAGTGCGGATGACTCTGCAGCACCGAATGAGAGAACTCCAGGTCCTCCTTAGCCAGAGTATCAAATTTGTAAAATTTTACAAACGTGTTCTCCCCTGACCACGTAGCTGCTCGGCAAAGTTGTAATGCCGAGACCCCTCGGGCAGCCGCCCAAGATGAGCCCACCTTCCTTGTGGAGTGGGCCTTTACAGATTTAGGCTGTGGCAGGCCTGCCACAGAATGTGCAAGTTGGATTGTGCTACAGATCCAACGAGCAATCGTCTGCTTAGACGCAGGAGCACCCATCTTGTTGGGTGCATACAATATAAACAACGAGTCAGATTTTCTGACTCCAGCTGTCCTTGCAATATATATTTTTAATGCTCTGACAACGTCCAGTAACTTGGAGTCCTCCAAGTCACTTGTAGCCGCAGGCACTACAATAGGCTGGTTCAGATGAAATGCTGACACCACCTTAGGGAGAAAATGCGGACGAGTTCGCAGTTCTGCCCTGTCCGAATGGAAAATCAGATATGGGCTTTTGTAAGATAAAGCTGCCAATTCTGATACTCTCCTGGCAGAAGCCAGGGCTAGAAGCATGGTCACTTTCCAAGTGAGATATTTCAAATCCACCTTATTTAGTGGTTCAAACCAATGAGATTTTAGAAAGTCCAAAACCACATTGAGATCCCACGGTGCCACTGGAGGCACCACAGGAGGCTGTATATGCAGCACTCCCTTAACAAAGGTCTGGACTTCTGGGACTGAAGCCAATTCTTTTTGAAAGAAAATCGACAGGGCCGAAATTTGAACCTTAATAGATCCCAATTTGAGACCCATAGACAATCCTGATTGCAGGAAATGTAGGAATCGACCCAGTTGAAATTCCTCCGTCGGAGCACTCCGAACTTCGCACCACGCAACATATTTTCGCCAAATTCGGTGATAATGTTGCACGGTTACTTCCTTCCTTGCTTTAATCAAAGTAGGAATGACTTCTTCCGGCATGCCTTTTTCCTTTAGGATCCGGCGTTCAACCGCCATGCCGTCAAACGCAGCCGCGGTAAGTCTTGAAACAGACAGGGACCCTGCTGAAGCAAGTCCCTCCTTAGAGGTAGAGGCCACGGATCTTCCGTGACCATCTCTTGAAGTTCCGGGTACCAAGTCCTTCTTGGCCAATCCGGAACCACTAGTATCGTTCTTACGCCTCTTTGCCGTATAATTCTCAATACTTTTGGTATGAGAGGCAGAGGAGGAAACACATACACCGACTGGTACACCCAAGGCGTTACCAGCGCGTCCACAGCTATTGCCTGCGGATCTCTTGACCTGGCGCAATACCTGTCCAGTTTTTTGTTGAGGCGAGACGCCATCATGTCCACCATTGGTCTTTCCCAACGGGTTACCAGCATGTGGAAGACTTCTGGATGAAGTCCCCACTCTCCCGGGTGAAGATCGTGTCTGCTGAGGAAGTCTGCTTCCCAGTTGTCCACTCCCGCGATGAACACTGCTGACAGTGCTATCACATGATTCTCTGCCCAGCGAAGAATCCTTGCAGCTTCTGCCATTGCACTCCTGCTTCTTGTGCCGCCCTGTCTGTTCACATGGGCGACTGCCGTGATGTTGTCCGACTGGATCAACACCGGTTTTCCCTGAAGCAGAGGTTCTGCCTGGCTTAGAGCATTGTATATTGCTCTTAGTTCCAGAATGTTTATGTGAAGAGACGTTTCCAGACTCGTCCATACTCCCTGGAAGTTTCTTCCTTGTGTGACTGCTCCCCAGCCTCTCAGGCTGGCGTCCGTGGTCACCAGGATCCAATCCTGTATGCCGAATCTGCGGCCCTCCAATAGATGAGGACTCTGCAACCACCACAGAAGAGACACCCTTGTCCTTGGAGACAGGGTTATCCGTAGGTGCATCTGAAGATGCGACCCTGACCATTTGTCCAACAGATCCCTTTGGAAAATTCTTGCGTGGAATCTGCCGAATGGAATTGCTTCGTAAGAAGCCACCATTTTTCCCAGGACTCTTGTGCATTGATGTACAGACACCTTTCCTGGTTTTAGGAGGTTCCTGACAAGCTCGGATAACTCCTTGGCTTTTTCCTCCGGGAGAAAAACCTTTTTCTGAACCGTGTCCAGAATCATCCCTAGGAACAGCAGACGAGTTGTCGGCATTAACTGGGATTTTGGAATATTCAGAATCCACCCGTGCTGTTTTAGCACTTCTTGAGACAGTGCTAATCCCATCTCTAGCTGTTCTCTGGACCTTGCCCTTATTAGGAGATCGTCCAAGTATGGGATAATTAATATGCCTTTTCTTCGAAGAAGAATCATCATCTCGGCCATTACCTTTGTAAAGATCCGAGGTGCCGTGGACAATCCGAACGGCAGCGTCTGAAACTGATAGTGACAGTTTTGTACAACGAACCTGAGGTACCCCTGGTGTGAGGGGTAAATTGGAACGTGGAGATACGCATCCTTGATGTCCAAGGATACCATAAAGTCCCCCTCTTCCAGGTTCGCTATCACTGCTCTGAGTGACTCCATCTTGAACTTGAACTTCTTTATGTACAGGTTCAAGGACTTCAGATTTAGAATAGGCCTTACCGAGCCATCCGGCTTCGGTACCACAAAAAGAGTGGAATAATACCCCTTCCCTTGTTGTAGAAGAGGTACCTTGACTATCACCTGCTGAGATTACAGCTTGTGAATGGCTTCCAAAACCGTCTCCCTTTCGGAGGGGGACGTTGGTAAAGCAGACTTCAGGAAACGGCGAGGTGGATCTGTCTCTAATTCCAACCTGTACCCTTGAGATATTATCTGCAGGATCCAGGGATCTACCTGCGAGTGAGCCCACTGCGCGCTGTAATTTTTGAGACGACCGCCCACCGTCCCCGAGTCCGCTTGAGAAGCCCCAGCGTCATGCTGAGGCTTTTGTAGAAGCCGGGGAGGGCTTCTGTTCCTGGGAAGGAGCTGCGTGTTGCTGTCTCTTCCCTCGACCTCTGCCTCGTGGCAGATATGAATAGCCCTTTGCTCTCTTATTTTTAAAGGAACGAAAGGGCTGCGGTTGAAAAGTCGGTGCCTTTTTCTGTTGGGGAGTGACTTGAGGTAGAAAGGTGGATTTCCCGGCTGTAGCCGTGGCCACCAAATCTGATAGACCGACTCCAAATAACTCCTCCCCTTTATACGGCAAAACTTCCATATGCCGTTTTGAATCCGCATCGCCTGTCCACTGTCGCGTCCATAAAGCTCTTCTGGCCGAAATGGACATAGCACTTACCCGTGATGCCAGTGTGCAGATATCCCTCTGTGCATCAAGCATATAAAGAAATGCATCCTTTATTTGTTCTAACGACAGTAAAATATTGTCCCTGTCCAGGGTATCAATATTTTCAATCAGGGACTCTGACCAAACTACCCCAGCACTGCCCATCCAGGCAGTCGCTACAGCTGGTCGTAGTATAACACCTGCATGTGTGTATATACTTTTTTGGATATTTTCCATCCTCCTATCTGATGGATCTTTAAGTGCGGCCGTCTCAGGAGAGGGTAACGCCACTTGTTTAGATAAGCGTGTTAGCGCCTTGTCCACCCTAGGAGGTGTTTCCCAGCGCTCCCTAACCTCTGGCGGGAAAGGGTATAATGCCAATAATTTCTTTGAAATTATCAGCTTTTTATCAGGGGCAACCCACGCTTCATTACACACGTCATTTAATTCTTCTGATTCAGGAAAAACTATAGGTAGTTTTTTCACACCCCACATAATACCCTGTTTAGTGGTACCTGTAGTATCAGCTAAATGTAACGCCTCCTTCATTGCCAAAATCATATAACGTGTGGCCCTACTGGAAAATACGGTTGATTCGTCACCGTCACCACTGGAGTCAGTGCCTGCGTCTGGGTCTGTGTCGACCGACTGAGGCAAAGGGCGTTTCACAGCCCCTGACGGTGTTTGAGTCGCCTGGACAGGCACTAATTGATTGTCCGGCCGCCTCATGTCGTCAAACGACTGCTTTAGCGTGTTGACACTATCCCGTAGTTCCATAAATAAAGGCATCCATTCTGGTGTCGACTCCCTAGGGGATGACATCCTCATATTTGGCAATTGCTCCGCCTCCACACCAATATCGTCCTCATACATGTCGACACACACGTACCGACACACAGCAGACACACAGGGAATGCTCCTAACGAAGACAGGACCCACTAGCCCTTTGGGGAGACAGAGGGAGAGTTTGCCAGCACACACCAAAAGCGCTATATATATATCAGGGATAGCCTTATAATAAGTGCTCCCTTATAGCTGCTTTGTTATATCAAAATATCGCCATAAATTTGCCCCCCCCTCTCTGTTTTACCCTGTTTCTGTAGTGCAGTGCAGGGGAGAGACTTGGGAGCCGTCCTGACCAGCGGAGCTGTGAGAGGAAATGGCGCCGTGTGCTGAGGAGATAGGCCCCGCCCCTTTTCTGGCGGGCTCGTCTCCCGCTATTTAGAGAAATCAGGCAGGGGTTAAATATCTCCATATAGCCTCTAGGGGCTATATGTGAGGTATTTTTAGCCTTTATATAGGTTACATTTGCCTCCCAGGGCGCCCCCCCCCCAGCGCCCTGCACCCTCAGTGACCGCGTGTGAAGTGTGCTGAGAGGAAAATGGCGCACAGCTGCAGTGCTGTGCGCTACCTTTAGAAGACTGCAGGAGTCTTCAGCCGCCGATTCTGGACCTCTTCTGACTTCAGCATCTGCAAGGGGGCCGGCGGCGCGGCTCCGGTGACCATCCAGGCTGTACCTGTGATCGTCCCTCTGGAGCTTGATGTCCAGTAGCCAAGAAGCCAATCCATCCTGCACGCAGGTGAGTTGACTCCTTCTCCCCTCAGTCCCTCGCTGCAGTGATCCTGTTGCCAGCAGGAATCACTGTAAAATAAAAAACCTAGCTAAACTTTTTCTAAGCAGCTCTTTAGGAGAGCCACCTAGATTGCACCCTTCTCGGCCGGGCACAAAAATCTAACTGGAGTCTGGAGGAGGGTCATAGGGGGAGGAGCCAGTGCACACCACCTGATCTGGAAAAGCTTTACTTTTTGTGCCCTGTCTCCTGCGGAGCCGCTATCCCCCTGGTCCTTTCAGGAACCCCAGCATCCACTAGGACGATAGAGAAATATATATATATATATATATATATATATACACACACACACACACACATACATATATATATACATACACTCACGATAAGAGAGGCGGCACTCGGAGACTTTAAAGTGTAAGTACTGTATTCCACAAAGGAACCCATTTGTGGAATACAATACTTACACTTTAAAGTCTCCGAGTGCCGCCTCTCTTTTATCGTCTGTGTGGATTTTCTTGGAGGGCACCGGAGCCATTTTCAAGTGGAGGAGGGAGTGCCGGTCCGTGGGGAATATATATATATATATATATATATATATATATATATATATATATATATATATAATAGCATGGGTCCGGCACTCCTCGATGGCTTCCACTATTGCATCGGTGCCTTCACATGTACAGCGTGTACAACTATATATATATATATATATATATATATATATATATATATATATATATATATATATATATATATAAGAATTTACTTACCGATAATTCTATTTCTCGTAGTCCGTAGTGGATGCTGGGAACTCCGTAAGGACCATGGGGAATAGCGGCTCCGCAGGAGACTGGGCACAAAAGTAAAGCTTTAGGACTACCTGGTGTGCACTGGCTCCTCCCCCTATGACCCTCCTCCAAGCATCAGTTAGGATACTGTGCCCGGACGAGCGTACACAATAAGGAAGGATTTTGAATCCCGGGTAAGACTCATACAAGCCACACCAATCACACCGTACAACCTGTGATCTGAACCCAGTTAACAGCATGATAACAGAGGAGCCTCTGAAAAGATGGCTCACAACAATAATAACCCGATTTTTGTAACAATAACTATGTACAAGTATTGCAGACAATCCGCACTTGGGATGGGCGCCCAGCATCCACTACGGACTACGAGAAATAGAATTATCGGTAAGTAAATTCTTATTTTCTCTGACGTCCTAGTGGATGCTGGGAACTCCGTAAGGACCATGGGGATTATACCAAAGCTCCCAAACGGGCGGGAGAGTGCGGATGACTCTGCAGCACCGAATGAGAGAACTCCAGGTCCTCCTCAGCCAGGGTATCAAATTTGTAGAATTTAGCAAACGTGTTTGCCCCTGACCAAGTAGCTGCTCGGCAAAGTTGTAAAGCCGAGACCCCTCGGGCAGCCGCCCAAGATGAGCCCACCTTCCTTGTGGAATGGGCTTTTACAGATTTTGGCTGTGGCAGGCCTGCCACAGAATGTGCAAGCTGAATTGCACTACAAATCCAACGAGCAATAGTCTGCTTAGAAGCAGGAGCACCCAGCTTGTTGGGTGCATACAGGATAAACAGCGAGTCAGATTTTCTGACTCCAGCCGTCCTGGAAACATATTTTCAGGGCCCTGACTACGTCCAGCAACTTGGAGTCCTCAAAGTCCCTAGTAGCCGCAGGTACCACAATAGGCTGGTTCAAGTGAAACGCTGAAAACCACCTTAGGGAGAAATTGAGGACGAGTCCTCAAATCCGCCCTGTCTGAATGGAAGATCAGATAAGGGCTTTTACAGGATAAAGCCCGCCAATTCTGACACGCGCCTGGCCGGAGCCAGGGCCAACCACATGACCACTTTCCATGTGAGATATTTTAACTCCACAGATTCAAGTGGTTCAACCAATGTGACTTTAGGAACCCCAAAACTACATTGAGATCCCCAAGGTGCCACTGGAGGCACAAAAGGAGGCTGTATATGCAGTACCCCTTTTACAAACGTCTGAACTTCAGGAACTGAAGCTAGTTCTTTCTGGAAGAAAATTGACAGGGCCGAAATTTGAACCTTAATGTACCCCAATTTTAGGCCCATAGACACTCCTGTTTACAGGAAATGCAGGAATCGACCTAGTTGAAATTCCTCCATCGGGGCCTTACTGGCCTCGCACCACGCAACATATTTTCGCCAAATGCGGTGATAATGCTTTGCGGTTACATCCTTCCTGGCTTGATCAGGGTAGGGATGACTTCATCCGGAATGCCTTTTTCCTTCAGGATCCGGCGGTCAACCGCCCTGCCGTCAAACGCAGCCGCGGTAAGTCTTGGAATAGACA
Organism: Pseudophryne corroboree; assembly: GCF_028390025.1. NCBI lineage: Eukaryota > Metazoa > Chordata > Amphibia > Anura > Myobatrachidae > Pseudophryne > Pseudophryne corroboree. Next base: position 624,313,903 of record NC_086446.1, read on the forward strand.
GGGTCCTTGCTGGAGCAGGTCCCTTCTTAGAGGTAAAGGCCACGGGTCCGCCGTGAGCATCTCTTGAAGTTCCGGGTACCAAGTCCTTCTTGGCCAATCCGGAGCCACGAGTATAGTTCTTACTCCCCTCCGTGTTATAATTCTCAGTACATTTGGTATGAGAGGAAGAGGAGGGAACACATACACTGACTGGTACCCCCACGGTGTTACCAGAGCGTCCACAGCTATTGCCTGAGGGTCCCTTGACCTGGCGCAATACCTGTCCCATTTTTTGTTTAGGCGGGACGCCATCATGTCCACCTTTGGTTTTTCCCAATGGTTTACAATCATGTGGAAGACTTCTGGGTGAAGTCCCCACTCTCCCGGGTGGAGGTCGTGCTTGCTGAGGAAGTCTGCTTCCCAGTTGTCCACTCCCGGAATGAACACTGCTGACAATGCTATCACATGATTTTCCGCCCAGCGAAAAATCCTTGCAGCTTCTGCCATTGCCCTCCTGCTTCTTGTGCCGCCCTGTCTGTTTACGTGGGCGACCGCCGTGATGTTTTCCGACTGGATCAGCACCGGCTGACCTTGAAGCAGAGGTCTTGCTTGGCTTAGGGCATTGTAAATGGCCCTTAGCTCCAAAATATTTATGTTAAGTGATGTCTCCAGGCTTGACCACAAGCCCTGGAAATTTCTTCCCTGTGTGACTGCTCCCCAGCCTCGCAGGCTGGCATCCGTGGTCACCAGGACCCAGTCCTGAATGCCGAATCTGCGGCCCTCTAGAAGATGAGCACTCTGCAACCACCACAGGAGAGACACCCTTGTCTTTGGTGACAGGGTTATCCGCTGATGCATCTGAAGATGCGATCCGGACCATTTGTCCAGCAGGTCCCACTGGAAAGTTCTTGCGTGGAATCTGCCGAATGGAATTGCTTCGTAGGAAGCCACCATTTTTCCCAGGACCCTTGTGCACTGATGCACTGACACTTATCCTGGTTTTAGGAGGTTTCTGACTAGTTCGGATAACTCCCTGGCTTTCTCCCCCGGGAGAAAACACCTTTTTTTGGACTGTGTCCAGGATCATCCCTAGGAATAGCAGGCGTGTCGTCGGGATCAGCTGCGATTTTGGAATATTGAAAATCCAACCGTGCTGCCGCAGCACTATCTGAGATAGTGCTACCCCGACTTCCAACTGTTCTCTGGATCTTGCCCTTATCAGGAGATCATCCAAGTAAGGGATAACTAACACTCCCTTCTTTCGAAGGAGTATCATCATTTCGGCCATTACCTTGGTAAAGACCCGGGGTGCCGTGGACAATCCAAACGGCAGCGTCTGAAACTGATAGTGACAGTTCTGTACCACAAACCTGAGGTACCCTTAGAGAAGGGTAAATTGGGACATGTAGGTAAGCATCTTTGATGTCCAGAGAGACCATATAGTCCCCTTCTTCCAGGTTTGCAATCACTGCTCTGAGTGACTCCATCTTGAATTTGAACCTTTGTATGTAAGTGTTCAAGGATTTTAGATTTAAAATTGGTCTCACCGAGCCGTCTGGCTTCGGTACCACAAATAGTGTGGAATAGTACCCCTTTCCCTGTTGCAGGAAGGGTACCTTGATTATCACCTGCTGGGAATACAGCCTGTGAATGGCTTGCAATACTGCCTCCCTGTCTGAGGGAGACGTCGGTAAAGCAGACTTTATGAAACGGCGAGGGGGAGACGTCTCGAATTTCTTGAGACGGGCCCCCACCGTGCCTGAGTCCGCTTGTAAAGCCCCAGCGTCATGCTGAGGACTTTGCGGAGGCGGGAGAGGGCTTTTGTTCCTGGGAACTGGCTGTTTGCTGCAGCCTTTTTCCTCTCCCTCTGCCACGGGGCAGAAATGAGGAGCCTTTTGCCCGCTTGCCCTTATGGGGACGAAAGGACTGCGCCTGATAATACGGCGTCTTCTTAGGTTGAGAAGCTACCTGGGGTAAAAATGTGGATTTTCCAGCAGTTGCCGTGGCTGCCAGGTCTGATAGACCTACCCCAAATAACTCCTCCCCCTTATAAGGCAATACTTCCATGTGCCTTTTAGAATCCGCATCACCTGACCACTGCAGCGTCCATAAACCTCTTCTTGCAGAAATGGACAGCGCGCTAACTCTTGATGCCAGTCGGCAAATATCCCTCTGTGCATCACGCATATATAGAAATGCATCCTTCAAATGCTCTATAGTCAGTAATATACTGTTCCTATCTAGGGTATCAATATTTTCAGTCAGGGAATCCGACCACGCCAGGCCCGCACTGCACATCCAGGCTGAGGCGATTGCTGGTCGCAGTATAACACCCGTGTGAGTGTATATACATTTTAGGATATTCTCCAGCTTTCTATCGGCAGGTTCCTTTAGGGCGGCCGTATCAGGAGAGGGTAGTGCTACCTGTTTAGACAAGCGTGTGAGCGCTTTATCCACCCTAGGGGGTGTTTCCCAACGTGCCCTATCCTCTGGCGGGAAAGGGTACGATGCCAATAACCTTTTAGGAATTATCAGTTTTTTATCGGGGGAAACCCACGCCTCATCACACACTTCATTTAATTCCTCGGATACAGGAAAAACTACAGGCAGTTTTTTCTCACCAAACATAATACCCTTTTTAGTGGTACTTGTATTATCAGAGATATGCAATACATTTTTCATTGCTTCAATCATGTAACGTGTGGCCCTAGTGGAAGTCACGTTTGTCTCCTCATCATCGACACTGGAGTCAGTATCCGTGTCTGTGTCTGCCATTTGAGGTAACGGGCGTTTTAAAGCCCCTGATGGCGTTTGAGACCCCCCTGGACAGGCACAAGCTGAGTAGCCGGCTGTCTCATGTCGTCAACTGTCTGTCGTAAAGAGCTGACACTGTCACGCAATTCCTTCCATAAGGTCATCCACTCAGGTGTCGACTCCCTAGGGGGTGACAACTCTATAATAGGCAATTGCTCCGCCTCCATCTCATTTTCCTCCTCAAACATGTCGACACCATCGTACCGACACACCGCACACACACAGGGAATGCTCTGATAGAGGACAGGACCCCACTAGCCCTTTGGGGAGACAGAGGGAGAGTATGCCAGCACACACCAGAGCGCTATATATAGACAGGAATACCACTATAAAATGTGCTTTTCCCTTTATAGCTGCTGTTAGTATCAAAACTGCGCCAAATTAGTGCCCCCCTCTCTTTTTTTTACCCTTTTCTGTAGTGCACGACTGCAGGGTAGAGTCAGGGAGACGTCCTTCTAGCAGAGCTGTGATGGAAAATGGCGCCCGTGTGCTGAGGAGATAGGCTCCGCCCCCTTCTCGGCGGCCTTTTCTCCCGCTTTTTGGTGAGTTCTGGCAGGGGTTAAAATACATCCATATAGCCCTGGGGGTTATATGTGGTGTATTTATGCCAACCAAGGTGTTTACATTGCTGCTCAGGGCGCCCCCCCCCTTGCGCCCTGCACCCTCAGTGACCGAAGTGTGAAGTGTGCCTGAGTAACAATGGCGCACAGCTGCAGTGCTGTGCGCTACCTTGTTGAAGACTGATGTCTTCTGCCGCCGATTTTTCCGGACCTCTTCTTGCTTCTGGCTCTGTAAGGGGCCGGCGGCGCGGCTCTGGGACCGAGCTCCGAGGCTGGGCCTGTGTTCGGTCCCTCTGGAGCTAATGGTTTCCAGTAGCCTAAGAAGCCCAATCCACTCTGCACGCAGGTGAGTTCGCTTCTTCTCCCCTTAGTCCCTCGATGCAGTGAGCCTGTTGCCAGCAGGTCTCACTGAAAATAAAAAACCTAAAACTAAACTTTCACTAAGAAGCTCAGGAGAGCCCCTAGTGTGCACCCTTCTCGGCCGGGCACATAAATCGAACTGAGGCTTGGAGGAGGGTCATAGGGGGAGGAGCCAGTGCACACCAGGTAGTCCTAAAGCTTTACTTTTGTGCCCAGTCTCCTGCGGAGCCGCTATTCCCCATGGTCCTTACGGAGTTCCCAGCATCCACTAGGACGTCAGAGAAATATACATATATATATATAATAGACAGCGTGGGCCGCACAACACTAAAAGATCTCCAAGAGGGTGCTCGGTCAAAAACTTTTCAATACGAATATCACCACATCATGAGGCTCCAGCTGGGGCTATGTTGTAGATGAAACCAGCACTCCACAATAGTCAAACAGTTTGTGTCATTTATTGTGCAAATTCAGCAATATTATACCATCACAAGCGGGTTTGTCTGTGCAAATTCAGCAGTTTTGTAAACATAGTTCAGATATAGTCAAGTATCTCACATATCCTGTATGTGCTGGGGATCCATATCCTACCCAGCCTGATCTCCCAACAGCTGTTTCGGCTATCGCCGTCGTCAGGGGAGTTCTTACCGCCAGTCTGCTACCCTTGTCACTTTATAACCCCTACATAATTAAAAACACCGTGCTCACCTGTTTCCACACTCCTCATTATCCCCGTCAGCTGGTGCCGAAAGGCGCGTCCGCCCCGCCGCCCGGACATCGCGGCGCTCAGTGCTGATGTCATCCGGCTCAGTCCCCTGTTGCCGGGCCACTCCCAATGTACACTCCGTCGCCTAGGTAACAGAAGACACCGTCATAACGTGCCACCCCTTAGTGACGCGAGTCCAGTGTTCCCCGCCCTTTTGACGAACGGAGATAAATTCATTGGTCCGCCTTTACAAGGGATCCGCCTTCAGTGACGTCAGCCCCCAGTCTCCTCGTATCCAGGTCACAGAGCCCCGTCGCCTAGCAACACCTGCAGCGGGGATTTAAAAAAGAGAAATGACGGAAACACAATAGTATCAACATCCATGAAATTCTAAACATTAAGCTACAAATTACCCTCGAAAATGTCTATTTACAACATATGGCAAGAGTCACTGAATACTATGTTCACAAAAATGTGCATGGCTGAATATCAGTAATTCATAATCCCATCAATAAATGTCATCAGTCATACACTGTATCTTATAGTTGGGATTTTTTGTCCCCACTATTTTACCTTCATGTTGTCCCCTATAGACAATAATCCCGACCATATAGGTAAATTGGTATACATTATAGCTTATATGGAGAAGGTATTCGCTCAAGGAAATCAGCTACTTTGAACAGCAGGCCTGATTCAGACCTAAATCCTATCTTTGTTTACAAAAAACAAGACAAAATTAATTCCTCATTTAGCCCTACTGGGGCCATAGCATTCAATTGGTAAATCCACCGACTCTCTTGTTTCAGTAACAGCTTGTTACGATCACCGCCTCTCCTGAGCGGTGGTATATGGTCCAACGGCATACACTTAAAGTCCTTTAGTTTGTGTCCACAACTCGCAAAATGCCTGGCTACCGGTGGTGTGTTAGTTTCCACTGATTGAAGAGCTTTTTTAATTGAAGACCGATGCATAGAAATTCGCTCCTTTAGCATGCGAATCGTTTTGCCCACATAGATCTTTCTACATGGACATACAATGATGTAGGTCACATATCGGGTTTCACATGTCATCCTGTGTCTCAACACATATTTATCCCCCGATATTGGGTGTATAAATTCGTTCCCCGTCAGCATAAAGGTGCAGTTGGCACAACTGCCACATTTAAAGGCTCCCTTCTGCAAGCTGAGCCAGTTGCTATTGGACACCGTTCCAGGACTGACATCAGCATGTGAGATACGTTCCTTCAGATTCCTACTCCTCTTATAGCTGAAGAGGGGTGTATTGGCGCAGAATCTGTTTAAGGACGGGTCAGTCTGGACTATGTGCCAATGCTTGAGTATCGATTTCTTGACCAAACCCGATGTGATGGCATAGGTACTTGTGAATACCAGCCGCTCGGCTTCTCCTTGTTTGATCTTTGGGATCAATAGATCCTCCCGTTTCAGTCCCAAACACTTGGTCACAGCCTCTTTTACCTCCACCGGATTATATCCACGGTCAATAAACTTCTGCCCCATATTTGCCAGAGCCTCCGGCAGTTTGGTTCGATCCGATGTAATGCGAGTCACCCTTAATAGCTGTGAATAGGGAAGTCCCTTTTTTAAAGGTTGCGGATGAAAACTGGACGCCATAAGGAGCGTGTTTTTATCGGTGGGTTTCCTGAAAATATTGGTGGTAAAACATCCCTTCTCAATCCCCACCATAACATCAAGATACTCCATGTTCACCCGACTATAACGATATGTGAATCTAATCGATTCAGGCCTGCTGTTCAACTTATCTACAAATTCTACAAGAGTTTTCTCACCACCAGTCCACAGCATGAACAGATCATCAATAAATCTAACATAAAAAATTATGTAATTTGAGAAAATTAAATCATTCATGATCTTTTCTTGTTCATAATCATACATAAATAAATTTGCGTACGACGGGGCCATGTTCGACCCCATCGCCGTACCATGTAACTGTAAATAAAAAGAATTATTAAACAAAAAATAATTTTTGTGCAAAATAACTTCAATTAATAATAATAAAAAATCAACTGGTGGACCCGCATAGTGTGGACTGGTGGTAATAGCTTTCCTCACTGATTCAATGCCGTCAGTGTGATCAATACTCGTGTACAAACTAGACACATCCAGAGTCACCAAGAGACAATCACTAGGCGGCCTGCCAAACTCTGTCAGTTTGTTAATGAAATCTGTCGTGTCCTTAACAAAATAGGGAGTATGTTGTACCACCGGTTGTAGGTGGTAATCTACATATTGGGACAGGGGTTGTCCTAGCGAACCTCTAGAGGAGATGATAGGTCTACCCGGAGGATCCACTAAACTCTTGTGCACCTTTGGCAAGATGTACAAGAGCGGGATCCTCGGGTAGTCCTGGGTAAGAAACTTCTCGGTCTGTTCATCAATCCATGCATTTCTGAGTCCTAATTGTATGATGGAATCTATTTCTTTTTTGTAGTTCAGTGTCGGATCAAATAATAGTTGTTTGTAGCAAGTAGTATCTGACAACTGCCTCATGACCTCACTAATGTAGTTGGTTTTATCAAGTATTACAATGCCCCCGCCTTTATCGGCGGGGCGTATAACAATCTGAGCATTGTTATTCAACGTTTTAATTGCAGCTGCTTCTTCTTTATTTACATTAGAATATTTAATTCTGTTCTTCCGTAAAATTGGTAATGTGTCCATTCTCACCAACCGCATGAATGTTTCAATAGATGCGTTTGATGAGGGAGGATCAAATGTGCTGGAAACTTTGAAAGGGGTATGCTTAAATTCAGCTGTAGCCCGTTTACTGAAAAACTCTTTCAGACGTAGCTGTCTGTGGAATCTGTAAAGCTCAACCTCAAAGTCAAAGGGCTTCTGACGATGAGTTTGAACAAATGATAACCCCTTAGTAAGCACACTAACCTCCGACTCGGTCAATGCATGGGATGACAGATTGAACAATGCTATTTGCGGGTCGACCTGTTCTTCTCTCTTTGGTTTTTTGTGCCTGATACCCCCTCTCCGACAGGGTTTTCCAGATCTCTGTCTGGTGGTACCCTGCTGCGAGTGGTCGTTTTTCCCCCTAAAAAATATTGTTTGGTTTTCCCGGAGTTATCAGAATCACTCTGTGAAGTGTTAGACTCAATATCTGTGAATTGTCTAGGTTGTCGTTTTCTAAATGTATGACTGGTTTGCCACTGGCGTCTATTGGTCTGTGGAATCAACCAGGGGTATACACGAAAGTCCCTATAGTCCTCTTTTACCTTCTTATATTTTCCTTTTTTGAATGCTAATAGTTCTGTCTTAAAAGTGGATACACTTTCATCTAATTTGGATAGCCAATCAGTGTCACTGTCAGCCTTAATGATCTCTAATCCTGCTGTTTCACAAGAGCGAATATCCTTCTCCACAATTTTAATGTCGGCATTCACCTGCTGGATAACCAAGAGCACAAGAGTTTAGTGGATCCTCCGGGTAGACCTATCATCTCCTCTAGAGGTTCGCTAGGACAACCCCTGTCCCAATATGTAGATTACCACCTACAACCGGTGGTACAACATACTCCCTATTTTGTTAAGGACACGACAGATTTCATTAACAAACTGACAGAGTTTGGCAGGCCGCCTAGTGATTGTCTCTTGGTGACTCTGGATGTGTCTAGTTTGTACACGAGTATTGATCACACTGACGGCATTGAATCAGTGAGGAAAGCTATTACCACCAGTCCACACTATGCGGGTCCACCAGTTGATTTTTTATTATTATTAATTGAAGTTATTTTGCACAAAAATTATTTTTTGTTTAATAATTCTTTTTATTTACAGTTACATGGTACGGCGATGGGGTCGAACATGGCCCCGTCGTACGCAAATTTATTTATGTATGATTATGAACAAGAAAAGATCATGAATGATTTAATTTTCTCAAATTACATAATTTTTTATGTTAGATTTATTGATGATCTGTTCATGCTGTGGACTGGTGGTGAGAAAACTCTTGTAGAATTTGTAGATAAGTTGAACAGCAGGCCTGAATCGATTAGATTCACATATCGTTATAGTCGGGTGAACATGGAGTATCTTGATGTTATGGTGGGGATTGAGAAGGGATGTTTTACCACCAATATTTTCAGGAAACCCACCGATAAAAACACGCTCCTTATGGCGTCCAGTTTTCATCCGCAACCTTTAAAAAAGGGACTTCCCTATTCACAGCTATTAAGGGTGACTCGCATTACATCGGATCGAACCAAACTGCCGGAGGCTCTGGCAAATATGGGGCAGAAGTTTATTGACCGTGGATATAATCCGGTGGAGGTAAAAGAGGCTGTGACCAAGTGTTTGGGACTGAAACGGGAGGATCTATTGATCCCAAAGATCAAACAAGGAGAAGCCGAGCGGCTGGTATTCACAAGTACCTATGCCATCACATCGGGTTTGGTCAAGAAATCGATACTCAAGCATTGGCACATAGTCCAGACTGACCCGTCCTTAAACAGATTCTGCGCCAATACACCCCTCTTCAGCTATAAGAGGAGTAGGAATCTGAAGGAACGTATCTCACATGCTGATGTCAGTCCTGGAACGGTGTCCAATAGCAACTGGCTCAGCTTGCAGAAGGGAGCCTTTAAATGTGGCAGTTGTGCCAACTGCACCTTTATGCTGACGGGGAACGAATTTATACACCCAATATCGGGGGATAAATATGTGTTGAGACACAGGATGACATGTGAAACCCGATATGTGACCTACATCATTGTATGTCCATGTAGAAAGATCTATGTGGGCAAAACGATTCGCATGCTAAAGGAGCGAATTTCTATGCATCGGTCTTCAATTAAAAAAGCTCTTCAATCAGTGGAAACTAACACACCACCGGTAGCCAGGCATTTTGCGAGTTGTGGACACAAACTAAAGGACTTTAAGTGTATGCCGTTGGACCATATACCACCGCTCAGGAGAGGCGGTGATCGTAACAAGCTGTTACTGAAACAAGAGAGTCGGTGGATTTACCAATTGAATGCTATGGCCCCAGTAGGGCTAAATGAGGAATTAATTTTGTCTTGTTTTTTGTAAACAAAGATAGGATTTAGGTCTGAATCAGGCCTGCTGTTCAAAGTAGCTGATTTCCTTGAGCGAATACCTTCTCCATATAAGCTATAATGTATACCAATTTACCTATATGGTCGGGATTATTGTCTATAGGGGACAACATGAAGGTAAAATAGTGGGGACAAAAAATCCCAACTATAAGATACAGTGTATGACTGATGACATTTATTGATGGGATTATGAATTACTGATATTCAGCCATGCACATTTTTGTGAACATAGTATTCAGTGACTCTTGCCATATGTTGTAAATAGACATTTTCGAGGGTAATTTGTAGCTTAATGTTTAGAATTTCATGGATGTTGATACTATTGTGTTTCCGTCATTTCTCTTTTTTAAATCCCCGCTGCAGGTGTTGCTAGGCGACGGGGCTCTGTGACCTGGATACGAGGAGACTGGGGGCTGACGTCACTGAAGGCGGATCCCTTGTAAAGGCGGACCAATGAATTTATCTCCGTTCGTCAAAAGGGCGGGGAACACTGGACTCGCGTCACTAAGGGGTGGCACGTTATGACGGTGTCTTCTGTTACCTAGGCGACGGAGTGTACATTGGGAGTGGCCCGGCAACAGGGGACTGAGCCGGATGACATCAGCACTGAGCGCCGCGATGTCCGGGCGGCGGGGCGGACGCGCCTTTCGGCACCAGCTGACGGGGATAATGAGGAGTGTGGAAACAGGTGAGCACGGTGTTTTTAATTATGTAGGGGTTATAAAGTGACAAGGGTAGCAGACTGGCGGTAAGAACTCCCCTGACGACGGCGATAGCCGAAACAGCTGTTGGGAGATCAGGCTGGGTAGGATATGGATCCCCAGCACATACAGGATATGTGAGATACTTGACTATATCTGAACTATGTTTACAAAACTGCTGAATTTGCACAGACAAACCCGCTTGTGATGGTATAATATTGCTGAATTTGCACAATAAATGACACAAACTGTTTGACTATTGTGGAGTGCTGGTTTCATCTACAACATAGCCCCAGCTGGAGCCTCATGATGTGGTGATATTCGTATTGAAAAGTTTTTGACCGAGCACCCTCTTGGAGATCTTTTAGTGTTGTGCGGCCCACGCTGTCTATTAGATTAACTTCCATGAACTGGATTTGGACTGCACCACGGTTTTAATTACATGTTGTTTTAATTACATGTTGTTCATATTTGTTGGGTGTATATTATATGCACTTTTGTGTATGGTGTTGAGCACATTAGGTTGTAGGTGTGTCTTGCCTCTTTTTGTGTATCTGCATAAAACCATGGAATTTAATGTCGGCGACCTTACTGGAACCAAGAGATTTTTGGATAAAGATGCATCTAAAATACTTTTTTCTAATACTGAACAACTAGCTTTTGATTTAGACAGTCCACAGGAAATACATGCCGATCTTTTGAGATTGCGTAAAAGATTGGTAGAACTTGAGCTGCATGGATTGACACTGTCGCAGTACCATAAAGATAATTTAATTCCCAGAGGTTTTAGAATTAAAAATCAACCTACCTTGGGACGTAATTGTAAAGAGTTCTGCAGACAGTGGTGTTTGATTTTAAATCAGTGCAGCTTTGATTTAATGCTCTTGGTTATCCAGCAGGTGAATGCCGACATTAAAATTGTGGAGAAGGATATTCGCTCTTGTGAAACAGCAGGATTAGAGATCATTAAGGCTGACAGTGACACTGATTGGCTATCCAAATTAGATGAAAGTGTATCCACTTTTAAGACAGAACTATTAGCATTCAAAAAAGGAAAATATAAGAAGGTAAAAGAGGACTATAGGGACTTTCGTGTATACCCCTGGTTGATTCCACAGACCAATAGACGCCAGTGGCAAACCAGTCATACATTTAGAAAACGACAACCTAGACAATTCACAGATATTGAGTCTAACACTTCACAGAGTGATTCTGATAACTCCGGGAAAACCAAACAATATTTTTTAGGGGGAAAAACGACCACTCGCAGCAGGGTACCACCAGACAGAGATCTGGAAAACCCTGTCGGAGAGGGGGTATCAGGCACAAAAAACCAAAGAGAGAAGAACAGGTCGACCCGCAAATAGCATTGTTCAATCTGTCATCCCATGCATTGACCGAGTCGGAGGTTAGTGTGCTTACTAAGGGGTTATCATTTGTTCAAACTCATCGTCAGAAGCCCTTTGACTTTGAGGTTGAGCTTTACAGATTCCACAGACAGCTACGTCTGAAAGAGTTTTTCAGTAAACGGGCTACAGCTGAATTTAAGCATACCCCTTTCAAAGTTTCCAGCACATTTGATCCTCCCTCATCAAACGCATCTATTGAAACATTCATGCGGTTGGTGAGAATGGACACATTACCAATTTTACGGAAGAACAGAATTAAATATTCTAATGTAAATAAAGAAGAAGCAGCTGCAATTAAAACGTTGAATAACAATGCTCAGATTGTTATACGCCCCGCCGATAAAGGCGGGGGCATTGTAATACTTGATAAAACCAACTACATTAGTGAGGTCATGAGGCAGTTGTCAGATACTACTTGCTACAAACAACTATTATTTGATCCGACACTGAACTACAAAAAAGAAATAGATTCCATCATACAATTAGGACTCAGAAATGCATGGATTGATGAACAGACCGAGAAGTTTCTTACCCAGGACTACCCGAGGATCCCGCTCTTGTACATCTTGCCAAAGGTGCACAAGAGTTTAGTGGATCCTCCGGGTAGACCTATCATCTCCTCTAGAGGTTCGCTAGGACAACCCCTGTCCCAATATGTAGATTACCACCTACAACCGGTGGTACAACATACTCCCTATTTTGTTAAGGACACGACAGATTTCATTAACAAACTGACAGAGTTTGGCAGGCCGCCTAGTGATTGTCTCTTGGTGACTCTGGATGTGTCTAGTTTGTACACGAGTATTGATCACACTGACGGCATTGAATCAGTGAGGAAAGCTATTACCACCAGTCCACACTATGCGGGTCCACCAGTTGATTTTTTATTATTATTAATTGAAGTTATTTTGCACAAAAATTATTTTTTGTTTAATAATTCTTTTTATTTACAGTTACATGGTACGGCGATGGGGTCGAACATGGCCCCGTCGTACGCAAATTTATTTATGTATGATTATGAACAAGAAAAGATCATGAATGATTTAATTTTCTCAAATTACATAATTTTTTATGTTAGATTTATTGATGATCTGTTCATGCTGTGGACTGGTGGTGAGAAAACTCTTGTAGAATTTGTAGATAAGTTGAACAGCAGGCCTGAATCGATTAGATTCACATATCGTTATAGTCGGGTGAACATGGAGTATCTTGATGTTATGGTGGGGATTGAGAAGGGATGTTTTACCACCAATATTTTCAGGAAACCCACCGATAAAAACACGCTCCTTATGGCGTCCAGTTTTCATCCGCAACCTTTAAAAAAGGGACTTCCCTATTCACAGCTATTAAGGGTGACTCGCATTACATCGGATCGAACCAAACTGCCGGAGGCTCTGGCAAATATGGGGCAGAAGTTTATTGACCGTGGATATAATCCGGTGGAGGTAAAAGAGGCTGTGACCAAGTGTTTGGGACTGAAACGGGAGGATCTATTGATCCCAAAGATCAAACAAGGAGAAGCCGAGCGGCTGGTATTCACAAGTACCTATGCCATCACATCGGGTTTGGTCAAGAAATCGATACTCAAGCATTGGCACATAGTCCAGACTGACCCGTCCTTAAACAGATTCTGCGCCAATACACCCCTCTTCAGCTATAAGAGGAGTAGGAATCTGAAGGAACGTATCTCACATGCTGATGTCAGTCCTGGAACGGTGTCCAATAGCAACTGGCTCAGCTTGCAGAAGGGAGCCTTTAAATGTGGCAGTTGTGCCAACTGCACCTTTATGCTGACGGGGAACGAATTTATACACCCAATATCGGGGGATAAATATGTGTTGAGACACAGGATGACATGTGAAACCCGATATGTGACCTACATCATTGTATGTCCATGTAGAAAGATCTATGTGGGCAAAACGATTCGCATGCTAAAGGAGCGAATTTCTATGCATCGGTCTTCAATTAAAAAAGCTCTTCAATCAGTGGAAACTAACACACCACCGGTAGCCAGGCATTTTGCGAGTTGTGGACACAAACTAAAGGACTTTAAGTGTATGCCGTTGGACCATATACCACCGCTCAGGAGAGGCGGTGATCGTAACAAGCTGTTACTGAAACAAGAGAGTCGGTGGATTTACCAATTGAATGCTATGGCCCCAGTAGGGCTAAATGAGGAATTAATTTTGTCTTGTTTTTTGTAAACAAAGATAGGATTTAGGTCTGAATCAGGCCTGCTGTTCAAAGTAGCTGATTTCCTTGAGCGAATACCTTCTCCATATAAGCTATAATGTATACCAATTTACCTATATGGTCGGGATTATTGTCTATAGGGGACAACATGAAGGTAAAATAGTGGGGACAAAAAATCCCAACTATAAGATACAGTGTATGACTGATGACATTTATTGATGGGATTATGAATTACTGATATTCAGCCATGCACATTTTTGTGAACATAGTATTCAGTGACTCTTGCCATATGTTGTAAATAGACATTTTCGAGGGTAATTTGTAGCTTAATGTTTAGAATTTCATGGATGTTGATACTATTGTGTTTCCGTCATTTCTCTTTTTTAAATCCCCGCTGCAGGTGTTGCTAGGCGACGGGGCTCTGTGACCTGGATACGAGGAGACTGGGGGCTGACGTCACTGAAGGCGGATCCCTTGTAAAGGCGGACCAATGAATTTATCTCCGTTCGTCAAAAGGGCGGGGAACACTGGACTCGCGTCACTAAGGGGTGGCACGTTATGACGGTGTCTTCTGTTACCTAGGCGACGGAGTGTACATTGGGAGTGGCCCGGCAACAGGGGACTGAGCCGGATGACATCAGCACTGAGCGCCGCGATGTCCGGGCGGCGGGGCGGACGCGCCTTTCGGCACCAGCTGACGGGGATAATGAGGAGTGTGGAAACAGGTGAGCACGGTGTTTTTAATTATGTAGGGGTTATAAAGTGACAAGGGTAGCAGACTGGCGGTAAGAACTCCCCTGACGACGGCGATAGCCGAAACAGCTGTTGGGAGATCAGGCTGGGTAGGATATGGATCCCCAGCACATACAGGATATGTGAGATACTTGACTATATCTGAACTATGTTTACAAAACTGCTGAATTTGCACAGACAAACCCGCTTGTGATGGTATAATATTGCTGAATTTGCACAATAAATGACACAAACTGTTTGACTATTGTGGAGTGCTGGTTTCATCTACAACATAGCCCCAGCTGGAGCCTCATGATGTGGTGATATTCGCATATATATATATATATATATATATAGATATATATATATAGATAGATAGATAGATAGATAGATAGATAGATAGATAGATAGATAGATAGATAGAGAGAAACCAGCGCTGGTTGCAAAAATCATAAACGTATACATGGTTTGTTTCATAAAAAAGAATCGCAATTTATTCTATAGAATATACATAGGAGTGTTAAAAAGGTTTATGTGGTAAAAACACAAATTGCATATGGGGTTATATAGAAAAATGCAGTCACTGCGAAGTGGTATTGTTTTTACCAGATCAGATGAAGCTGGACTTGTACTAACCAGTGAAACGCGTTGAGCCCTTACCACATCTCCACGGATCCCATTCCACATCTCTTGCACTCAATTGGATCACTTGGCATCCAGATTTGACAACTATTGGACATCTTTTCATTATTGCATCCAGATCACAGCAACCCTTCAGCTATTGAAATGGACTACTCCTAAGGCTGCTGCAACATCAAAAGGGATCATCTTTCATCTGATCTGGTAAAAACAATACCACTTCACAGTGACTGCATTTAATAGGAAGGTGTCCTAGCCAAATCAACCTGCTGAATAATGTGCATCACTTTATGAGTGGACTTGCAACAGATATTGCTTCTATAAAACCCCATATGCAATTTGTGTTTTTAACACAAAACCTTTTTAACATTGTATGTATATTGTATAGAATAAATTGAGATTCTTTTTTATGAAACAAACCGTCCTACGTTTATGATTTTTACAGCTGGTTCCTTTATTTATCTCTATACAACGACCAGCAATGGCTGGAAACAACAATAGCAACAGCTGAACAGGTAACCACATAAAAGAGAACCTGCAGAAAAGTCAACACACTGAGGCGCGCCCTATATCACTTATGGGACTATGAGAAAAGGATTTACCGGTAGGCAATTAAACTCAGATTTTCTCTAGCATCCATAAGGGATATTGGGGAATCTAGTACGATGGGGATGCCCAAAGCTTCCAGATCGGGCGGGAAGGCGCGGAGACTGCTGCAGCACCGCCTGCCCAAACTGGGTATCCTCTTTGGCCAGGATATCAAACTTGTAGTACTTCACAAAGGTGTTTTTCCCCGACCAGGTAGCAGCTCGGCATAGTTGCAAGGCCGAGACTCCCCGGGCAGCCGCCGAGGAAGAGCCCACTGATCTTGTAGAGTGGGCCTTCAGAGACTTAGGAACAGGTAAGACTGCCGACACATAGGCCTGTTGGATAGTAAGCCTAATCCAACAAGCAATGGACTGCTTCAAAGCAGGACAACGTTTTTTTCTGCGCATCATAGAGCACGAACAAGGAATCAGTCTTTTTGATCAGAGCTGTGCGCTTGACAGATTTTTCAAGGGTCGCACAGCATCCAATGCCTACGGAGGAGCAGAAGTTTCAGAACTGGATGGAACCACAATAGGCTGATTCAAGTGAAACGTGGAGACAACCTTCGGCAGGAACTGCTGTCTAGTCCGGAGCTCCGCTCTGTCCTCGTAAAAGACCTAGTACGGACTTTTACACGATAAGGCCCCCAATTCTGAGACACGTCGAGCAGAAGCCAGGGCCAGCAACATCACAGTCTTCCACGTGAGGTACTTGTCTTCTACCGTCATCAGAGGTTCAAACCAGGAGGACTGTAGATTCCAACACTACATTCAAATCCCAGGGTGCTATGGGTGGCACAAAACGAGGCTGAATGTGAAGTACTCCTTGCAAGAAGGTCTGCACTTCTGGCAATACTGCCAATTTCTTCTGGAAGAAAATGGAGAGCGCTGAAATCTGGACCTTAATGGAACCCAGATGTAAGCTTTTATCAACACCAGTCTGCAGGAAACATAAGAAACGTCCCAAGTAGAACTCCGCAGGTGGATACTTGCATTCCTCGCACCAAGAGACATATCTTCTCCAGATAGGATGATAGTGTTTTGACATCACAGGTTTCCTGGCCTGAATCATGGTAACAACCTTTCTGGAAAGGCCCTTGTTAGATCGGATGTTCCACTCAACCTCCATGCCGTCAAACAAAGTCGCCATATGTCCGGTTAGACGAACGGTCCTTGTTGAAGATCTTTTCTGAGAGGTAGAGGCCAAGGGTCTTCGACAGACATGTCCAGAAGATCCACATACCACGCCCTCCGATGCCAATCCGGGGCAATCAGAATTGCCTGGACTCCCTGATTTCTGATGCGCTTGAGCACCCTTGGGAGCAACAGAATCGGAGGAAACAGGTAGACCAGTCGGTAAGGCTAAGGCGACTTCAGTGCATCTACTGCGCTCGCCCGAGAGTCCCTGGTCCGTGAGCAATACCAGTGAAGCTTCTTGTTGAGACGAGAAGCCATCATGTCTATCTGTGGGCAACCCCACCAGTGGATTATCTGCTGGAACACCTGCTGGTGGAGACCCCACTCCCCCCGGGTGGAGATCGTGACGACTCAGAAAGTCTGCTTCCCAGTTGTCCACTCCTGGAATGAAGATTGCGGACATTGCTCTTGCATTTCTTTGTGCCCAGAGGAGTATCCTTGACACCTCTCGCATGCAGGCTCTGCTTTTTGTCCCACCTTGCCAATTGACGTACACTACTGCTGAGGCCTTGTCCGACTGTACTTGGATCACGTGATCCTGAGCAGAGGAGAGGCCTGAAGCAGAGCATTGTAGATCGCCTGAAGTTCCAGAATGTTGATCGGAAGGAGGCTTTCGTGGGGTGACCACCTGCCCTGGAACTGTGCCCCTTGGGTGACAGCTCCCCATCCCCTTAGACTCGCATCAGTCATGAGGAGGGTCAAATAGTGAATTCCAAAACTCCGGTCATCCAGTAGATTGGAGGACTACAGCCACCACAGGAGGGAAATCACTTGCCTGAGGCGACAGCCGTATCATCCGGTGCATCTGAAGAGGTCATCCGGACCATTTGCTCAGGAGATCCAGCTGAAAAGACCTGGCATGGAACCTCCCATCTTTCCCAACAATCTCATGCAAAGATGGATGGACACTCTAGTAGGTCGAAACACCATACGGACCATGTCATGAAGTGTTCTCGCCTTGTCCTCTGGTTAGGAGTACCTTCTGGGCCACAGTATCCAGCAACATCCCCAGGAACCAGAGCCGTTGAGTCGGCTCCAGGTGGAACTTCAGCAAGTTGTGGATCCACCCATAGTGTCACAGAAGTTGTCCATATGGACAACAAACGCTCCCTGGATCTTGCTTTGAGCAGAAGATCGTCCAGGTAAGGGACAATAATGACTCCCTGGACCCGGAACATCATCTCCGCCATCACCTTTCTAAACACCCTCGGAGCTGTGGACAGGCCGAAGGGCAGTACCTGGAAATGGTAGTGATTGTCCAGCAGAGCAAACCTCAGGTACGCCTGATGAGGTGGCCAAATCGGAATATGGAGGTAGGAGTCCTTGATATCCAAGGAAACCATGAATTCCTGTTCTTCCAGGCCCACAATCACTGCTATGGTCTCTACTGCTCGCAAGGATTCCATTTTGAACTTGAACACTTTCAGGTAAGGATTCAAGGACTTTAGATTTCAAACTGGGCTTTACCGAACCGTCCAGTTTCGGTACCTCAAACAGGTTGGAGTAAAACCCGTGCCTCGTTGTGGTACTGGTACTGGAACAATGACGTGGGACTGGACCAACTTTAGGATGGCCTGTTGCAACTTAACCTGCATATCCTCCAAAGCTGGTAAGCTTGATTTGAAAAATCATTGGGTAGGAGCATTGTCAAACTCCAGCTTGTAGCCTTGAGAAACGAGATCCCTGACCCAGGTATCCTGGCACGAAGCCTCCCAGACCCGGCTGAAGTGACACAGTCGAGATCCCACCTAGATATTCCCTCGGGGTGGGTGGGCACAGTCATGCTGAGGCTTTAGTGGAAGCAGAACTGGAGGACTGTTCCTGAGAGCTGGTGCTTGCAGGCTTTCTTGACTTGCCTCTAGTGCCTCTAGTCACAGTGGAGGCACCTCTGGCCTTAGATAAAAATCTAAAAAGACCAAAGGTTTGATATTCCTCCCACTAAGGAAGGGGGAATAATTGTGCTATATACATTTTTGAAATGAGGATAATAAAAACCCACAGGATTTACCACAAGTTTTTGCCCAATTATTTTTTTTTAGAGCAATACCATTAAAGCTCCCTATTATTCTCGCAAAATAAATAAATAAATAAATAAATATTGCACAAAACAATTAGGATCCGGTAAAAAGTTCTCACTGCATGTGGTCAGACTCAGCAGACACCTGTCTTGGATGTGAAGCGCCTACCATACTGCCCACATTAAATCATCCACATTACAACGTGGGCTATTTCAGGGGGAGGCAGAGTCATCTGCATCTCCTCAGTCAGCTCCAGTTAGCTGCCACCAAGTGCAGTTGTCCTCCTCCAGTTGGAGCAGAAAATATAGACCATCTTGGTTTGAGACTTAAAATAAGATTTTACTTACCGATAAATCTATTTCTCGTAGTCCGTAGTGGATGCTGGGGACTCCGTCAGGACCATGGGGATATAGCGGCTCCGCAGGAGACAGGGCACAATAATAAAAGCTTTAGGATCAGGTGGTGTGCACTGGCTCCTCCCCCTATGACCCTCCTCCAAGCCTCAGTTAGGATACTGTGCCCGGACGAGCGTGCATAATAAGGAAGGATATTGAATCCCGGGTAAGACTCATACCAGCCACACCAATCACACCGTACAACCTGTGATCTGAACCCAGTTAACAGTATGATAACAACGAAGGAGCCTCTGAAAAGATGGCTCACAACAATAAACAACCCGATTTTTTTGTAACAATAACTATGTACAAGTATTGCAGACAATCCGCACTTGGGATGGGCGCCCAGCATCCACTACGGACTACGAGAAATAGATTTATCGGTAAGTAAAATCTTATTTTCTCTGACGTCCTAGTGGATGCTGGGGACTCCGTCAGGACCATGGGGATTATACCAAAGCTCCCAAACGGGCGGGAGAGTGCGGATGACCCTGCAGCACCGAATGAGAGAACTCCAGGTCCTCCTCAGCCAGGGTATCAAATTTGTAGAATTTAGCAAACGTGTTTTCCCCTGACCAAGTAACTGCTCGGCAAAGTTGTAAAGCCGAGACCCCTCGGGCAGTCGCCCAAGATGAGCCCCCTTCCTTTTGGAATGGGCTTTTACCGATTTTGGCTTTGGCAGGCCTGCCACAGAATGTGTAAACTGAATTGTATTACAAATCCAGCGAGCAATCGTCTGCTTAGAAGCAGGAGCACCCATCTTGTTGGGTGCATACAGGCTAAACAGCGAGTCAGATTTTCTGACTCCAGCCTTCCTGGAAACATATTTTTCAGGGCCCTGACAACGTCAAGTAACTTGGAGTCCTCCAAGTCCCTAGTACCCGCAGGTACCACAATAGGTTGGTTCATGTGAAAAACAGAAAACACCTTAAGGAGAAATTGAGGACGAGTCCTCAATTCTGCCCTGTCAGAATGAAAAATTAAGTAAGGGCTTTATATATGTTAAAGCCGCCAATTCTGACACACGCCTGGCTGAAGCCAGGGCTAATAAAATATCTCACATGGAAGGTGACGATGCTAAGTCCACAGTGGTGAGTGGTTCAAACCAATGTGACTTTAGGAAACTCAAAACAACATTGAGATCCCAAGGTGCCACTGGGGCACAAAAGGAGGCTGTATATGCAGTACCCCTTTTACAAACATCTGAACGTCAGGCACTAAAGCCAGTTCTTTCTGGAAGAAATTCGACAGGGCCGAAATTTGAACCTTAATGGACCCTAATTTTAGGCCCATAGACAGTCCTGTTTTCAGGAAATGTAGGAAACGACCCAGTTGGAATTCCTCTGTAGGGGCCTTCTTGGCCTCACACCACGCAACATATCTTCGCCAAATGCGGTGACAATGTTTTGCGGTTACATCCTTCCTGTCTTCGACCAGGGTAGGGATGACTTCATCTGGAATGCCCTTTCAGGATCCGGCGTTCAACCGCCATGCCGTCAAACGCGGCCGCGGTAAGTCTTGGAACAGACAAGGCCCCTGCTGGAGCAGGTCCTTTCTTAAAGGTAGAGGCCACGGGTCTTCCGTGAACATCTCTTGAAGTTTCGGGTACCAAGTCCTTCTTGGCCAATCCGGAACCACGAGTATCATTCTTACTCATCTCCCTCTTATGATTCTCAGTACTTTTTGTATGAGAGGCATAGGAGGGAACACATACTCTGACTGGTACATCCACAGTGTTACCAGAGCGTCCACCGCTATTGCCTGAGGGTCCCTTGACCTGGCGCAATATCTAGTTTTTTGTTCAGGCGGGACGCCATCATGTCCACCTTTGGTTTTTCACAACGGTTTACAATCATGTGGAAGACTTCCCGATGAAGTCCCCACTCTCCCGGGTGGAGGTCATGCCTGCTGAGGAAGTCTGCTTCCCAGTTTTCCACTCCCGGAATGAACACTGCTGAGAGTGTTATCACATGATTTTTCGCCCAGCGAAGAATCCTTGCAGTTTCTGCCATTTCCCTCCTGCTTCTTGTGCCGCCCTGTCTGTTTACGTGGGCGACTGCCGTGATGTTGTCCCACTGGATCAATACCGGCTGACCTTGAAGCAGAGGTCTTGCTAAGCTTAGAGCATTGTAAATTGCCCTTAGCTCCAGTATATTTATGTGGAGAGAAGTCTCCAGACTCGATCACACTCTCTGGAAATTTTTTCCTTGTGTGACTGCTCCCCAGCCACTCAGGCTGGCATCCGTGGTCACCAGGACCCAGTCCTGAATGCCGAATCTGCAGCCCTTTCATAGATGAGCACTCTGCAGCCACCGCAGAAGAAACACCCTTGTCCTTGGAGACAGGGTTATCCGCTGATGCATCTGAAGATGCGATCCGGACCATTTTTCCAG
Source organism: Pseudophryne corroboree (assembly GCF_028390025.1). Classification (NCBI taxonomy): domain Eukaryota; kingdom Metazoa; phylum Chordata; class Amphibia; order Anura; family Myobatrachidae; genus Pseudophryne; species Pseudophryne corroboree. The sequence continues at coordinate 624,335,686 of NC_086446.1, forward strand.
CAGATCCCACGTAAAGGTTCTTGCGTGAAATCTACCGAATGGGATCGCTTTGTAAGAAACCACCATTTTTCACAGGATCCTTGTGCAATGATGCACTGATACTTTTCCTGGTTTTAGGAGGTTCCTGACTAGCTCGGATAACTCCCTGGCTTTCTTCTCCGGGAGAAAACATCCTTTTCTGGACTGTGTCCAGAATCATCCCTAGGAACAGTAGACGTGTCGTCGGAAAAAACTGCGATTTTGGAATATTTAGAATCCACTCGTGCTGTCGTAGAACTACTTAAGATAGTGCTACTCCGACCTCCAACTGTTCTCTGGACCTTGCCCTTATCAGGAAAGCGTCCATATTTCTTTTAAGAAGAATCATCATTTCGGCCATTACCTTGGTAAAGACCCGGGGTGCCGTGGACAATCCAAACGGCAGCGTCTGAACTGATAGTGACAGTTCTGTACCACGAACCTGAGGTACCCTTGGTGAGAAGGGCAAATTTGGACATGTAGGTAAGCGTCCCTGATATCCAGTGACACCATATCGTCCCCTTCTTCCTGGTTCGCTATCACTGCGCTGAGTGACTCCATCTTGATTTGAACGCTTGTATGTAAGTGTTCAAATATTTCAGATCTCACCTAGCCGTCTGGCTTCAGTACCACAATATAGTGTGGAATAATACCCCTTCCCTTGTTGTAGAAGGGGTACTTTGATTATCACCTGCTGGGAATACAGCCTGTGAATTGTTCCCAATACTGCCTCCCTGTCGGAGGGAGACGTTGGTAAAGCAGACTTCAGGAACTTGTGAGGGGGAGACGTCTCGAATTTCCAATGTACACCTGGGATACTACGTGTAGGATCCAGGAGTCCACTTGTGAGTGAGCCCACTGCGTGCTGAAACTCTTGAGATGACCCCCTACCGCACCTGAGTCCGCTTGTACGGCCCCAGCGTCATGCTGCGGACTTGGCAGAAGCTGTGGATGGCTTCTGTTCCTGGGAATGGGCTGCCTGCTGCAGTCTTCTTCCCTTTCCTCTACCCCTGGGCAGATATGACTGGCCCTTTTGCCCGCCTGCCCTTATGGGGACGAAAGGACTGAGACTGAAAAGACTGTGTCCTTTTCTGCTGAGATGTGACTTGGGGTAACAAAAGGTGGATTTTTCAGCTGTTGCCATGGCCACCAGGTCCGATGGACCGCCCCTTTATACGGCAATACTTCCATGTGCCGTCTGGAATCTGCATCACCTCACCACTGTCGTCTGGCAGATATGGACATCACATTTACTCTTGATGCCAGAATGCAAATATCCCTCTGCGCATCTCGCATATATAGAAATGCATCCTTAAAATGCTCTATAGTCAATAAAATCTTGTCCCTGTCAAGGGTATCAATATTTTCAGTCAGGAAATCCGACCAAGCCCCCTCAGCGCTGCACATCCAGGCTGAGGCGATTGCTGGTAGTAGTATAACACCAGTATATGTGTATATACTTTTAGGATATTTTTCAGCTTCCTATCAGCTGGCTCCTTGAGGGCTGCCGTATCTGGAGACGGTAACGCCACTTGTTTTTATAAGCGTGTGAGCGCCTTATTCACCCTAAGGTGTGTTTCCCAACTCGCCCTAACTTCTGGCGGGAAAAGGTATACCGCCAATAATTTTCTATCGGAGGAAACCCACGTATCATCACACACTTCATTTAATTTATCTGATTCAGGAAAAACTACAAGTAGTTTATTCACACCCTACATAATACCCTTATTTGTGGTACTTGTAGTATCAGAAATATGTAACACCTCCTTCATTGCCCTTAACATGAAACGTGTGGCCCTAAAGGAAAATACGTTTGTTTCTTCACCGTCGACACTGGAGTCAGTGTCCGTGTCTGTGTCGACCGACTGAGGTAAATGGGCGTTTTTACAAGCCCCTGACGGTGTCTGAGACGCCTGGACAGGTACTAATTTGTTTGCCGGCCGTCTCATGTCGTCAACCGACCTTGCAGCGTGTTGACATTATCACGTAATTCCTAAATAAGCCATCCATTCCAGTGTCGACTCCCTAGAGAGTGACATCACCAATACAGGCAATTTGCTCCGCCTCCTCACCAACATCGTCCTCCTACATGTCGACACACACGTACCGACACACAGCACACACACAGGGAATGCTCTGACAGAGGACAGGACCCCACTAGCCCTTTGGGGAGACAGAGGGAGAGTTTGCCAGCACACACCAAAAACGCTATAATTATACAGGGACAACCCCTTATACAAGTGTTTTCCCTTATAGCATTTTTATATATGTAATCATATCGCCAAATAAGTGCCCCCCTCTCTGTTTTAACCCTGTTTCTGTAGTGCAGTGCAGGGGAGAGTCTGGGAGCCTTCCTCACAGCAGAGCTGAGCAGGAAAATGGCGCCGTGTGCTGAGGAGAATAGGCCCCGCCCCATTTTCGGCGGGCTCTTCTCCCGGAGTTTGTGAGATCTGGCAGGGGTTAAATACATCCATATAGCCTCAAGGGCTATATGTGATGTATTTTAGCCATAAAAGGTATAATATATTGCTGCCCAGAGCGCCCCCCCCAGCGCCCTGCACCCTCAGTGACAGTTGGTGACTGTTGGTGAAGTGTGCTGACAACAATGGCGCACAGCTGCAGTGCTGTGCGCTACCTTATGAAGACTGAAAGTCTTCTTCCGCCTGTTTCTGGACCTCTTCAACTTCGGCATCTGTAAGGGGGGTCGGCGGCACGGCTCCGGGACGAACCCCAGGGTGAGACCTGTGTTCCGACTCCCTCTGGAGCTAATGGTGTCCAGTAGCCTAAGAAGCAAATCCATCCTGCACGCAGGTGAGTTTTCTTCTCTCCCCTAAGTCCCTCGTAGCAGTGAGCCTGTTGCCAGCAGGACTCACTGAAAATAAAAAACCTAACATAAACTTTTATTCTAAGCAGCTCAGGAGAGCCACCTAGATTGCACCCTTCTCGTCGGGCACAAAAATCTAACTGAGGCTTGGAGGAGGGTCATAGGGGGAGGAGCCAGTGCACACCACCTGATCCTAAAGCTTTTATTATTGTGCCCTGTCTCCTGCGGAGCCGCTATATCCCCATGGTCCTGACGGAGTCCCCAGCATCCACTAGGACGTCAGAGAAAAAGGAATTTATACAGATAAAGATTATTCATACCCACTACTTTGAACAGTTTCAGATCTACAACCACCACATTTAAATTATCTCTTGCAGATGCTAGGTTTACTTACACAGTCTTCACATTTAGCTTCCCAGTGAGATACCAAGTCTTTAAGTTTCTCAATTGCGGTATCCTTTTGTTGAATCATGTCCATGATCTGATCAATCTGTTGTCTTTGGGATGATAGTTTCTTTAATGAAAATGCAAACAACTTGCATTAAAAACAAATAAAATAAATGCTACAGCGATAAATTTAAAAGCATATATGCCAGGTCTTACCTGATCGGCCTCTTCCAGTTGAAGACTTATTCTTGAGCACTGCTCAATCTGAGTCTCCAAATCTAGAAGAGAAATATTAAAATATGTATTCACAATAGTGTATCATGTTAAATTGTCTCCACTGTAAGCTTATTAACTTATGACACATAACCAAATTTGAGTTTCCATAGGTTGCTTCTGAAATAAATGGATATTGAAAGAATTATGGAGATATATAGTAAACAAACTATCAGGACCTTATAGTAAAATGTGAACGCACCGGTATGCAGAATTTAGAAAGCTTCAGACTTTAGGATTTTTCTTTAATGCTCAGCAGAGCCAAGGAGGAAAAGAACACAGAGAAATCACAGGAAAAATAGCAGAATCTAATTCTGCCTTTTCAGAATTCAGAAACTTCTGCATGACAGTTTTGCAGATAAGAGATTCTGTTATGGTCTTTATAAAAATGTTGCAATTTAAAACAGTAAACAACTAACACATGTTAAAAGAATAAATCAAACAAAATAAACAAAATTAACATCTATTTAATATTCTGTATATGAATGAAGAAGCATTTTATTTAACATACTGTATATGGTTTGACCTTTGAATGGTCTGATTGGATCCGGATATACCAAAATTAGGAAGATGCCCACTATTTTACTTATATATTTAAAAGTTTAAGCAGCACCCGTCCTGTTTTCTGTATACCCCTAATTTGTTTGTTTTACTGTTCAATTATTTATCAATATACTGAAACCGATACATGTTCACATTCTTCCCTTTACCTGTATGACTAACTTTTCAAGGAGGCAAAACAGAAAAGATTTATATCCACAGAAACACATCCCAGCTACACGACAAAAGTTTTAAAATTCTTTATTTCTACTTATAACATTGTAGAGAATGCAAAGTGTAGACAAAGGGGGATAATTAACCAGCATTATTGTTGTCTTCTCCCACTTTTTACAGAGTTCAGGATAAATAAAAAAAAGGCTCGTGAATTAACACTTTAGAACAGAATTTGTGATGCCTAATATCGCCAATTAATATTATAAGGACCTTAAACTACAGAAGCTGCAAACACGCGCCCAAAAAAAGAAGTAGCTTGTGAAGCTTTTTGGGTAAAATGCTGTACAATACATCTAGCCGTTGTTGCAGACTCCACTTTTCTAGCGATACCACAATTGTGCTGATAAGCACTTTTTTTTCTTTCCCCCACGTGTTTTCGCACCTGTGCTGGCAAAAATACAGGCGTTTTCGCCAATGCCTTTTCACACACACACACAAAAAAAAAAAAGTGAAAAGGCATTGGTAAAAAACGAGCAAAAACAGCCTGAAATTAAATACGCAGGGGTGTGAATTCGATAACTCCGGAATTAAAGCAGAGCGAATTCAATAACCTCTTACGGTGGTATCCTATTAGCACCCAAAGCATCATCTGTGATAAGGGGCCCGTCGGTGCCGCGATAACACATGGGATCAGGGAGTGATACCCGAACCCATTTGTTTTTGTGCGATTGCGGGACCAAAACAGCCTCTAATTGCAGGCCAAGAAAATTACCATAGGTCATTAATCGCAATATCCGGTCGTTTTGATCGGCATCGGGGCCAATAGGAAATCACCCCTAATGTGTGTACCCAGCCGAAGGGACGGCCGATGTAACGAAACATCAGCCGTCCTGTAATCACTGAACAATATTTAGCAAGAACGTACGATACATTGTTCGGGGCCGCATTCCAGTGATTGCTTCCGGGTCGTCCCATCGAGCGTGCAATACACCCGGCAAGAGGACCCGCGGGAGTGTGCAGTAGGTGTGTACACACTAGACTATTATGTGTCCAATGTGGATCGGGCGACATATCGCCTAGCGTGTACCCAGCTTACGTTCTCTCACTTTATGTTTTTGTATTATAGGAGGAAACCCATGGAGTGACAGGCAAGAGCATACAAGCACTATTGGACATAGGGCCTCGGTTACATCTGAACCCAGTGCCAACCGGGTGTGATATGATAGGTCGACGTTTAGAATGTCAACACAAATATGTCGGTCAATGTCGACAGAGAAATTATGGCATTCATTACAGTATGTCTACATAATATTTTTCATTATTTTAGACTAGCTTTAGTCTTCGAATGCTATGTCCACATAATGAACATGTCAACATGTCTGTGTCGATGTGTTACACGTCAGCATTCCGACCAGATACCATGCCTACCAACACTAATGGGCCTTGTGAAAGCTATACACCATGGGTCTTCAACCTGTGGCCCTCCAGCTGCTGCGGAACTACACATCCCACCATGCCCTGCCACAGTTTTGCTATTAAGGCATGGTAAAACTGAGGCAGGGCATGCTGGGATGTGTAGTTCCGCAGCAGCTGGAGGGCCACAGGTTGAAGACCTATGCTATACACAATATGCATTTATACTATAAATCTAATTTGTCACCAATCCCCTAAACACAATGCATACAAAAGGGAGCAGAATATGCTGTAGGAAGATATAGATTTTCCACTAGGAGGACAAAGTGATAATACAAACCATGATAAACGTTACAAAAATCAGATTGTTTCTTAACTCTTCTAAAAGGTGTAACTCGCATTACAAGCTTTGGCATGAGAACTTACCAGCAGACTTCCTTTTTAGCTCTTCCTGTGACTTATGAAGATCAGCTGCAGCTTGCTTTAGTTTCTCCTGCAGATCAGTGATGGCTTTGGGGTCATCCTGGATAGCAGCAATATGATTATATGCCTCCAATGCCTGCTTTTTGATTACTCCCAGATTATTCTGCATAGAAGAGAAGAATTCTTCAAGATGCATGCTGGGGTCTTCTACCTGGCAAGGAGAAAGTAATATTCATCTCCCACCAGCTCATCTAAATCATGCCTTAATATGAAAAGTCTTTCATATGTATATAATATAACTGAGGCAGGGTCTAAACATACATAATTTTCATCAACGGCCTCCTGCCTAGGCATATAGGACTCCCAAAAGCCCCTACAGGCACAGTAAAAACAACCAGCACTACAAGTTATAAGATTTGCCATTACTGTGTGCAGATAAGCCAATAGTAAAAAAATTATATTTATGGTAAGAACTTACCGTTGTTAAATCTTTCTGCGAGGTACACTGGGCTCCACAAGAAATAACATCGGGGTGTAGAGTAGGATCTTGATCCGAGGCACCAACAGGCTCAAAGGTTTGACTGTTCCCAAGATGCATAGCACTGACTCCTCTATAACCCCGTGTCCGTGCACAGGAGCTCAGTTTTCGTTAACCAGTCCGACACAGTAGCAGGTAACAGACGACAATAGTTAGAAGCCACAAACACCACACACCGACAGAAGAGGGTGTCAGCGGCTAATGCCATACCAGCCCAAAGAAGCCAAGTGCGTCAGGGTGGGCATCTTGTGGAGCCCAGTGTACCTCTCAGAATGAGAACAACGGTAAGTTCTTACCATAAATCTCGTTTTCTGCTGCGAGGTATACTGGGCTCCACAAGGAATAACATCGGGGATGTCCTAAAGCAGCTCCTTATGGGAGGGGACGCACTGTAGCGGGCACAAGAACCCGGCGTCCAAAAGGAAGCATCCTGGGAGGCGGAAGTATCAAAAGCATAGAACCTTATGAACATGTTCACTGAGGACCACGTAGCCTCCTTGCACAATTGTTCAAAGGTCGCACCACGGCGGGCCGCCCAAGAAGGTCCAACAGACAGAGTAAAATTGGCTTTGATGGTAGCAGGAGCTGGAAGCCTGTACATAAGCATGTGCAATCACCATTCAAATCCATCTCGCCAAGGTCTGCTTGTTATAGCAGGCCAGCCACATTTGTGAAATCCAAACAGTACAAATAGAGAATCAGACTTCCTAATGGAGGCAGTTCTCTTCACATAGATACGGAGAGCCCGTACCACATCCAAAGACCGCTCTTCGGAGGACAACTCAGGAGAACTAAAGGCCAGAACTACAATCTCCTGGTTAAGGTGGAAGGAAGACACCACCTTAGGCAAATATCCAGGGCGCGGTCTAAGAACTGCCCGGTCCCGGTGAAAAATCATATAGGGGGACTTACAGGATAAGGCACTTAAGTCCGAGACCCTTCTAGCAGAGGCAATAGCCAGCAAAAACAAGACCTTAAGGGAAAGCCACTTAAGGTCTGCAGACGCAAGAGGCTCAAACGGATACTCTTGCAATGGCTCCAAAACCACTGACAAATCCCAAGGGGCCACTGGTGGTACATAAAAAGGTTGAATCCGTAACTCCCCCTGAGTGAAAGTATGAACATCAGGCAGGGTAACAATCTTTCTCTGAAACCATACCGACAAAGCAGAAATGTGAAACTTGAGGGATGCCAGACGAAGCCTAAGTCCAGGCCCTGCTGCAGGAAGGCCAAAAGTTTGGCCGTACTAAACTTGTATTAACTTGTATTTGGCCGTACTAAACTTTATTAGATGCGCACCAAACAAAGTAAGAATTCCAGACCCTATGGTAAATCCGAGCAGAAGCTGGCTTACGGGCCTTCAACATAGTTTGAATGACCGCCTCAGAGAAACCCTTGGCCCTCAGGACGGAACCTTCAAGAGCCACGCCTTCAAAGCCAGACGGGCCAAGTCCTGGTAAACACTGACCCTGAACGAGGAGGTCTAGAGGATGTGGAAGTAGAAGGGGACGATCTAACGAGAGGCCCAGCAAATCTGAGAACCAGTGCCACCTGGGCCACGCCGGAGCAATTAGAAGCAGGATTCCTCCTTCTTATTTGAGCTTTCTTATTACTCTGGGCAGGAGTCACACCGGAGGGAAAACATACGGCAGCTGAAAGCTCCATGGGATTGCTAGCGCGTCTACAAACGCCGCTTGAGGATCCCTTGTCCTTGCTCTGAAGACCGGAACCTTGTGATTGTGTCGAGACGCCATCAAGTCTACATCTGGAAGGCCCCCCTTGTCCACGAGGAGTTGAAATACATCTGGATGGAGGCTACACTCTCTGGCGTGTACATCCTGACGACTGAGGACCCCCGGAATGAACACTGCCGATATGGCTGGCAGATGGCTGTCCCATGCGGCTTCGAGTGCCGCCCTGATGATTTATGTACGCCACCGTGGTGACATGGTCCGATTGTACTTGAACAAATCTGTTCTGTATCAGATGCTGGGCCAGGTTCTATGCATTGAACACCGTCCGCAGTTCCAGAATGTTTATCGGGAGGAGACTTCTCCTTGTCCACCGGCCCTGAAGGGAGTGTTGCTCCAACACAAAGTCCCAACCCCTCAGTCTGGCATCCATTGTCAGAAGGACCCAGTTGGAGATCCAGAAGGGACGACCCCTGCTCAAATCGGTGGTCCTGAAGCCACCAGCTTAGTGACAGACCTACGGAGACAAGGAGATCATTTGAGACCTGATCCGGTGAGGTAGGCCGTCCCACTTGGCCAGAATCAACTTCTGTAGAGGTCGGGAATGGAATTGAGCGTACTCCACCATGAGACCTAGCACTTGCATTGCCAAATGTATCGACACTTGTGGACGAAATAGGAAGCATCAAATCTTTTCCTGATGTTTCAGGATCTTCTCCCGAGACAACCACCGCTGGCTGTGAGAGTGTCCAACAATGCCCCCAGGTGTACCATGCTCGGAGCAGGGACCAGGGAAGATGTCCTCCAGTTGACGAGCCACCCGTGAGTTTACATAAACTGGATCATCACATCCAAAATAACGCAGGAGAATTTCTGGGGAGTTTGCCAGGATCACTAGGTCGTCTAGATACTGGAGAATCTTGATCCCCTGACGGCGCCATTACCGCCAAAACTTTGGTGAATACCCGCAGAACCGTGGCCAAACCAAAGGGTAACGCCCGAAACTGGTAATGAAGGTGGCCCTCCGCAAACCTCAGGTACTGCTGATGTGACACTGCAATAGGAATATGCAGGTAGGCATCCTGTATGTTCCTATTGCAAGGCGAGAACAATAGAGCGCAGAGTTTCCATACGAAACTTGGAGACCCTCACATACTTCTTCAAAGTCTTGAGACTGAGAATGGGCCGCAATGACCCGTTCGGTTTCGGGACTAGAAACAGCGGTGAATAGTACCCCTTGCCTCTCTGAGCCACAGGTACCTGTACTACCACTCCTGTGTCCAGGAGGGACTGTACCACCAAATGAAGTTTTAGCTTTCACCGGATCCGAAGGGACGTCTGTCAGGCAAAATTGATGAGGGGGATGATTCTTGAAGGATACGGCGTAACCTCGAGTGATGACTTCCCGTACCCAGGCATCGGAAGTGGTCTTCAACCATTTCTGGGAAAACCCTAGAAGTCGGCCCCCGACCCTGGGATCCCCCAGAGGAAGGCCCGCCCCGTCATGCAGCAGGCTTATCAGTTTTGGAAGCAGGCTGCCGGTCAGTCCAGGCCCGCTTGGGTCTGGGCTTAGCACGTTTGGAAGTACGAGCTGGTTTCGGGTATGCCTGACCTTTTGCCTTTCCTGGAGAACGAAAGGAGTGAGAGAAGGTACTTTTAGCCTTCGGCGCCGAACGTGCCGTACTTGGTAGGCAGGCTGTTTTAGCAGAAGCTAAGTCAGCCACGATCTTATTGAGGTCTTCGACGAAAAGTCTGTCTCCCTTGAACGGCATACCTCCAGGGTTATCTTAGAATCCAGATCTACAGACCAGGATCTCAACCAAAGGATACATCAAGCTAAGATGAACGTAGTCGCAGCCTTGGCCGCCAGCACCCCGGCATCGGAAGCCGCCTCCTTAAGATAGTGAGAAGCCGTGGTAATATAGGATACATGGTCTAGCATGATCAGAAGCGTCGGAAGGTAGCTACGCCTCCAGCTCCTGAGCCCATGCTTCAACAGCTTCAGCAGCCCATGTCACTGTAATGGTTGGCCTATGCACAGCCCGTTAGGGTGTAAATTGCCTTCAAACAACCCTCCACACGTCTATCCGTCGGTTCCTTCAGAGAGGTGACGGTAGTTACTGGCAGAACAGAGGAAACTACCAGTCTTGCAACTTGGGAATCTACAGGCGGAGAAGTTTCCCAATTTTTACTTAGCTCCACAGAGAGAGGATAGCGAGCCAACATCTTCTTATGTGGTGTGAACTTTGTTCCTGGATTTTCCCAGGATTCCTGACGTATGTCAGCCATGTGTTGAGAATGAGGCAAAACTTGTTTAACCACTTTCTTCCGTTTAAATCTGTCCGGATTTTTAGACACAGGCTCAGGTTCATCAGAAATTTAAAGAATCAACCTGATAGCCTCAATCAAATCAGGGACATCCACCTGTGACTGTCCCTCCCCATCTGAAGCATCAGAGTCAGTGTCTGTGGGGTCAGTGTATGCGCCATCCTCCTCAGAGGAAGTGTCTGGGACAGTGGTGGATTGTGAGGAAGTAGCAGCCCGATGAGAAGATGCCTTAGTCTTAGAGTTAGACTTCTTTTTAGTCAGTGATTGGTTCAAGTGCTGTAACGGAGATGAGATCTGATCCGCCCATGGCGGTTTGACCGCAGGGACCATAAACTGCTGTACTGGCACAGGCGGTCCCAAAGGGGAGCGTAAGTATAGTTACCAGCGTATTTAATAACGTAGAGAAGGTAGCCCAGGGCGGGTCATTGTGGTCCCCCATTGATACAAACACACTGGGGGGCAAAGAACCCCCAGAACCTGAACTCTCTGCTGCCATGTTTTACTCAAATGTGTCTGTAGCGTCACCACCACTCAATGTGGGATAGGCCCCAGTTCCGTTGCCCCTTGCAGCTGACATACTGAGAAGTTCCGTATCAGGCAACACAGTACAATATTAGCAGCACTATATCTAGCAAGAACTCCCGGTGTAGTGTTATCAGCACAAACCGGGAACCCAAGAGATATATGGTGACCATAAATCACAGAGAAAAAAAAATAAAAATAGAATTTTGGTTACCTACGGATAAATCCTTTTCTCGTAGTCCGTAGAGGATGCTGGGGTCCACATTAGTACCATGGGTACAGACGGGTCCACTAGAAGCCATTGGCACTTTAAGAGTTTGAGAGTGTGGGCTGGCTCCTCAGTCTATGCCCCTCCTACCAGACTCAGTCTAGAAACTGTGCCCGAGGAGACTGACATCTTCGAGAGAAGGATTTAACATAGATAGTGGCGAGATTCATACAAGTTCACACATACAAGGCACATCAAGCTATCTTAGCTTGAAAACTCAGCAACTGCTAAAATATTACTTACCAAGTAACAATGCAGTACATAACTAAACCAGATAAACAGTTGCAGGAGAACGAAGCGCTGGGCGGGGGCCCAGCATCCTCTATGGACTACGAAAAAAAGGATTTACCGGTAGGTAACCAAAATCCTATTTTCTCTTATGTCCTAGAGGATGCTGGGGTCCACCATTAGTACCACGGGGACGTACCAAAGCTCCCAGAACGGGAGGGAGAGCGCGAAGGCTCCTGCTAAACCGAATAATCAAACTTAAGGTCCTCAGAGGCCGAAGTATCGAACTTTTAAAACTTTGCAAACGTGTTCGGCCCAGACCAAGTTGCAGCTCGGAAAAGTTGCAATGCCTAGACACCCCGGGTAGCCGCCCAGGAAGACCCTAGATTTTGGACACAACAGTCCTGCCATAAAATAAGCGTGCTGGATAGTGAACCTAATCCAGCGAGAAATAGTCTGCTTAGAAGCAGGACACCCAATCTTCTTGGGAGCATATAGGACAAACAAACAGAGTTTGACTTTCTGTGACGAGAAGTTCTCTTCACATATATCTTCAGAGCCCTTACAACATCCAAGGACTTTGATGTAATTGAGGAGTCAGTAGCTACTGGCACCATAATAGGTTGGTTGATATGAAATGCAGACACAACCTTCGGAAGAAACTGCTGACGTGTCCGGAGCTCAGCTCTCTCTTCGTAGAAGATCAAGAAAGGACTTTTCACAGGAAAAATACCCTAATCCCGACACACGTCTAGCAGAAGCTAAGGCCAACAACATGACCGCCTTCCAAGTAAGAAATTTGACCACAACCTCCTCTAGAGGCTCAAACCAATCAAACTGGAGAAACTGCAACACCACGTTAAGGTCCCAAGGCGCAATAGGCGGTACAAAGGGAGGTTGGATGTGCATAACTCCCTTCAAAAAAGTCTGAACCTCAGGGAGAGTAGCCAATTGTTTCTGGAAGAAGATGGAGAGGGATGAAATCTGGACATTCACAGATCGCAACCTCAGGCCCATATCCACACCTGCTTGCAGAGAGGAGAAAACGTCAGAGTTGAAACTCCATCGTAGGAAACTTCTTGGATTCACACCAAGAAACATATTTCTTCCAAATACGATGGTAATGTTTAGACGTCACCCCTTTACTAGCCTGTATCAGGGTAGGAATGACCTTCTTCGGAATGCCCTTCCGAGCTATTACCGGACGTTCAACCTCCATGCCACGATAAGTCTTGATAGGCGAATGGTCCCTGCAGCAGCAGCAGATCCTCCCGAAGAGGAAGAGGCCTCGGCTATTCCTGCAAGAGATTCAGAAGGTCCGCGTACCAAGCCCGCCTTGGCCAGTCCGGAGCAATGAGGATCGCCTGAACCCTTGATCTCCTTACGAGCTTTAGAACTCTTGGAATGAGTGGAAGACGTGGAAACACATACACCAACCGAAACACCCACGGAGACACCAGGGCGTCCACTGCCACTGCTTCTGGGTCCCTCGACTTGGAACAATAGCGTCGAAGCTTCTTGTTGAGACGAGAGGCCATCATGTCTATTTGGGGTAATCCCCAAATGTCTGTAATTTCCATGAACACCTCTGGATGGAGACCCCATTCCCCTGGATGGAGATCATGTCTGCTGAGGAAGTCTGCTTCCCAGTTGTCTACTCCCAGAATGAAGATTGCCGAGAGCGCCAACGCGCGTCTTTCTGCCCAGAGGATGATTGTCACCTTTGACATTGCAGCTCTGCTCTTCTTTACGCCCTGTCGGTTTATGTAGGCCATTGTCATTACATTGTTCAACTGCACTTGAATGACCCGATTTCTTAGAAGATGGGCCGCCTGAAGAAGACCGTTGTAGACGGCTTAGTTCTAGGATGTTGATGGGCAGGCCGGCTTACAGACTTGACCACCTTCCTTGGAATGATTCCCCCTGAGTGACTGCACCCCAGCCCCGAAGTCTCGCATCCGTGATTAAAGGACCCAGTCCTGAATCCCGAACCTGCGGCCGTCCAGAAGGTGAGGCAATTGGAGCCACCAGAGGTGTGAAATCATGGCCTTTGGCGACAGACGAATCCTCTGGTGCATGTGGAGATGAGATCCTGACCACTTTTCCAGGAGCATGGAACCTCCCATATTGGAGAGGTAAGAGGCCACCATCTTTCCCAAAAGGCGAATGCAGTGATGAACAGACACCAGGGCTGGCTTCAGGACATCCCGGACCATTGTTTGTATCACCAACGCCTTTTCCTGCGTAAGGAACACCCTCTGCACTTCTGTGTCGAGGATCATCCCCAGAAAAGACAACCTCTGGGTCGGTTCCAAATGTGACTTTGGGAGATTCAGAATCCAACCGTGGACTCTGAGTAGATGTGTTGTGAGAACAATGGACTGCAACAGCTTCTCCTTAGACGAAGCCTTTATCAGCAGATCGTCCAGATATGGAATGATGTTCACCCCTTGTTTGCGGAGGAGAACCATCATCTCTGCCATCACCTTGGTGAACACCCTCGGTGCTGTTGAGAAACTGAATGGCAGGGCCCGGAACTGGAAATGACAGTCCAGTAATGCGAAACGAAGATAAGCTTGATGCGGCAGCCAAATCGGAATGTGGAGGTACGCATCCTTGATATCCAGGGATTCCAGGAATTCCCCCTCTTCCAGACCCGATATCACTGCCCTGAGAGACTCCATCTTGAACTCCTTTAGAAAGGGGTTCAGTGATTTTAGGTTCAGAATGGGCCTGACCGAACCATCCGGTGTCGGTACCACGAAAAGGTTCGAACAGTAACCTCTGGTTTGTAAATGAGGAGGAACTGGTACAATGACTTGTGCCTCCACCCACTCTGGACAGCTTCCTGTAGTAGTTCTGTCTGCCAGTAGAACTGGTAAGCCTGATTTGAAAAATTGGTGATGAGGGAGATTTTGAAATTCCAGCCAGTATCCCTGGGACACAATATCTATCATCCAGGCCGGACGATACCCAGACATGACTGAACTACCTGAGTCTCGCCCCCACCTCCAGGCCCCGCGGTCCGTCATGCGGAGGACTTTGGCATACCTGAAGCAGGCTTCTGTTCCTGGGAATCTGCAGCAGCAGGTTTCTTGGATTTAACTCGACCTCCCCTAAAGAAGGTATTGGACGGTTTGGCCTTTCTAGGCTTATTAGGCCGAAAGGACTGAGATGCTCATGAAGAGAAGTATTTCTTCGGAGCAGGAGCAGCTGAGGGAAGAAACGGAGACTTACCCGCTGAAGCCGTGGATATCCATGCATCCAAAGCTTCCCCAAAGAGAGCCTGACCTGTGTAGGGTAGGGACTCCACACTCCTTCTGGATTCCGCGTCGGCCGACCACTGGCACAGCCAAAGTCCCCGACGAGTTGAAACAGACATGGAAGATATTCCTGCAGCCATGGAACCCAGGTCTTTCATGGATTCTACCATAAAACCTGCTGAATCGTGAATGTAAAGCAAAAACAATTCAACATCCCCTCTATCCATCGTATCCAAATCCTCTAGTAAGGTAGCCGACCACATTTACTATAGCCCTTGCAATCCATGCACTAGCAATAGTGGGACGTAATATGACCCCTGAAGCAGTACATTGATTTAAGTGTATTATCAATTTTTCTATTAGCCGACTACTTTAAGGCGGTAGATCCTGGAACAGGCAAAACCAATTTTTTTGAGAGTCTGGACACAGATGTGTCAACTATAGGCAGGTTTTCCCATTTTTTCCTATCCTCCTCACGGAAAGGAAACGCCACCTGGACCCTTTTAGGGATCTGGAATTTTTTCTCCAGGTTTTCCCATGCTTTCTCAAATATAGCATTCAATTCTTTTGACGCTGGGAAGGTTTGCGAGGCTCTCTTATTTTCAGTGAAAAAAGCCTCCTCAACCTGCTCAGGTGTGGTATCATTTATATTTAACACATCCCCGATAGCCTCTATCATTAATTGAACCCCCTTTGCAATAGAGGTAGACCCTCGCAACACATCCCCATTACCGTCTGTAGTATCAGAATCGGTATCCGTGTCATCTTGCGTGATGTTAACAAGCGCACGTTTTTTGGGGGTATATAGCAGGGCGCCCTGAGGTAACAGAATCGGGCCATACTGCCATGGAGTTCTGTAATACCTGGGTTTCAGGCTCAATACTCGCAACCATGTCAGAAATCTGAGTAATCCCAGATTTGATAGAGGAAAACCACTCCGGTTCCCTTGCTGGAATCTGTGCTAAACCAGTGCTATCCTGATTACATGGAATGAGCTCATCCGGTGAGGACATATCCTCCGCAGCATATGACACAGTGTCCCTGGACATAGCTAAAGGAGACCACCAAACACACACACAGGGGAGGGCAGACAGAGTTTCACCCTCAAGAATGGCAAGAGAGACACAGAGATTGGAGCCAACCCACACACAGCGCTTTTAGCAAAGGGAGACCCCTTGTCAGCGCCGACTGTGCACCTTAATAGGATACACAGTCGTATTGCAGCCTCCCCCCCCCTTCTACAAGCCCCTGGTACCGTTTACAGATAGCTGGAGTTGCTGTGGAGGGACCTTCTTTCCTGGTCAGCGCTGTGCAGGCAGGAAAATGGCGCTGAACGCTGCTGGGTCCGCTCTGAGGAGAACTCCGCCCCCAAAATGATGCAGTCTTCCCACTCTTCTTCTGATTATACGGGTTATAGAGGAGGCGGCGCTATGCATCTTGGGAACAGTCACAGCTTTGAGCCTGTTGGTGCCTCGGATCAAGATCCTACTCTACATCCCGATGTTATTCCTTGTGGAGCCCAGTGTACCCCGCAGCAGAAAGAAAATTGACAGAAAGATGGTAGACCCCAAAAATATATTACAGAGGTGTCTACTTACATCTAGCCTCCCTCCACGTTAAGCTGCCCTTCTAGTCACACCATGCTGTGGTGTAACTTTGTAGCGCCGAGCACCTTATCGTGCAACTTTTTTTGATAAAGGGGAGACTTATTCAGAAAACACATGCCAAAAGGACAGACAAGCAGCCTTTGCCGGTAAAAATTATATGCGGCATGCCTACAGTCTGTTTGCGACCGTGCCTGTATCTGCATACGAAATGCTAAGCTACAGTGTTTTCCTACCATACCATTTCGTATGCAGATACAGGCGCGGTCGCACACAGAATATAGGCATCGGGCATATAATTTTAATCAGCATATGGCGCTTGTGCGTCTTATTAGCATAGTGATGCGAATAAGACGCATTTTCGCAAAAATAGATGCCAGATGCTAATGGAGTTGCACGGGACCTGCCTGCTTGCTCACACCAGGTATCTCCTGCTGCGTGGTGTAATGTGGCAAGTTGTGAACACATCTTTACATCTTATTGGTAAGCAATGCCCAGCAACTTCTACACCTCCATGAAATTAACTGTACTTCAAACCACAGCCAAAATGCTTTGCTTCCCCAACACATTCATTTACTTCTACAAAGTGTGATGCACTGAGACAGAATGATTGACAAGCACGCAGTTATTTGGTGACATAACTTACTTGAAATCACCTGATTTGAACAGACACTTACAGGCAGCATATCTAGTGACCCCTCTGGCATAAGCTGCAATGCACAGCACCCCCCCCCCCCCTTCCTTCCTTCCCCGCCAGTGTTCGATCAATAGACTGTGAATGCACCAGTCTGCGCACACACGTCACCGAACAGCGAGCGACAAGCTGGTGCAAAAATTTCAATCGCACAGCCATTTGCAAGCGGACTGACAGGAAGAGGCCGTTTGTGGGTGGTAACTGGCAGTTTTCTGGGAGTGTCAGGGAAAACGCAGGCGTTCCTAAGCGTTTTCAAAGACAGTATGTGACGTCTGCCCACGATCAGCCTGTTCTCATCGCACTGTAGGAGTAACTACTAGGCTGCACAGAGTGGTAAAAACATTAGATGGGGAGTGAGGTGCGAACGGATATGCAGCTGTCCGCTGACTGAGGGATATTTGTAGCACGGCGTACACATGCTATTGCACACTTGCACGGGCGAATTTACGCTGCCCTTGGCCGGCAACTATCTGAATGCAGAACATCAAAATTAGCAGCCCAGCGATTAGTTCTGAATTAGGCCCCAGAACCACTGGTCCATACAAAGCTATATACCTGATCAGCAGGTTCTGTAACACTGCAAAATTCTTTGTCGACTTCTTTTTCCTCATTTGTTTCACTGGAACATTTTCTCACCAAATCCTGAAAGATCTCTATCCTTTCATCACACCTTTCTTCCATCAGCTCTTTTTCCTTTTGCAAACGTTCACTTTTGTATAAAGCAGAAGATTAATGAATAGAAAATAAGATTTTACTTACCGATAAATCTATTTCTCGTAGTCCGTAGTGGATGCTGGGAACTCCGTAAGGACCATGGGGAATAGCGGCTCCGCAGGAGACTGGGCACATCTAAAGAAAGCTTTAGGACTAGCTCAAGCCTCAGTTAGGATACTGTGCCCGGACGAGCGTACATAATAAGGAAGGATATTGAATCCCGGGTAAGACTCATACCAGCCACACCAATCACACCGTACAACTTGTGATCTGAACCCAGTTAACAGTATGATAACAACGAAGGAGCCTCTGAAAAGATGGCTCACAACAACAATAACCCGATTTAGTAAACAATAACTATGTACAAGTATTGCAGACAATCCGCACTTGGGATGGGCGCCCAGCATCCACTACGGACTACGAGAAATAGATTTATCGGTAAGTAAAATCTTATTTTCTCTGACGTCCTAGTGGATGCTGGGAACTCCGTAAGGACCATGGGGATTATACCAAAGCTCCCAAACGGGCGGGAGAGTGCGGATGACTCTGCAGCACCGAATGAGAGAACTCCAGGTCCTCCTCAGCCAGGGTATCAAATTTGTAGAATTTAGCAAACGTGTTTGCCCCTGACCAAGTAGCTGCTCGGCAAAGTTGTAAAGCCGAGACCCCTCGGGCAGCCGCCCAAGATGAGCCCACTTTCCTTGTGGAATGGGCTTTTACAGATTTTGGCTGTGGCAGGCCTGCCACAGAATGTGCAAGCTGAATTGTACTACAAATCCAACGAGCAATAGTCTGCTTAGAAGCAGGAGCACCCAGCTTGTTGGGTGCATACAGGATAAACAGCGAGTCAGATTTTCTGACTCCAGCCGTCCTGGAAACATATATTTTCAGGGCCCTGACAACGTCAAGTAACTTGGAGTCCTCCAAGTCCCTAGTAGCCGCAGGCACCACAATAGGTTGGTTCATGTGAAAAGCAGAAACCACCTTAGGGAGAAATTGAGGACGAGTCCTCAATTCTGCCCTGTCAGAATGAAAAATTAAGTAAGGGCTTTTATATGATAAAAGCCGCCAATTCTGACACACGCCTGGTTGAAGCCAGGGCTAACAGCATCGTCACCTTCCATGTGAGATGATATTTTAAGTCCACAGTGGTGAGTGGTTCAACCAATGTGACTTAAGGAACCTCAAAACAACATTGAGATCCCAAGGTGCCACTGGAGGCACAAAAGGAGGTTGTATATGCAGTACCCCTTTTACAAATGTCTGAACTTCAGGTACTGAAGCCAGTTCTTTCTGGAAGAAAATCGACAGGGCCGAAATTTGAACCTTAATGGACCCTAATTTTAGGCCCATAGACAGTCCTGCCTGCAGGAAATGGAGGAAACGACCTAGTTGAAATTCCTCTGTAGGGGCCTTCTTGGCCTCACATCACGCAACATATTTTCGCCAAATGCGGTGATAATGTTTTGCGCTTACATCCTTCCTGGCTTTGACCAGGGTAGGGATGACTTCATCTGGAATGCCTTTTTCCTTCAGGATCCGGCGTTCAACCGCCATGCCGTCAAACGCAGCCGCGGTAAGTCTTGGAACAGACAAGGCCCCTGCTGGAGCAGGTCCTTTCTTAGAGGTAGAGGCCACGGGTCTTCCGTGAGCATCTCTTGAAGTTCCGGGTACCAAGTCCTTCTTGGCCAATCCGGAACCACGAGTATCGTTCTTACTCCTCTCCTTCTTATGATTCTCAGTACTTTTGGTATGAGAGGCAGAGGAGGGAACACATACACTGACTGGTACACCCACGGTGTCAGAAACCTAGGGCAATCCGGCACCGGATTAATAATTAGGGATAATGCTTCATTTAGGAAAGAAAAGACCAAATTTGGACAATAGAGTACCCTTAATAAATAAGGGAGAGAAGGGGCAAAAATGGCCCTTTCAGTATTGTGTATATAAACAAATATATATACACATATAGATATTAATTTTGTCCTTGTTGGTGGTGCACCCAGAGCCAGAAAGTGTGCAAACTTTAGAAAATGGGGAGAAAAAAGAAGGCTCTTGTGTGGGCGCACTCTTGTAGAAAGAAGTAAATTTGATATGATAATTAAGATGAAATATTTAAAACATAACTTTTATTAGTTTTTTTGCAATTAAAGGTTCTTCCCTGAGATCTGTCCTTCAAAATGCAACATACATAGCATCTTGATAAATAAAATGTTCTGGTCTCTTATTGGTAAAGAGTGTGTGGAAGGGTTGTAGACATTAAATTGGTCATACCCCCATTCCCCTTGACCAGTACAGACTTGCTGTATTGATGGAACCACGGGGTGGTCAAGACACAAAAATATATAAGGCTATGCTCTTTGGCTTTTAGGAGATCAGAGAAATGATCAGCGGTCACTCCTCTATTTAATGAAGAAAAATCACATGCACCTATTTGAATTCGAGACAATGATGATGATAGTAAGAAGTTTTGCACATCACGATAATGGTGCCAGTGACCAATAGGTCTAAAGGTTTACTGAATAGAAGAAAGTGGTGATGCTGCTGTTGGTGTTATTGCCACATAAGTGAGGAAAATCCTACTCTACAACACCAGGTATTCCCAGGTGGTCTCCCTTCCTGGTACTGACCTGGCCCAACGTTGTTTAGCTTCCAAGATCAGACGAGATCGGGCGCTGGCAGCGTGGTATGGTAGTAGAGAGTTTTATGTGAACGCCAATGAGAGTGCACCTATTTAAGAATATTGAAGATAAGAGTCGACAGAAAAGTGATAGAAGAAGATTCGTGGAAATGTGTGGATCTGCTTTTCACGTTAGACCCGATTCCAAAATTCCCACTCACGTGGTGCAATGTACCGGGAATCGTGAATGAGAGTCCACGAAAAATGGTGATCTATGGAAGATGCAATGGTCAGAATTGGCACTGATAATTGCAGTCGGAAGAAATCCCTGGCTGCTAGTATGTTATGATTTAACCAGACAGACAGTAAATGATAAGGAATACTCAATGAACCAGGTGAATACGTAGTCACTCTGGTGATGCAGTTTTTTTTAAAATCTCAGGAGGAGGTATGTAATCTGCAAAATTATGTTATGTGCTGAAGTGTCAAATTCACCCCAGCCTGTACATACATATATCTGTTACTATATGCGTTAACTCATAAGTCATAGGATGTTTGCCTCTTGACCGCAGATAGGATATTAAATGCTTAAAACCTATACAAGGTATATGCTATTTATATTCATACATTAGTTGCTGAGGAGGCAGAAAGTAAGAGAGGATAAGAGCCAACACACTCTTAGAAAATGACAGGTATATGTTAATTGAATGCATAGACTGGTGAAACTTTGAATGTTGGCTGCTTGATTTTCAACAAGGTGCTAAATACTGGGTATATGATAATAGAAACCCTTAATCAATTACCACTGTGATACACACTAAATGCAAAATCATTTGAGGCAGATCAGCTGAGATTAACAGTGGAAGTTGCTATCCGTGGCATGCAGCCACAGGATAGTGGGGCTTACGGTTTCACCAGTGATATGAGAAAGCCAAAAGAGCACGAAGGTAGATGTGGCTAAATGCCAAGATGAGGTAGTGTCGACGAGACCCCTATTCCAGGATGCGGAAGACGCGTTTCGCCCTAAGGCTTGTTCACTTCCGGGTTCCGGATTAAGGGTTTCTATTATCATATACCCAGTATTTAGCACCTTGTTGAAAATCAAGCAGCCAACATTCAAAGTTTCACCAGTCTATGCATTCAATTAACATATACCTGTCATTTTCTAAGAGTGTGTTGGCTCTTATCCTCTCTTACTTTCTGCCTCCTCAGCAACTAAATGTATGAATATAAATAGCATATACCTTGTATAGGTTTTAAGCATTTAATATCCTATCTGCGGTCAAGAGGCAAACATCCTATGACTTATGAGTTAACGCATATAGTAACAGATATATGTATGTACAGGCTGGGGTGAATTTGACACTTCAGCACATAACATAATTTTGCAGATTACATACCTCCTCCTGAGATTTTAAAAAAACTGCATCACCAGAGTGACTACGTATTCACCTGGTTCATTGAGTATTCCTTATCATTTACTGTCTGTCTGGTTAAATCATAACATACTAGCAGCCAGGGATTTCTTCCGACTGCAATTATCAGTGCCAATTCTGACCATTGCATCTTCCATAGATCACCATTTTTCGTGGACTCTCATTCACGATTCCCGGTACATTGCACCACGTGAGTGGGAATTTTGGAATCGGGTCTAACGTGAAAAGCAGATCCACACATTTCCACGAATCTTCCTCTATCACTTTTCTGTCGACTCTTATCTTCAATATTCTTAAATAGGTGCACTCTCATTGGCGTTCACATAAAACTCTCTACTACCATACCACGCTGCCAGCGCCCGATCTCGTCTGATCTTGGAAGCTAAACAACGTTGGGCCAGGTCAGTACCAGGAAGGGAGACCACCTGGGAATACCTGGTGTTGTAGAGTAGGATTTTCCTCACTTATGTGGCAATAACACCAACAGCAGCATCACCACTTTCTTCTATTCAGTAAACCTTTAGACCTATTGGTCACTGGCACCATTATCGTGATGTGCAAAACTTCTTACTATCATCATCATTGTCTCGAATTCAAATAGGTGCATGTGATTTTTCTTCATTAAATAGAGGAGTGACCGCTGATCATTTCTCTGATCTCCTAAAAGCCAAAGAGCATAGCCTTATATATTTTTGTGTCTTGACCACCCCGTGGTTCCATCAATACAGCAAGTCTGTACTGGTCAAGGGGAATGGGGGTATGACCAATTTAATGTCTACAACCCTTCCACACACTCTTTACCAATAAGAGACCAGAACATTTTATTTATCAAGATGCTATGTATGTTGCATTCTGAAGGACAGATCTCAGGGAAGAACCTTTAATTGCAAAAAAACTAATAAAAGTTATGTTTTAAATATTTCATCTTAATTATCATATCAAATTTACTTCTTTCTACAAGAGTGCGCCCACACAAGAGCCTTCTTTTTTCTCCCCATTTTCTAAAGTTTACACCCACGGTGTCACCAGAGCGTCCACCGCTATTGCCTGAGGGTCCCTTGACCTTGCGCAATATCTGTCCAGTTTCTTGTTAAGACGGGACGCCATCATGTCCACCTTTGGTTTTTCCCAACGGTTTACAATCAATTGGAAGACTTCTGGGTGAAGTCCCCACTCCCCCGGGTGGAGGTCGTGTCTGCTGAGGAAGTCTGCTTCCCAGTTGTCCACTCCCGGAATGAACACTGCTGACAGTGCTATCACATGATTTTCCGCCCAGCAGAGAATCCTTGCAGCTTCTGCCATTGCCCTCCTGCTTCTTGTGCCGCCCTGTCTGTTTACGTGGGCGACAGCCGTGATGTTGTCCGACTGGATCAATACCGGTTGACCCTGAAGCAGAGGCTTTGCTTGACTTAGGGCATTGTAAATGGCCCTTAGTTCCAGGATATTTTTGTCTCCAGGCTTGACCATAAGCCCTGGATATTTCTTACCTGTGTGACTGCTCCCCAGCCTCGCAGGCTGGCATCCGTGGTCACCAGGACCCAGTCCTGAATGCCGAATCTGCGGCCCTCTAGAAGATGAGCCCTCTGCAACCACCACAGGAGGGACACCCTTGTCCTTGGTGACAGGGTTATCCGCTGATGCATCTGAAGATGCGACCCGGACCATTTGTCCAGTAGGTTCCACTGGAAAGTTCTTGCGTGGAATCTGCCGAATGGGATTGCTTCGTAGGAAGCCACCATTTTTACCCAGAACCCTTGTGCATTGATGCACTGAGACTTGGTTCGGTTTTAGGAGGTTCCTGACTAGCTCGGATAACTCCCTGGCTTTCTCCTCCGGGAGAAACACCTTCTTTCTGGACTGTGTCCAGGATCATCCCTAGGAACAGAAGACAAGTCGTCGGAACCAGCTGCGATTTTGGAATATTGAGAATCCACTCGTGCTGCCGCAACACTACCTGAGATAGTGCTACACCGACCTCCAACTGTTCTCTGGATCTTACCCTTATCAGGGAATCGTCCAAGTAAAGGATAACTAAAATTCCCTTCCTTCGAAGGAATATCATCATTTCGGTCATTACTTCAGTAAAGACCCGGGGTGCCGTGGACCATCCCTACGGCAGCGTCTGAACTGATAGTGACAGTTCTGTACCATAACCTGAGATACCTTTGGTGAGAAGGGTAAATTTTGACATGAATGTAAGCATCCTTGATGTCCCGAGACATCATGTAGTCCCCTTCTTCCAGGTTTGCAATCACTGCTCTGAGTGACTCAATTTTGAATTTGAACCTCTGTATGTAAGTGTTCAAAGATTTTAGATTTTAAAATCGGTCTCACCGAGCCGTCTGGCTTCGGTACCACAATAGTGTGGAATAATACCCCGTTCCCTGTTGCAGGAGGGGTACCTTAATTATCACCTGCTGGGAATACAGCTTGTGAATGGCTTCCAAAACTGCCTCCCTGACAGCGGGAGACGTCGGTAAAACAGACTTTTTGGAAACGGCGAGGGGAATACGTCTCGAATTCCAATTTGTACCCCTGAAATATTACCTGAAGGATCCAGGGGTCTACTTGCGAGTGAGCCCACTGCGCACTGAAATTCACTGAGAACGGGCCCCCACCGTGCCTGAACTTGTAAAGCCCTAGCGTCATACTGAGGGCTTGGCAGCGGCGGAAAAGGGTTTCTGTTCCTGGGAACTGGCTGATCTCTGCAGCCATTTTCCTCTCCCTCTGTCACGAGCAGAAAAGAGGAACCCTTTTGTCCGCTTGCCAACCAGGACTGCGCCTGATAATACGGCGTCTTATTTTGAGAGGCGACCTAGGGTACATCCCCTTTTTTAAGGCAATACTTCCAAATGCCGTTTGGAATCCCTGACCACTTTACTGGTAGAATACAAAGCACTTATACTTGATGCCAGTCGGCAAATATTCCGCTGTGCATCATGCATATATAGAAAAGCATCTTTTAATTGCTCTATAGGCAATAATATACTGTCCTTATCTAGGATATCAATATTTCCAGTCAGGGAATCCGACCACGCCACCCAGCACTGCACATCCAGGCTGAGGCGATTGCTGGTCGCAGTATAACACCAGTATGTGTGTAAATACATTTTAGGATACCCTCCTGCTTTTTATCCGCAGGATCCTTAAGGGCGGCCATCTCAAGAGAGGGTAGAGCCCTTGTTCTTACAATCGTGTGAGCGCCTTATCCCCTGTAGGGGGTGTTTCCCAACGCACCCTAACCTCTGGCGGGAAAAGGTATACTGCCAATAACTTTTTAGAATTATCAATTGTTATCGGAGGAAAACCCACGCATCATCACACACCTCATTTTATTTTTCAGATTCAGGAAAACTATAGGAAGTTTTTCCTCACCAAACATAATACCCCTTTTTTGGTGGTATTCATATTATCAGAAAAGTGTAAACATTTTCCATTGCCTCAATCATGCAATGTGTGGCCCTATTGGAAATCACGGTTGTCTCTTCACGTCGACACAGGAGCCAGTATCCGTGTCGGCGTCTGTATCTGAGGTAACGGGCGCTTTAGAGCCCCTGTATGAGACATCTGGACATGCACAAGCTGAGTAGCCGGCTGTCTCATGTCAACCACTGTCTTTTATACAAAGCTGACACTGTCATGCAATTTCAACAGTACATCCACTCAGGTGTCGACCCCCTAGGGGGTGACAACACTATTACAGACACTCTACTCCGTCTCCACATCATTTTTCTCCTCATACATGTCGACACAAAAGTACCGACACACAGCACACACACAGGGAATGCTCTGATAGAGGACAGGACCCACTAGCCCTTTGGGGAGACAGAGGGAGAGTTTGCCAGCACACACCAGAGCGCTATATATATACAGGGATAACCTTATATAAGTGTTTTTCCCTTTATAGCTGCTGTATTGTTTATACTGCGCCTAATTTGTGCCCCCCTCTCTTTTTTAACCCCTTTCTGTAGTGTAGTGACTGCAGGGGAGAGCCAGGGAGCTTCCCTCCAACTGAGCTGTGAGGGAAAATGGCGCCAGTGTGCTGAGGAGATAGGCTCCGCCCCTTTCTCGGCGTCCTTATCATCCGTTTTTCTATATGTTTTGGCAGGGGTTAAATGCATCCATATAGCCCAGGAGTTATATGTGATGTATTTATTTTAGCCATATAAGGTTTTATCGATTTATTGCGTCTCAGGGCGCTGCCCCCCCAGCGCCCTGCACCCTCAGTGACCGGAGTGTGAAGTGTGCTGAGAGCAATGGCGCACAGCTGCGGTGCTGTGCGCTACCTTATCTGAAGACCGGATCGTCTTCTGCCGCCGATTTCACCGGACCTCTTCGCTCTTCTGGCTCTGTAAGGGGGCCGGCGGCGCGGCTCCGGGACCCATCCAGGCTGAACCTGTGATCGTCCCTCTGGAGCTAATGTCCAGTAGCCTAAGAAACCCGATCCACTCTGCACGCAGGTGAGTCCGTTTCTTCTCCCCTTAGTCCCACGATGCAGTGAGCCTGTTGCCAGCAGGTCTCACTGAAAATAATAAACCTAAACTAAAACTTTCACAAAGAGCTCAGGAGAGCCCCTAGTGTGCACCCTTCTCGTCGGGCACAGAAATCTAACTGAGGCTTGGAGGAGGGTCATAGGGGGAGGAGCCAGTGCACACCAGCTAGTCCTAAAGCTTTCTTTAGATGTGCCCAGTCTCCTGCGGAGCCGCTATTCCCCATGGTCCTTACGGAGTTCCCAGCATCCACTAGGACGTCAGAGAAAGTAACCCAACAGCTACTATGGGATAATTGCAACAAGTAATACTCCAAATCTCTGCAAGACCAGGTTACTAGTCATATGCCCCCAACACACCAGAAAGACCATCGGGTCGATGCGCCATAGATATATTGCAATGATATATTCTTGAAAGTGCAAATCGTTCGCATTTCACCAACGATGGCGATCTGATACGTGGTCCCGCGGGTCGGATGAGGTCTCTTTAGAACTTCTCTGCTGCAGGAAAGATCTGAAGCTATCGTTAGGGACAGCATAATCCTAGATGTTGCTACTCCTAGATCTTTTGCATAATCTTTAAAGATGTATCTTGTATGGCATTATATCGCAAGTCCGGGACTGCGGGGGAGCTGCCGGGCAGTTCAAGGGAAATCTAAAAGGACTTGCATCTTCTGCAAGTCTTGGCACCTTTAGGCCATACAGGATTTCTTCACATGATACTTTACAAGTGTTTATTTATTTTTTAGCAGACACAAGGGATAGTTCTAGTTAAAAGGAGCTAAAAGAAAGACACTATAAATACATAGACAAGACAGTCATCAGCAAACCTAGGGATTGGTGTCCAAATTCCTTTAACTTTAGTGTGGAAATTTCAGCTCGAGATTTCACAGATGTGGATGAGGCACTTACCTGAAGTCATTCTCACGCTGCATGAAGTGTTGAGTAAACTCATTAGCGACCTCTTCTCGGATTTTAAGTTCCATCAGAAGTTTATCTTTTTTCTCATTAACCAGTTTAATTTTTAGATCTTCTACAAGTTCCAGCAGTTTCTGGATAAATATATTTATTATATTTACAATAACTCTTCAAACAGTTACCCAAATCTAACACATATTAACAGAACATGTCTAGGAGGAGGAGTGTACCTCATAAGCCTCTTTTTTAATGAGGACTTCTTCATCATTATCATCATCTTGTTCCTCTATATTGGTACAGTCCAGGCACTCTTCATCATCAGAATTATCCTCATACTGCTCATCTCCATCTTCTAGAACATCTTCTAAGCGGGAGTCCCACTGTACAGTTGCTCGTTTTCTTGATACCCACATCTTGTTGTCAGCATTATTTATTATAAAGGAAACTTCCCTGGCACTCTTTCTTTGGGCATATGACAGATTTTCTGAAGCCTGGCATGAATCCAGAATTAGAACCTGATCACGTGAAGAGAATATTCAGAGTGGATTAGAAGTAGTTTAGAAGACACGCTCCAACCACTGTATCTATGGATACTGGTTTACACCCCCCACCCCAACTGCTCACCATTCTCATTTCTGTTGAGCCCTATCTTCACATTTTAACAACAAAACAGTGAGCAAAAGTTAATCTCTAACCTACCATGATTGTTGTCATAACGCGTGTCTGCTGCGGCACTGTACATACCTTTTGAGCAACCGCTGAAAACTTTAGTACATTAAGAGTCTCGTCATAAGCAGAGGCAGACTGACAGATGTTGACAATCATGGACACTTTTCCTTTGCCGCTGAAAAAGCTCTGAAGGTAGTGTGTAAGCTTGCTTTCTCTAAATGGTACATGCTGCTGGGCCCTAGACAGATACAAGGTGAAAGGCTCAACATGGAAATAAAACTAATAAATATACAAAATGAAGGAGAAAATCCAAATGCTAGTTCTGTTTTTTGGTTCTACTATTCAAAGATTTTTGCACCCATGAAAGCTGCCTTGATGGTGAAGCGCAAGTTTTATAGTAAGTCAATCTACAATTATATTGAAGGTAGTAAAATTCTGCATGCACACCTACACAAAAAAAAAAAAAGAAGTACACATGCAAAGTAATCTGCAGTTGGAGGAAGTATTAAGCCACACATCCAACAAAAAATAGGATTTTAATACCTACCAGTAATTCCTTTTCTCTTAGTCCGTAGAGGATGCTGGGGTCACATCAAGAACCATGGGGTATAGATGGGATCCACAGGAGACATGGGTACTTTAAGACTTTTAAAGGGGTGTGAACTGGCTCCTCCCTCTATGCCCCTCCTCCAGACTCCAGTTAGAGGAACTGTGCCCAGGGAGACGGACATTTTCGAGGAAAAGGATTTATTGTTAAACTAAGGTGAGATACAGACCAGCTCACACCTCAAGCATGCCGTACAACACATTGCATTTAACACAACGCAAGTCAACGGCATGAACATCATCAGCAACAGGCTGACTATAAACGTACAACATGTGTGTAATCACACTAAAAACTGCAGATACAGTACGCACTGGGACGGGCGCCCAGCATCCTCTACGGACTAAGAGAAAAGGATTTACCTGTAGGTATTAAAATCCTATTTTCTCATACGTCCTAGAGGATGCTGGGGTCACATCATCAAGAACCATGGGGTTTATACCAAAGCTCTACGGGCGGGAGAGTGCGGATGACTCTGCAGCACCGATTGACCAAACCTGAGGTCCTCATTAGCCAGTGTATCAAATTTGTAGAACTTCGCAAAGGTGTTTGAACCCAACCAAGTAGCTGCTCGGCAAAGTTGTAATGCCGAGACCCCCCGGGCAGCCGCCCAGGACGAGCCCACCTTTCTGGTAGAATGGGCCTTCACGGATTTCGGTAACGGCAATCCAGCCGTAGAATGAGCCTGCTGAATCGTATGACAGATCCAGCACGCAATAGTCTGCTTGGAAGCAGGAGCCCCAATTTTATTGTGAGCATACAGGACAAACAGAGCCTCTGTTTTCCTAAACTGAGCCGTTCTGGCGACATAAATTTTCAAAGCTCTTACTACATCGAGAAACTTCGATTCCAGCAAGGAGTCAGTAGCCACTGGCACCACAATAGATTGGTTTAAGTGGAACGACGAAACCACTATTGGCAGAAACTGCTGACGAGTCCTCAACTCTGCTCTATCTTAATGGAAGATCAAATAAGGGCTCTTGTGAGACAAAGTCGCCAATTCAGACACCCGACTTGCGGATGCCAAGGCCAACAGCATGACCTTTCCAAGTAAGGAATTTCAACTCTACCCTCTGCAAGGGTTCAAACCAATGAGATTGAAGGAATTGCAACACCACGTTAAGATCCCATGGTGCCACAGGGGGCACAAAGGGAGGTTGGATGAGCAACACGCCCTTCACGAAGGTCTGAACTTCTGGAAGGGAGGCCAATTGTTTTTGGAAGAAAACCGATAAAGCTGAAATTTGAACTTTAATTGAGCCCAACTTTAGGCCCGCATCCACACCGGCTTGTAGAAAATGGAGAAAACGTCCGAACTGAAATTCTTCCGTGTAGGAGCCTTCTTGGATTCACACCAAGACACGTATTTTCTCAAAATACGGTGGTAATGTTTAGACGTTACTCCTTTCCTGGCCTGAATAAGAGTGGGGATGACTTCCTTGGGAATACCCTTTCGGGCTAGAATACGGCGTTCAACCTCCAAGCCGTCAAACGAAGCAGCGGTAAGTCTTGGAACACGCACGGCCCCTGCTGTAACAGATCCTCCCTCAGAGGAAGAGGCCAGGGATCTCCTGTGAATAATTCCTGAAGCTCTGGATACCAAGCCCTTCTTGGCAAGTCTGGAACAATGAGGATCGCTTGAACCTTTGTTCTTCTTATGATCCTTATCACTTTTGGAATGAGTGGCAGCGGAGGAAACATGTACACTGACCGAAACACCCACGGTGTCACTAGGGCGTCCACTGCTATTGCTTGAGGGTCTCTCGACCTGGAACAATATCTCTGAAGTTTCTTGTTGAGGCGAGACGCCATCCTGTCTATTTGAGGAATTCCCCAAAGACTTGTCACTTCTGCAAAGACCTATTGATGAAGACCCCACTGTCCTGGATGGAGATAGTGTCTGCTGAGGAAGTCTGCTTCCCAGTTGTCTACTCCTGGAATGAAGATCGCTGATAGAGCGCTTGCATGCCTTTCCACCCAACGGAGCACCTTTGTGGCCTCTGCCACTGCCGCTTTGCTCCGCCCTGGCGGTTTATGTACGCTACTGCGGTTATGTTGTCCGACTGAATTAAGACGGGCCGATTGCGAAGAAAATGTTCATCTTGCAGAAGGCCGTTTTGAATGGCCCTCAACTCCAGCACGTTTATGTGGAGACATTTCCTGGCTTGACCATTTTCCATGGAAGCTTTCCCCCTGTGTGACTGCTCCCCAGCCTCGGGGACTCGCATCCGTGGTCACTACGATCCAGTCCTGGACCCCAAACCTGCGTCCCTCTAGGAGGTGAGAGCTGTGTAGCCACCACAGGAGTGAGATTCTGGTCTTGGAGGCCAGGGTTATCCTAAAGTGCATGTGCAGATGGGACCCGGACCACTTGTCCAATAGGTTCCACTGAAACACTCTGGCATGGAATCTGCCAAACTGAATGGCCTCGTAGGCCGCCACCATCTTCCCCAGCAACCGAGTCTATTGATGGATCGATACCCTTGCTGGTTTCAGAATTTGCTTAACCAGGTTCTGAATTTGCAGAGCCTTTTCCACTGGAAGAAAAACTCTAATTCGGTGTCCAGAATCATTCCCAAAAACGACAGCCGTCTCGTCTGGACCAACTGCGAATTTGGCAAGTTTAGGAGCCAACCATGTTGCTGCGGAATTGTCAGGGAGAGCGTAATGTTCTGCAGTAATTGGTCCCTGGATCTCGCCTTTATCAGGGGATCGTCCAAGTACGGGATAATTGTGACTCCTTGTTTGCGCAGGAGAACCATCATTTCGGCCATTACTTTGGTGAAAACCCTCGGAGCCGTGGACAGACCAAACTGCAACGTCTGAAATTGGTAATGACAATCCTGAACTGCAAACCTCAGGTAAGCCTGATGTGGAGGATAAATGGGAACACGTAAGTAGGCATCCTTTATGTCTACCGACACCATAAAAAACCCCTCCTTCAGACTGGAGATCACAGCCCGGAGAGATTCCATCTTGAATTTGAATTTTTTTTAGGTAGAAATTGAGGGATTTGAGGTTCAGGATTGGTCTGACTGAGCCGCCTGGCATCGGAACCACAAACAGGCTCGAATAAAAGCCTTCTCCCTGTTGTGACGGGGGAACCTTGACAATGACTTGATTGTGACACAATTTTTGTATCGCGGCGCATACTACTTCCCTGTCTGGAAGAGAAGCTGGTAAGGCTGATTTAAAAAAAATCGGTGAGGGGGGACGTCTTGAAACTGCAGATTGTACCCTTGGGACACTATTTCTAAAACCCATGGGTCTAGGCCGAATGAGCCCAGAACTGACTGAAGAGCCTGAGATGCGCCCCCCACCGGTGCGGACTCCCGCAGAGGAGCCCCAGCGTCATGTGGTAGACTTGGCAGAAGCCGGGGAGGACTTCTGCTCTGGGGAACCGGTACTAGTCACCCATGCAGATGCAATGGCTGGTCTGAGTAGCGTACCCGTGGAACTATAAATGAATTTCAATGTATTTTCCTGCCTACGATCCGCAGGATCCTTTAGGGCTGCCGTGTCAGGGGACGGAAGAGCCACCTTTTTGGACAGCCGTGATAAAGCCTTGTCCACAATGGGGGGGTGATTCCATTTTTCCCTATCCCCAAAGGGAAACGGATACGCCACTACAATCCTTTTGGGAATCTGAAACTTTGTCAGGATTTTATCAAACCTTTTCACAAAGCGTGTTCAGTTCATGAGAGGGAACGTTACCTCAGGTTTCTTTCCTTTATACATACAGACCCTATTATCAGGAACAGTAGGGTCCTCAGTGATATGTAATACGTCTTTTATTGCCACAATCATGTACTGAATGCTCTTTGCCAGTTTTGGATCTAATCTGGCATCACTATAGTCGACACTTGAGTCCGTGTCGGTATCCGTGTCTGCCAGCTGGGCAAATTAACGTTTTTGTGACCCCGAAGGGGTCTGGACTTAAAACAACAACATCCTCTACGGATTTCTTCCAAGCCTGGTTCTGAGACTCAGATTTAATCCAATCTCTCATTAATCAGAGCCACATTAGCATTCAAAGCACTCAAAACATTCACCCAAACCGGTGTCGGCGGTGCACACAGGGTCACTCCCACAGCCTTTTGTGTCCCCAACACAGTCTCCTCCTGGGAGGAGCACTCCGCCTCAGACACGCAGACACACGTGCACCCACCACACGCAGGTACACTGGGCCAATAGGGGACAGACCTACAGCAAAGCCTGTCAGAGAGAGACACAGAGGGAGATATAGCCAGCCCACACCCCAGGCGCCCAAAACACTACAGCCAATGTCCCAGACCTGCAGCGCTTTTATAAACTAGTATAATGCACCAAAATCGCTGTGTGCCCCCCCCCCCCCTGTTTTCCACCCTATTACAGCAGTGAGGAAGGACCAGCGTCTCTGCAGCCATGTTTAGAGAAATGGCGCCGGGCTGTGTGGGCTAAGCCCCGCCCCTTACTGGCACGCTTCAGACCCGCTCATTTTTAAACTTTTTGACACTGGCGGGGGTCCGGACCTTTTCCGCTGTTGCCAGATAGATAAATGAGGTTTCTATGCTGCCCAGGGCGCGCACCCCCCCCCCCCCCCCCCACGCCCTGCACCCTGCAGTGCTGTTGTGTGTGGGAGCATGGCGCGCAGCGCGGCCGATGTGCAGTACCTCAAAGCCGTCACTGAAGTCTTTTGATCTTCTTCTACTCACCTGTCTTCTGACTTCTGGCTCTGCAAAAGGGGTGACGGCGGGCTCTGGGAAGGAACCCCTAGGCGTACCTAGTGTTCCAAACCCTCAGGAGCTAATGGTGTCCTGTAGCCAAAGAAGCAGATCCTTAAAACTCACAGAAGTAGGTCTGACTTCTCTCCGCTAAGTCCCACGAAGCAGGGAGACTGTTGCCAGCAGTGCTCACTGAAAATAAAAAAACCTAACAAAGTCTTTTCAGAGAAACTCAGTGTGCATCCAGTCTGCCTGGGCAGATTCTAAACTGGAGTCTGGAGGAGGGGCATAGCGGGAGGAGCCAATTCACACCCCTTTGAAAAAGTCTTAAAGTGCCCATGTCTCCTGTGGATCCCATCTATACCCCATGGTTCTTGATGTGACCCCAGCAACCTCTAGGACGTATGAGAAAATAAATAACACTGGGCAGCCACCTAATGGGTATGTTGGAAGAGCTGCTAATTTTCGTGGACAGTTACATCTAACTCATTGATAACTTAAAGATTTCAACCCAGCACAGTTACTTCAGCTACTTTAAAATACACTTACAGAAAAGTAAAAGCAGTACAGCTAAAAACAAGCAAGGGGAAATAAATGCCAGAAGTCAGATGGTGGACCTACTTTAAATGCTGACTGTTCTTCAATGCATTGATACATTTACCAAGAATCAGTAAAGAAGTATTTATATTCCCACTTTCTTTCAGCCTTTCCCCTTCGTGGTGAGTTTTAGTGCATCTTTCAGAGCCAGCCAGGTCACAAAGCGCCAACCTGGAAACAAAAGAAAATAATTGATCATTTCAGTAAACAAAAAAAAAAAACAAACACACACAAAATAAAAACATTTTGCCATATACGGAGGTAAACAATGTTGCAGCTAAATATCACCCAAGCAAAGGCCATTTGACTTAAAGTCGGTGGGACTTTCAGTGGGTACGAACAATTCTGCAGTTGCCATGTCATTTATAATTCTGAATGAAGGTAGGAGTTACAACAATGAGTGTTTTGGTAGGTGTAGGACTAAGTACACTTCAAGACTAAATCAGACGGCAAAAAAAGCAGTCACATGTGTAAAGAAAGTTTTGTAGAACACATCTTAACATTTTACTTGAGTCTTCTTTACTGCATCATATGGCAGCACTAAGCTTGGCGCTAGAGAGTCCTGCCACGGCATGGCAAGACTTGAAAAGGCAGTTTAGCGTGATTACAGAGGTGTCCTCTTAAAGCCTTGCTGCAGATAAACTGTTGGGAAGTGGATGTGAGAGTTCTTGTATGTTCTGAGCATTTTTTATTTCCTTCATTTTGTAACTTTATTCCTGTTTTATTAAATTAATATTCAGAAAGCTGAAACCAAGTTCTAACATTATTTCCTACCAGCAAATGTCTTCTAAAAATAGCCAAAGATATATGGGGTAGGAGGAGTGGCTGTGAAGGAATGTGATAGTTGTGATTTACCAATTTTTCTCACTTACTCGCTGACTTTTACTACTCGAGGAACATCCGCATCTTCAATTTTTAATAGTCGAACAGTAAATATACTGTGGCTGGAAAAAAAAATCAATAAATACATTTAAAAATAAAAAGTTACAATAGAAGTTCTCTCTAAACACACAAACACCCCTTAATTTGTGGTCATGGTTATAACTACAGCATCAGATATACTGGAAATACCCATTCAGCATTACAGAATACTATTACGTATACACCCACTTCTACTGACGACATGCAGTTGATATATTCATATTAAAATTATATATATATATATATATATATATATATATATATATATATATATATATATATATGTATATAAAAAACAGTGGTGTTCGGCACTCCGTTAACCATAAAAAAAACTGCTGCGGGTGCCCTCACATATGTGAATTGAATCCTCACACTTACATATAGACCAGGGTGCGGCACTCCGTAGAATAAATCAATGAAGTCGGTTTGATAGTAAATCAATGTTTCAATGTGGATACATTGTCATCAGGATTACAAACAAGACCTAAAAACTCCTACCTTAAATAGTAGTCACTAGTGCTCATACCACGACTGCTGGCGGGATTTCAGCCCCGGTCAGCCGCTTTCTAATGACGTCATCACGCACTTTGCATGAGCCGTCAGTGAACCCGTCACCATAACAACCAAACAGGAACTGTCTAAAGCAACAACACATCTCTTATAAATTACTGTAAATACTTGTTGCAACAAAGTGACCATGTAATACAATGCAGTAGCCGTATGTAGCAATCACCTTTGTTTGCGTGTCCCCAGATTCGAGTTAACCCACATCGTACTAGCGGGCTTGAATTCAAGATTCTGTCCCATAATGTAGGGAGCCGTGAATAATACCCACACTAGCTCAGATTGTGGTCTCACGGATCTGTGACTAATTTAGACAGTTACAAATACGGTCACAGCAATATGATCGCAATAATATGAATCAGGGTTTTAAACAACTTACTACAGAGACATATATAAGAAAATTCCATATCATAATAGCATAATAACCAATCATAACTACCTACAAAATGCTTCTAAGTTGTTCAACCAAAGCAAGAAAAAGGAAAGATGTTCATTCAGTCCCTTTGGGCTGATGACATCTAAACGGTGGATCCAACGTGTCTCACACCTTAACAATTTTACATTGCGATCTCCACCCCGTTTAGATTGTGGAATATGATCTATCATCCTGTATTTAAGGCTTAGCAACCCATGTCCCTTCTCAGCAAAGTGGCTGTTAGCTTGTGCCACTTGCAATGGCTAACCTGATCTTTGAATTTGCATTGGGTCTTCCCAATATAGGAAAGGCCACATGGGCAAATTATCTGATAAACAACATAGGTACTATTGCAATCTAAATGATGTCTAATTTGATACATTTTTCCTGAATGAGGATGATTAAATTTATCTCCTTGTATTAAGTAGTTACAAGTGGTGCAGCCACATTTGAAACATCCCCACCTTCTATTAGATAGAAAGTGCAGGTGCCTCAGTGGCCCTGCGTCAGATATATCTGTATGGACTAATAGATCTCTTAAGTTTTGCCCCCTAGAGTAACAGGGCATAATATTGCTTTCAGTTAAATTTAATGCATCATCACTTTTAATCATTGGCCAAAGCTTCTTTACTGTTCTAGTAATGTCATTAGACAGACAATTAAATCTATTGACAAATGGTAATGACTGTCAAAGATCTACGGGGTTTTTTTCTCAAGAGGTCCGCCCTATTCAATGACATAACTTTATTTTTCTTGGACGTTAGCATTTTATGATCATACCCTCAGCCCAAATTTTTTTTAATGAGTTTATCAATTTGTACCTCCGCCGCATTAGAATTATCGTTGATGCGGCGTATTCTAATCATTTGTGAGAAGGGGAGACCCATTTTCAGCTTTTTGGGATGGCCACTATTCATATGCAATAATGTATTGCGATCAGTCTCTTTAGTATAGACTGTAGTACTGATGCCATCCGTATCAATCGACACTGTCACATTCAAAAAATTTAACGGACTGACTCATATTTACCGCTAATTTTACAGAACTATCAGAAGCATTATGTGTCTCTACCATCTGTAAAAACGCCTCCTTGGTACCATTCCATATGACAAAAAATAAGAATTTACTCACCAGTAATTCTATTTCTCGTAGTCCGTAGTAGATGCTGGGGACTCCGTAAGGACCATGGGGGATAGACGGCTCCGCAGGAGACTGGGCACATCTAAAGAAAGATTTAGGTCTATCTGGTGTGCACTGGCTCCTCCACCTATGACCCCCCCTCCAAGCCTCAGTTAGGATACTGTGCCCGGAAGAGCTGACACAATAAGGAAGGATTTTGAATCCCGGGTAAGACTCATACCAGCCACACCAATCACACCGTATAACTTGTGATAGGAACCCCGGTTAACAGTATGATAACAACGGAGCCTCTGAACAGATGGCTCGCAACAACAACCCGATTTGTGTAACAATAACTATTTACAAGTATTGCAGACAATCCGCACTTGGGATGGGCGCCCAGCATCCACTACGGACTACGAGAAATAGAATTACCGGTGAGTAAATTCTTATTTTCTCTGACGTCCTAGTGGATGCTGGGGACTCCGTAAGGACCATGGGGATTATACCAAAGCTCCCAAACGGGTAGGAGAGTGCGGATGACTCTGCAACACCGAATGAGAGAACTCCAGGTCCTCCTCAGCCAGGGTATCAAATTTGTAGAATTTTGCAAACGTGTTTGCCCCTGACCAAGTAGCAGCTCGGCAAAGTTGTAAAGCAGAGACCCCTCGGGCAGCCGCCCAAGATGAGCCCACCTTCCTTGTGGAATGGGCTTTTACAGATTTAGGCTGCGGTAGTCCCACCGCAGAATGCGCCAGCTGAATAGTGCTACAAATCCAGCGCGCGATAGTCTGCTTAGAAGCAGGAGCACCCAGTTTGTTGGGTGCATACAGGATAAACAGCGAGTCAGATTTCCTGACTCCAGCCGTCCTGGAAACATAAATTTTCAGGGCCCTGACTACGTCCAGTAACTTGGAATCCTCCAAGATCCTAGTAGCCGCAGGCACCACAATAGGCTGGTTCAAGTGAAACGCTGATACCACCTTCGGGAGAAACGGAGGACGAGTCCTCAACTCTGCCCTATCCATATAGAAAATCAGATAAGGGCTTTTATAGGACAAAGCCGCCAATTCTGACACACGCCTGGCCGAAGCTAGAGCCAACAGCATGACCACTTTCCACGTGAGATATTTCAAATCCACAGTCTTAAGTGGTTCAAACCAATGTGATTTCAGGAACTCCAAAACCACATTGAGATCCCAAGGTGCCACTGGGGGCACAAAAGGAGGCTGAATACGCAGAACTCCTTTGACAAAAGTCTGAACTTCAGGCAGTGAAGCCAGTTCTTTCTGGAAGAAAATCGACAGGGCCGAAATCTGGACCTTAATGGACCCCAATTTGAGGCCCAACGTCACCCCTGCTTGCAGGAAATGCAGGAATCGACCCAGTTGAAATTCCTCCGTTGGGGCCTTCCTGGCCTCACACCAAGCAACATATTTCCGCCAAATGCGGTGATAATGTTTTGCGGTGACATCTTTCCGGGCTTTGATCAGGGTAGGGATGACTTCCTCCGGAATGCCCTTTTCCTTCAGGATCCGGTGTTCAACCGCCATGCCGTCAAACGTAGCCGCGGTAAGTCTTGGAACAGACAGGGCCCCTGCTGCAGCAGGTCCTGTCTGAGCGGCAGAGGCCAAGGTTCCTCTGAAAGCATCTCTTGAAGTTCCGGGTACCAAGCTCTTCTTGGCCAATCCGGAACCACGAGTATAGTTTTCACTCCTCGCCTTCGTATTATTCTCAGTACCTTGGGAATGAGAGGCAGAGGAGGAAACACATAAACCGACTGGTACACCCACGGTGTTACTAGAGCGTCCACAGCGCTCGCCTGAGGGTCCCTTGACCTGGCGCAATATCTTTTTAGCTTTTTGTTGAGGCGGGACGCCATCATGTCCACCTGTGGTCTTTCCCACCGGTTTACCAGCATTTGGAAGACTTCTGGATGAAGTCCCCATTCTCCCGGGTGGAGGTCGTGCCCTCTGAGGAAGTCTGCTTCCCAGTTGTCCACTCCCGGAATGAACACTGCTGTCAGTGCTAACACATGATTTTCCGCCCATCGGAGAATCCTTGTGGCTTCTGCCATTGCCCTCCTGCTTCTTGTGCCGCCCTGTCTGTTTACATGGGCGACCGCCGTGATGTTGTCTGATTGGATCAGTACCGGCTGGTTCTGAAGCAGGGGCCTTGCTTGGCTTAGGGCATTGTAAATGGCCCTTCGCTCTAGAATATTTATGTGAAGCGAAATCTCCTGATTTGACCACAGTCCTTGGCAATTTCTTCCCTGTGTGACTGCGCCCCAGCCCCGAAGGCTGGCATCCGTGGTCACCAGGACCCAGTCCTGTATTCCGAATCTGCGGCCCTCTAGTAGATGAGCTCTCTGCAGCCACCACAGCAGCGACACCCTGGTCCTTGCCGACAGGGTTATCAGCTGTTGCATCTGGAGATGGGACCCGGACCATTTGTCCAACAGGTCCCACTGGAAAGTCCTTGCGTGGAACCTTCCGAATGGAATTGCTTCGTACGAAGCTACCATTTTTCCCAGGACTCGTGTGCATTGATATACCGACACCTGTCCCGGTTTTAGGAGGTCTCTGACTAGAGATGACAACTCCTCGGCTTTTAACACTGGAAGAAACACTTTTTTCTGGTCTGTGTCCAGAATCATTCCCAGGAACAGAAGACGTGTCGTCGGGACCAGCTGTGACTTTGGAATATTGAGAAGTGCTACCCCCACTACCAACTGTTCCTTGGACCTCGCCTTTATCAGGAGATCGTCCAAGTACGGGATATTTAAAACTCCCTTCTTGCGAAGAAGTATCATCATTTCGGCCATTACCTTGGTAAAGAGCCTCGGTGCCGTGGATAACCCGTTTGGAACTGATAGTGACAGTCCTGTACCACAAATCTGAGGTACTTCTGGTGAGGAGGGTAAATGGGGACATGCAGGTACGCATCCTTGATGTCCAGGGAGACCATGTAATCCCCCTCGTCCAGGCTCGCAATAACCGCCCTGAGCGATTCCATCTTGAACTTGAACCTTTTGATTTAAGTGTTTAAGGATTTTAAATTTAAGATGGGTCTCACCGAACCGTCCGGTTTCGGTACCACAAACATTGTGGAATAGTAACCCTTCTCTTGCTGAAGGAGGGGTACCTTGACAATCACTTGCTGTGAATACAGTTTTTGGATAGCCACCAACACTGCCTCCCTGGCAGAGGGAGTTGCTGGTAAGGCAGATTTTAGAAAACGGCGGGGAGGGGGGGGGGGGGGGAGGGGGGACATCTCGAATTCCAGCCTGTACCCCTGAGATACTACTTGAAGGGCCCAGGGATCCACCTGTGAGAGAGCCCACTGTGTGCTGAAATTTCTGAGACGGGCCCCCACCGTACCCGGATCCGCCTGTGAAGCCCCAGCGTCATGCTGTGGACTTACCGGACGGGGGAGGATTTTTGCTCTTGGGAACTGGCTGTATGCTGCAGCTTTTTCCCTCTACCTTTGCCTCTCGGCAGAAAGGATGCGCCTCGAGCCCTCTTGTGTTTATGGGGCCGAAAGGACTGTACTTGATAATACGGTGCCTTCTTTTGCTGTGGGGTAGCCTGTGGCAAAAATGTCGATTTCCCAGCCGTAGCTGTGGAAACGAGGTCTGAAAGACCATCCCCAAACAGTTCCACCCCCTTATAAGGCAAAACTTCCATGTGCCTTTTTTAATCGGCATCACCTGACCACTGCCGAGTCCATAACCCCCTTCTGGCGGCAATGGACATTGCGCTTATTTTTGATGCCAGCCGGCAATCTGTGCATCACGCATGTATAAGACAGCGTCCTTTATATGCTCTACTGTCAGCAAAATAGCGTCCCTATCCAGGGTATCAATATTATCCGACAGAGAATCTGACCACGCAGCAGCACTGCACATCCATGCTGATGCAATCGCTGGTCGCAATATAATGCCCGTGTGTGTATATATAGCTTTTAGGGTAGCCTCCTGCTTTCTATCAGCAGGATCCTTTAGGGCGGCCGTATCCGGAGACGGTAGTGCCACCTGTTTTGATAAACGTGTAAACGCTTTATCTACCCTAGGGGACGTTTCCCAACGTGACCTATCCTCTGGCGGGAAAGGGTACGCTGCCAATAACCGTTTAGAAATTATCAATTTCTTATCGGGGGAAGTCCAGGCTTCCTCACACACCTCATTTAATTCCTCAGATGCAGGAAAAACTACTGGTAGTTTTTTCTCACCGAACATAATACCCTTTTTTGTGGTACCTGGGGTACTATCAGAAATGTGTAATACATTTTTCATTGCCTCAATCATGTAACGGGTGGACCTATTGGAGGGTACACTAGTCTCATCGTCGTCGACACTGGAGTCGGTATCCGTGTCGACATCTGTGTCTGCCATCTGAGGTAGCGGGCGTTTTAAAGCCCCTGATGACATTTGAGACGCTGGAACAGTCACAAGCTGAGTAGCCGGCTGTCCTATGTCGTCAAACCTTTTATGTAAGGAGCGGACACTGTCACGTAATTCCTTCCATAAGTCCATCCACACAGGTGTCGACCCCTCAGGGGGTGACAACACATTTACAGGCATTTGCTCTGCCTCCACATCATTTTCCTCATCATACATGTCGACACAGCGGTACCGACACACAGCACA
The DNA here is from genome assembly GCF_028390025.1 of Pseudophryne corroboree. NCBI lineage: Eukaryota > Metazoa > Chordata > Amphibia > Anura > Myobatrachidae > Pseudophryne > Pseudophryne corroboree. The sequence goes on from NC_086446.1 coordinate 624,377,291, forward strand.
CACACAGGGAATACTCTGACAGAGGACAGGACCCCACTAAGCCCTTTGGGGAGACAGAGGAAGAGTATGCCAGCACACACCAGAGCGCTATATACCACAGGGATATCACCTATAAAGAGTGTTTTCCCTTATAGCTGCATATATATATATTATACTGCGCCTAAATTTGTGCCCCCCCCTCTCTTTTTTACCCTTTCTGTAGTGCAGGACTGCAGGGGAGAGCCAGGGAGCGATCCTTCCAGCGGAGTTGTGAGGGAAAATGGCGCCAGTGTGCTGAGGGAGATGGCTCCGCCCCTTTTTCGGTGGGCTTTCTCCCGCTTTTTCTGTTATTCTGGCAGGGGTAATTTACACCTATATAGCCTCTGGGGCTATATATGGTGTCAGTTTTGCCAGCCAAGGTGTTAATATTGCTGCTCAGGGCGCCCCCCCCCCCCCCCCAGCGCCCTGCACCCATCAGTGACCGAAGTGTGTGGTGTGCATGAGTAGCAATGGCGCACAGCTGCAGTGCTGTGCGCTACCTTGGAAAAGACAGAAGTCTTCAGCCACCGATTTTCCGGACCTTCTTGCTTCTGGCTCTGTAAGGGGGACGGCGGCGCGGCTCCGGGAACGGACGACGAGGTCGGGTCCTGTGTGCGATCCCTCTGGAGCTAATGGTGTCCAGTAGCCTAAGAAGCCCAAGCTACCACCACTTGGGTAGGTTCGCTTCTTCTCCCCTTAGTCCCTCGCTGCAGTGAGCCTGTTGCCAGCAGGTCACACTGTAAAATAAAAAACCTAAACTATACTTTCTTTCTAGGAGCTCAGGAGAGCCCCTAGTGTGCATCCAGCTCGGCCGGGCACAGAAATCTAACGGAGGCTTGGAGGAGGGTCATAGGGGGAGGAGCCAGTGCACACCAGATAGACCTAAATCTTTCTTTAGATGTGCCCAGTCTCCCCATGGTCCTTACGGAGTCCCCAGCATCCACTAGGACGTCAGAGAAATATCAGCTATGAAACGAGTGTATATCAAAATTTTGGACTTGATTGTTCTCAACATCAAACATAAAACAATTAGCATATGCAGGGGCCATAGAAGACCCCATCGCACAGCCAGTGCTCTGCAAATAATATGAACCATCAAAAATAAGATTTTACTCACCGGTAAATCTATTTCTCGTAGTCCGTAGTGGATGCTGGGAACTCCGTAAGGACCATGGGGAATAGACGGGCTCCGCAGGAGACTGGGCACTCTTTAAGAAAGATTTGGTACTATCTGGTGTGCACTGGCTCCTCCCTCTATGCCCCTCCTCCAGACCTCAGTTAGGATACTGTGCCCGGAAGAGCTGACACAATAAGGAAGGATTTTGAATCCCGGGTAAGACTCATACCAGCCACACCAATCACACCGTATAACTCGTGATACTATACCCAGTTAACAGTATGAAATATAACAGAGCCTCTCAACAGATGGCTCAACAATAACCCTTTAGTTAGGCAATAACTATATACAAGTATTGCAGACAATCCGCACTTGGGATGGGCGCCCAGCATCCACTACGGACTACGAGAAATAAATTTACCGGTGAGTAAAAATAAGAATTTACTTACCGATAATTCTATTTCTCGGAGTCCGTAGTGGATGCTGGGGTTCCTGAAAGGACCATGGGGAATAGCGGCTCCGCAGGAGACAGGGCACAAAAAGTAAAAGCTTTCCGATCAGGTGGTGTGCACTGGCTCCTCCCCCTATGACCCTCCTCCAAGCCTCAGTTAGGTACTGTGCCCGGACGAGCGTACACAATAAGGGAGGAATTTTGAATCCCGGGTAAGACTCATACCAGCCACACCAATCACACCGTACAACTTGTGATCTAAACCCAGTTAACAGTATGATAACAGAGGAGCCTCTGAAAGATGGCTCCCTACAACAATAACCCGAATTAGTTAACAATAACTATGTACAATTATTGCAGATAATCCGCACTTGGGATGGGCGCCCAGCATCCACTACGGACTCCGAGAAATAGAATTATCGGTAAGTAAATTCTTATTTTCTCTATCGTCCTAGTGGATGCTGGGGTTCCTGAAAGGACCATGGGGATTATACCAAAGCTCCCAAACGGGCGGGAGAGTGCGGATGACTCTGCAGCACCGAATGAGAGAACTCCAGGTCCTCCTTAGCCAGAGTATCAAATTTGTAAAATTTTACAAACGTGTTCTCCCCTGACCACGTAGCTGCTCGGCAAAGTTGTAATGCCGAGACCCCTCGGGCAGCCGCCCAAGATGAGCCCACCTTCCTTGTGGAGTGGGCCTTTATAGATTTAGGCTGTGGCAGGCCTGCCATAGAATGTGCAAGTTGGATTGTGCTACAGATCCAACGAGCAATCGTCTGCTTAGACGCAGGAGCACCCATCTTGTTGGGTGCATACAATATAAACAACGAGTCAGATTTTCTGACTCCAGCTGTCCTTGCAATATATATTTTCAATGCTCTGACAACGTCCAGTAACTTGGAGTCCTCCAAGTCACTTGTAGCCGCAGGCACTACAATAGGCTGGTTCAGATGAAATGCTGACACCACCTTAGGGAGAAAATGCGGACGAGTCCGCAGTTCCGCCCTGTCCGAATGGAAAATCAGATATGGGCTTTTGTAAGATAAAGCTGCCAGTTCTGACACTCTCCTGGCCGAAGCCAGGGCTAGTAGCATGGTCACTTTCCATGTGAGATATTTCAAATCCACATTTTTTAGTGGTTCAAACCAATGAGATTTTAGAAAGTCCAAAACCACATTGAGATCCCACGGTGCCACTGGAGGCACCACAGGAGGCTGTATATGCAGCACTCCCTTAACAAAAGTCTGGACTTCAGGGACTGAAGCCAATTCTTTCTGGAAGAAAATCGACAGGGCCGAAATTTGAACCTTAATAGATCCCAATTTGAGACCCATAGACAATCCTGATTGCAGGAAATGTAGGAATCGACCCAGTTGAAATTCCTCCGTCGGAGCACTCCGATCCTCGCACCACGCAACATATTTTCGCCAAATGCGGTGATAATGTTGCACGGTTACTTCCTTCCTTGCTTTAATCAAAGTAGGAATGACTTCTTCCGGCATGCCTTTTTCCTTTAGGATCCGGCGTTCAACCGCCATGCCGTCAAACGCAGCCGCGGTAAGTCTTGAAACAGACAGGGACCCTGCTGAAGCAAGTCCCTCCTTAGAGGTAGAGGCCACGGATCTTCCGTGATCATCTCTTGAAGTTCCGGGTACCAAGTCCTTCTTGGCCAATCCGGAACCACTAGTATCGTTCTTACGCCTCTTTGCCGTATAATTCTCAATACTTTTGGTATGAGAGGCAGAGGAGGAAACACATACACCGACTGGTACACCCAAGGCGTTACCAGCGCGTCCACAGCTATTGCCTGCGGATCTCTTGACCTGGCGCAATACCTGTCCAGTTTTTTGTTGAGGCGAGACGCCATCATGTCCACCATTGGTCTTTCCCAACGGGTTACCAGCATGTGGAAGACTTCTGGATGAAGTCCCCACTCTCCCGGGTGAAGGTCGTGTCTGCTGAGGAAGTCTGCTTCCCAGTTGTCCACTCCCGGGATGAACACTGCTGACAGTGCTATCACATGATTCTCTGCCCAGCGAAGAATCCTTGCAGCTTCTGCCATTGCACTCCTGCTTCTTGTGCCGCCCTGTCTGTTCACATGGGCGACTGCCGTGATGTTGTCCGACTGGATCAACACCGGTTTTCCCTGAAGCAGAGGTTCTGCCTGGCTTAGAGCATTGTAGATTGCTCTTAGTTCCAGAATGTTTATGTGAAGAGACGTTTCCAGGCTCGTCCACACTCCCTGGAAGTTTCTTCCTTGTGTGACTGCTCCCCAGCCTCTCAGGCTGGCGTCCGTGGTCACCAGGATCCAATCCTGTATGCCGAATCTGCGGCCCTCCAATAGATGAGCACTCTGCAACCACCACAGAAGAGATACCCTTGTCCTTGGAGACAGGGTTATCCGCTGGTGCATCTGAAGATGCGACCCTGACCATTTGTCCAACAGATCCCTCTGGAAAATTCTTGCGTGGAATCTGCCGAATGGAATTGCTTCGTAAGAAGCCACCATTTTTCCCAGGACTCTTGTGCATTGATGTACAGACACCTTTCCTGGTTTTAGGAGGTTCCTGACAAGCTCGGATAACTCCTTGGCTTTTTCCTCCGGGAGAAAAACCTTTTTCTGAACAGTGTCCAGAATCATCCCTAGGAACAGCAGACGAGTTGTTGGCATTAACTGGGATTTTGGAATATTCAGAATCCACCCGTGCTGTTTTAGCACTTCTTGAGACAGTGCTAATCCCATCTCTAGCTGTTCTCTGGACCTTGCCCTTATCAGGAGATCGTCCAAGTATGGGATAATTAATACGCCTTTTCTTCGAAGAAGAATCATCATCTCGGCCATTACCTTTGTAAAGACCCGAGGTGCCGTGGACAATCCGAACGGCAGCGTCTGAAACTGATAGTGACAGTTTTGTACGACGAACCTGAGGTACCCCTGGTGTGAGGGGTAAATTGGAACGTGGAGGTACGCATCCTTGATGTCCAAGGATACCATAAAGTCCCCTTCTTCCAGGTTCGCTATCACTGCTCTGAGTGACTCCATCTTGAACTTGAACTTCTTTATGTACAGGTTCAAGGACTTCAGATTTAGAATAGGTCTTACCGAGCCATCCGGCTTCGGTACCACAAATAGAGTGGAATAATACCCCTTTCCTTGTTGTAGAAGAGGTACCTTGACTATCACCTGCTGAGAGTACAGCTTGTGAATGGCTTCCAAGACCGTCTCCCTTTCGGAGGGGGACGTTGGTAAAGCAGACTTCAGGAAACGGCGAGGTGGATCGGTCTCTAGTTCCAACCTGTATCCCTGAGATATTATCTGCAGGATCCAGGGATCTACCTGCGAGTGAGCCCACTGCGCGCTGAAATTCTTGAGACGACCGCCCACCGCCCCCGAGTCCGCTTGAGAAGCCCCAGCGTCATGCGGAGGCTTTTGTAGAAGCGGGGGAGGGCTTCTGTTCCTGGGAAGGAGCTGCCTGTTGCTGTCTCTTCCCCCTTCCTCTGCCTCGTGGCAGATATGAATATCCCTTTGCTCTCTTGTTTTTAAAGGAACGAAAGGGCTGCGGTTGAAAAGTCGGTGTCTTTTTCTGTTGGGGAGTAACTTGAGGTAAAAAGGTGGATTTCCCGGCTGTAGCCGTGGCCACCAAATCTGATAGACCGACTCCAAATAACTCCTCCCCTTTATACGGCAAAACTTCCATATGCCGTTTTGAGTCCGCATCGCCTGACCACTGTCGCATCCATAAACTTCTTCTGGCCGAAATGGACATAGCACTTACCCGTGATGCCAGTGTGCAGATATCCCTCTGTGCATCACGCATATAAAGAAATGCATCCTTTATTTGCTCTAAAGACAGTAAAACATTGTCCCTATCCAGGGTATCAATATTTTCAATCAGGGACTCTGACCAAGCTACTCCAGCACTGCACATCCAGGCTGTCGCTATAGCTGGTCGTAGTATAACACCTGTATGTGTGTATATACTTTTTTGGATATTTTCCATCCTCCTATCTGCTGGATCTTTAAGTGCGGCCGTCTCAGGAGAGGGTAACGCCACTTGTTTAGATAAGCGTGTGAGCGCCTTGTCCACCCTAGGAGGTGTTTCCCAGCGCGCCCTAACCTCTGGCGGGAAAAGGTATAAAGCCAATAACTTCTTTGAAATTAGCATCTTTTTATCGGGGGCAACCCACGCTTCATCACACACCTCATTTAGTTCTTCTGATTCAGGAAAAACTATAGGTAGTTTTTTCACACCCCACATAATACCCTGTTTAGTGGTACCTGTAGTATCAGCTAAATGTAACGCCTCCTTCATTGCCAAAATCATATAACGTGTGGCCCTACTGGAAAATACGGTTGATTCGTCACCGTCGCCACTGGAATCAGTGCCTGTGTCTGGGTCTGTGTCGACCGACTGAGGCAAAGGGCGTTTTACAGCCCCTGACGGTGTTTGAGGCGCCTGGACAGGCACTAATTGATTGTCCGGCCGTCTCATGTCGTCAAACGACTGCTTTAGCGTGTTGACACTATCCCGTAATTCCAAAAATAAAGGCATCCATTCTGGTGTCGACCCCCTAGGAGGTGACATCCCCATATTTGGCAATTGCTCCGCATCCACACCAATATCGTCCTCATACATGTCGACACACACGTACCGACACACAGCAGACACACAGGGAATGCTCTTAACGAAGACAGGACCCCACTAGCCCTTTGGGGAGACAGAGGGAGAGTCTGCCAGCACACACCAAAGCGCTATATATGACAGGGATAGCCTTATAATAAGTGCTCCCTGTATAGCTGCTTTTATAATATAATTTTTGCCACTATTTTGCCCCCCCTCTCTTGTTTTACCCTGTTTCTGTAGTGCAGTGCAGGGGAGAGACCTGGGAGCCGTCCTGACCAGCGGAGCTGTGTAAGGAAAATGGCGCTGTGTGCTGAGGAGATAGGCCCCGCCCCTTTTTCGGCGGGCTCGTCTCCCGCTCTTTAGTGGATTCTGGCAGGGGTTAAATATCTCCATATAGACCCCGGAGGCTATATGTGAGGTATTTTTTAGCCAAATAGGTTTTCATTTGCCTCCCAGGGCGCTCCCCTCCCAGCGCCCTGCACCCTCAGTGACTGCCGTGTGAAGTGTGCTGAGAGGAAAATGGCGCACAGCTGCAGTGCTGTGCGCTACCTTTAGAAGACTGAGGAGTCTTCTGCCGCCGATTCTGGACCTCTTCTTGTTTCAGCATCTGCAAGGGGGCCGGCGGCGAGGCTCCGGTGACCATCCAGGCTGTACCTGTGATCGTCCCTCTGGAGCTGATGTCCAGTAGCCAAGAAGCCAATCCATCCTGCACGCAGGTGAGTTCACTTCTTCTCCCCTAAGTCCCTCGTTGCAGTGATCCTGTTGCCAGCAGGACTCACTGTAAAATAAAAAACCTAAGCTAAACTTTTCTAAGCAGCTCTTTAGGAGAGCCACCTAGATTGCACCCTTCTCGGCCGGGCACAAAAATCTAACTGAGGCTTGGAGGAGGGTCATAGGGGGAGGAGCCAGTGCACACCACCTGATCGGAAAGCTTTACTTTTTGTGCCCTGTCTCCTGCGGAGCCGCTATTCCCCATGGTCCTTTCAGGAACCCCAGCATCCACTAGGACGATAGAGAAATCTTATTTTCTCTGACGTCCTAGTGGATGCTGGGAACTCCGTAAGGACCATGGGGATTATACCAAAGCTACCTAACGGGCGGGAGAGTGCGGATGACTCTGCAGCACCGAATGAGAGAACTCAAGGTCCTCCTCAGCCAGGGTATCAAATTTGAAGAATTTAGCAAACGTGTTTGCCCCTGACCAAGTTGCAGCTCGGCAAATTTGTAAAGCCGAGACCCCTCGGGCAGCTGCCCAAGATGAGCCCACCTTCCTCGTGGAATGGGCTTTCACTGATTTAGGATGCGGCAATCCAGCCGCAGAATGCTCCAGCTGAATTGTGCTACAAATTCAGCGAGCAATAGTCTGCTTAGAAGCAGGAGCACCTATTTTGTTGGGTGCCTACCGGATAAGAAGCGAGTCAGTTTTCCTGACTCCAGCCGTCCTGGAAATATAATTTTTTAAGGCCCTGACTATGTCCAGTAACTTGGAATCTTCCAAGTCCCTAGTAGCCGCAGGCACTACAATAGGTTGGTTCAAGTGAAAAGCTGATACCACCTTAGGGAGAAACTGGGGACGAGTCCTCAATTCTGCCCTATCCATATGGAAAATCAGATAAGGGCTTTTACATGACAAAGCCGCCGATTCTGACACACGCCTGGCCGAAGCCAAGGCCAATAACATGACCACTTTCCACGTGAGATTTCAGATCCACAGTTTTAAGTGGCTCAAACCAATGTGATTTCAGGAAACTCAACACCACGTTGAGATCCCACGGTGCCACAGGAGGCACAAAAGGGGGCTGAATATGCAGCACTCCCTTTACAAAAGTCTGAACTTCAGGCAGTGAAGCCAGTTCTTTCTGGAAGAAAATCGACAGAGCCGAAATCTGGACCTTAATGGAACCCAATTTTAGGCCCATAGTCACTCCGGACTGTAGGAAGTGCAGAAAACGACCCAGCTGAAATTCCTCTGTTGGGGCCTTCCTGGCCTCACACCACGCAACATATTTTCGCCAAATACGGTGATAATGGTTTGCGGTTACTTCTTTCCTGGCTTTTATCAGCGTAGGAATGACTTCCTCCGGAATGCCCTTTTGCTTTAGGATCCGGAATTCAACCGTCATGCCGTCCAACGCAGCCGCGTTAAGTCTTGGAACAGACAGGGCCCCTGCTGTAGCAGATCCTGTCTGAGCGGTAGAGGCCATGAGTCCTCTGATATTATTTCTGTAAGTTCTGGGTACCAAGCTCTTCTTGGCCCATCCGGAACCACGAGTATCGTTCTTCCTCCTCGTTTTCTTATTATTCTCAGTACCCTTGGTATGAGAGGCAGAGGAGGGAATACATAAACCGACTGGTACACCCACGGTGTCACTAGAGCGTCCACAGCTATTGCCTGAGGGTCCCTTGACCTGGCGCAATATCTAGTTTTTTGTTTAGGCGGGACGCCATCATGTCCACCTGTGGCCTTTACCAACGGTTTACCAACAGTTGGAAGACTTCTGGATGAAGTCCCCACTCTCCCGGGTGTCGGTCGTGTCTGCTGAGGAAGTCTGCTTCCCAGTTGTCCACTCCCGGAATGAACACTGCTGACAGTGCTAAGACGTGATTTTCCGCCCATCGGAGAATCCTTGTGGCTTCTGCCATCGCCATCCTGCTTCTTGTGCCGCCCTGTCTGTTTACATGGGCGACTGCCGTGATGTTGTCTGATTGGATCAGTACCGGCTGGTTTTGAAGCAGAGGCCTTGCCAGACTTAGGGCATTGTAAATGGCCCTCAGTTCCAGAATATTTATGTGTAGGGACGACTCCTGACTTGACCAAAGTCCTTGGAAGTTTCTTCCCTTTGCGACTGCCCCCCAGCCTCGAAGGCTGGCATCCGTGGTTACCAGGACCCAGTCCTGTATGCCGAATCTGCGGCCCTCTTGAAGATGAGCACTCTGCAGCCACCACAGTAGAAATACCCTGGTCCTTGGAGACAGGGTTATCAGCCGATGCATCTGAAGATGCGATCCCGACCACTTGTTCAAGAGGTCCCACTAAAAGGTTCTTTTAGTGGGGGTTACACCTACCTACTAAATGGGGTAAAATTAGGGGATTCTGTACTGGAAAAGGACTTGGGTGTCCTCATAGATAGCAAGCTAAGCAGTAGTACCCAAAGTAGGACTGCAGCAAAGAAGGCTAATAAGATATTAGCATGCATAAAACGGGGTATTGATGCTAGGGACGAGAGTATTATACTCCCGTTATATAAATCACTAGTGAGGCCACACCTTGAATACTGTGTACAGTTCTGGGTACCGTACTACAAAAAGGATATCCTGGAGCTTGAAAAGGTACAGAGGAGGGCGACCAAACTAATTAAGGGCATGGAGACGATGGAATACAAGGAAAGGCTTGAAAGACTAGGCATGTTTACATTGGAAAAGCGGAGACTAAGAGGGGATATGATCAACATCTACAAATATATAAGGGGACAATACACAGAGCTTGCGCGGGACCTGTTTTTGGTTAGATCAACACAGAGGACTCGTGGACACTCGCTCAGGTTAGAGGAAAGGAGATTCCGCACAATACGGCGTAAAGGCTTTTTCACGGTAAGGACAATACGTGTTTGGAATTCCCTGCCCGAGGGAGTTGTAATGGCGGAATCTGTCAACACCTTTAAGAATGGGTTAGATAAATTCCTATTGGATAAGGATATCCAGGGGTATGGTGCATAGTCATGCATTATAGTTACTATAAATAGGGATAAAATGCAATGGCTGACAGCAGCATCAGTCAGAACTTTTAGTCAAATCATCATGCATAGGACACCACAAATAGGTTGAACTCGATGGACAATTGTCTTTTTTCAACCTCAGATACTATGTATGGAACCTGCCGAATGGAATTTTTCTTCTTAAGAAGCTACCATTTTTCACAGGACTCGTGTGCAGTGATGCACCGATACCTGTTTTGGTTTCAGGAGGTCTCTGACTAGAGATGACAGCTCCTTGGCTTTCTCCTGCAGGAGAAACACTTTTTTCTGTTCTGTGTCGAGAACCATCCCCAGGAACAGTAGGCGTGTGGTAGGAACCAGCTGTGACTTTGGAATGTATAGAATCCATCCGTGCTGTTGTAGCACTTCCCGAGATAGTGCTACTCCGACCAACAACTGCTCCTTGGACCTCGCCTTTATAAGGAGATCGTCCAAGTACGGGATAATTAAAACTCCCTTTTTTCGAAGGAGTATCATCATTTCTGCCATTACCTTGGTAAAGACCCTCGGTGCCGTGGACAGTCCAAACGGCAGTGTTTGGAATTGGTAATGGCAATCCTGTACCACAAATCTGAGGTACTCCTGATGAGGATGGTAAATGGGGACATGTAGGTAAGCATCCTTGATGTCCAGGGATACCATGTAATCCCCCTCCTCCAGGCTTGCAATAACCGCCCTGAGCGATTCCATCTTGAACTTGAATTTTTTAATGTATGTGTTCAAGGATTTCAAATTTAAAATGGGTCTCACCGAACCGTCCGGTTTCGGTACCACAACCAGTGTGGAATAGTAACCCCATCCTTGTTGAAGTAGGGGCACCTTGACTATCACCTGCTGGGAATACAGCTTGTGAATTGCCACTAGCACAGCCTCCCTGCCTGAGGGAGTTGTCGGCAAGGCAGATTTGAGGAAACGGCGGGGGGGAGACGCCTCGAATTCCAGCTTGTACCCCTGAGATACTACTTGAAGGATCCAGGGATCCACCTGTGAGCGAGCCCACTGATCGCTGAAATTTTTGAGGCGGCCCCCCACCGTACCTGGCTACGCCTGTGGAGCCCCCGCGTCATGCGGTGGACTCAGTGGAAGCGGGGGAAGAATTTTGATTCTGGGAACTGGCTGACTGGTGCAGCTTTTTTCCCTCTTCCCTCGTCTCTGTGCAGAAAGGAAGCGCCTTTGACCCGCTTGCTTTTCTGAAGCCGAAAGGACTGTACCTGATAATACAGTGCATTTCTTAGGCTGTGAGGAAACCTGAGGTAAAAATTTTTTATCCCAGGATACGAGGTCCCAGAGACCATCCCCAAACAATTCCTCACCCTTATAAGGCTCTATGTGCCTTTTAAAGTCAGCATCACCTGTCCAGTGTCGGGTCTCTAATACCCTCCTGACAGAATGGACATTGCAATAATACTGGATGCCAGCCGGCAAAATATCCCTCTGTGCATCCCTCATATATAAGACGACGTCTTATGTTCGCAAAATAGTATCCCTGTTTGAAAGGGTTACAGACCACGCTGCAGCAGCACTATCTGCAGGTCTCAGTCTAGTACCTGAGTGTGTAAATACAGACTTCAGGATAGCCTCCTGCTATTTATCAGCAGGTACCTTCAAAGTGGCCGTATCCTAAGACGGCAGTGCCACCTTTTTTGACAAACGTGTGAGCGCCTTATCCACCCTAGGGGATATCTCCCAGCGTAACTTATCCTCTGGCGGGAAAGGGTACGCCATCAGTAACTTTTTAGAAATTACCAGTTTCTTATCTGGGGAACCCACGCTTTTTCACACTTCATTCACTCATTTGATGGGGCAACAAAACACTGCCTGCTTTTTCTCCCCACACATAAAACCCTTTTTTGTTTTTAGTGGTACTTGTGTTAATGTCAGAAATGTGTAACACATTTTTTATTGCCGGGATCATGTAACAGATGTTCCTAGTGGATTGTGTATATGTCTCAACCTCGTCGACACTGGAGTCCGACTCCGTGTCGACATCTGTGTCTGCCATCTGAGGGAGCGGGCGTTTTTAAGCCCCTTATGGCCTTTGAGACGCCTGGGCAGGCGCGGGCTGAGAAGCCGGCTGTCCCATAGCTGTTACGTCATCCAGCCTTTTATGTAAGGAGTTGACACTGTCGGTTAATACCTTCCACCTATCCATCCACTCTGGTGTCGGCCCACAGGGGGCGACATCTCATTTATCGGCATCTGCTCCGCCTCCACATAAGCCTCCTCATCAAACATGTCGACACAGCCGTACCGACACACCGCACACACACAGGGAATGCTCTGACTGAGGACAGGACCCCACACAGCCCTTTGGGGAGACAGAGAGAGAGAGTATGCCAGCACACACCGGAGCGCTATATAATGTAGGGATAAACACTATCACTGAGTGAATTTTCCCCAATAGCTGCTTGTATAAACAATATTGCGCCTAAATTTAGTGCCCCCCCTCTCTTTTTAACCCTTTGAGCCTGAAAACTACAGGGGAGAGCCTGGGGAGCTGTCTTCCAGCTACACTGTGAAGAGAAAATGGCGCCAGTGTGCTGAGGGAGATGGCTCCGCCCCTTTTTTGGCTGACTTTTCTCCCGCTTTTTTCTGTATTCTGGCAGGGGTAATTACCACATATATAGCCTCTGGGGTTATATATTGTGGCTATTTTGCCAGCCAAGGTGTTTTTTTATTGCTGCTCAGGCGCCCCCCCCCCCAGCGCCCTGCACCCTCAGTGACCGGAGTGTGAAGTGTGTATGAGGAGCAATGGCGCACAGCTGCAGTGCTGTGCGCTACCTTGGTGAAGACTGAAGTCTTCTGCCGCCGATTTTCCGGACCATCTTCATGCTTCTGGCTCTGTAAGGGGGACGGCGGCGCGGCTCCGGGAACGAACACCAAGGACGGGTCCTGCGGTCGATCCCTCTGGAGCTAATGGTGTCCAGTAGCCTAAGAAGCCCAAGCTACCTGCAAGCAGGTAGGTTCGCTTCTTCTCCCCTTAGTCCCTCGATGCAGTGAGCCTGTTGCCAGCAGGTCTCACTGTAAAATAAAAAACCTAATTTAAACTTTCTTTCTAGAAGCTCAGGAGAGCCCCTAGTGTGCAACTAGCTCGGGCCGGGCACAGAAATCTAACTGAGGTCTGGAGGAGGGGCATAGAGGGAGGAGCCAGTGCACACCAGATAGTACCAAATCTTTCTTATAGAGTGCCCAGTCTCCTGCGGAGCCCGTCTATTCCCCATGGTCCTTACGGAGTTCCCAGCATCCACTAGGACGTCAGAGAAAAGAAAATAATTTTGTCAAAACAAATTCCAACAATTGTAACAAAAATTGTATATATGGTGCTGAGAAATGGTTCTTTCATCAAAAGATTTTTAACTGCTGTTATACCAAGACCGTGTGGGATCACCGTATAGAGGCTAGCCACATCAATACTGATGAGCCAGACTCCTGTCGGTAACGGACCTACATTTGATAATTTATTTAAGAACATAGTAGTGTCCAGGAGGAAGTTGTCATGTTTCTGTACCAAAGGCTGTAAGATAGAGTCCAGGAAAACTGCCGACGGTTGTGAAAGTGACCCCCTCGCTGATATTATTGGCCGTCCTGGAGGGGGGTTAATCCCTTTATGGACTTTAGGCACCGTATATAGTACTGGGACTAAAGGATGTTCCGGTATTAACAAGTCATAGAGATCCTCATGTAAAATATGCATATCCCTAGCCATTAATAAACAGTCACGTAATTCTCTTTTAAATATCTCCGTGGGGTCACTTCTAAGCTTGATGTATGTGTTATTATCGCTTAATTGGTGCATAATCTCTGCTTTATAGTCGGTAAGGTCCTGAAGGACAATCCCCCCACCCTTGTCCGCAGGTCTTATAATCAAATCTTTGTTAGAGGATAAAGATTTTATAGCCTCTCTTTCCAAGAGGGAGAGATTAGGATGTATCTGATTATTTTTTTTACTGATTGCTTTGACATCATGTTCCAAAGTTTTGATAAATGTCTTTATAGTGGCGTTGTTAGAAATAGGTTCAAATGTCGACTTGCGTTTAAATTGCTTCATCTGGTTTGGGATCTATTGTTCTGTAGGTGGCATAGGGTTTTTTTTCCAGAGTATTCTTTTAGTTTGAGTTGTCGCTGTAGTCGGTGCTTATCCACCTGCCACTGCAAATCATCAAAACCCACTGTGGGTATAAACGATAAACATTTCTGCAAGAGGCTATTTTCAGCATTAGTAAGCTCATATGAGGACAAATTGAAAATTATCTCCTCGATGTCATTGGGGCCTTGTTTCCCCGTCCTTTGCCTCCCGTTTTTTCCACCCCTCCTTGAAGGTCTTGATTTCCTGTGGTATTCTTGCCTTTTCTTGTTGTTACTCCTAAAGGGGGTAAAGGAGCTTTCCTTCGCCTGCGTGAGCGTCCCTCTGATTCACTAACTGAACCGCCCTGGTCTTGTGAGGATTCAGTGTCAAATCTCGTTTGAGGATATCTATTTTTCCTAAAGAATGGTATTCTGTTCTCATTGGCTAGTACGATGTGGGTTAACTCGAATCTGGGGACACACAAACAAAGGTGATTGCTACATACGGCTACTGCATTGTATTACATGATCACTTTGTTGCAACAAGTATTTACAGTAATTTATAAGAGATGTGTTGTTGCTTTTGACAGTTCCTGTTTGGTTGGTTGTTATGGTGACTGGTTCACTGACGGCTCATGCAAAGTGCGTGATGACGTCATTAGAAAGCGGCTGACAGGGGCTGAAATCCCGCCAGCAATCGTGGTATGAGCACTGGTGACTACTATTTAAGGTAGGAGTTTTATGTCTTGTTTGTAATCCTGATGACAATGTATCCTCATTGAAACGTTGATTTACTATCAAACCGACTTCATTGATTTATTCTACGGAGTGCCGCACCCTGGTAGGTATGTATGTATGTATGTATGTATGTATGTATGTAGATATGTATGTAGGTATGTAGATATGTATGTAGGTATGTATGTAGGTAGGTAGATAGATAGATATATACACAATGAAGCGGCACTCCAGGACTTATTTAAAATAAACGGGTCCAGATTCCCAATTTTGATGTGCTTCATTGTGCTTATATCTTAAACCTGCAAAGTTGATTTAGAGGGAACCAGGCAAGCCGACTGTGATGTTTATTTCATGAGGTACCAACACGGTCACAAGCTTTCTGGCCTCCCAGGATGCATTGGGGCCTCCCCAATATATTCCCGCCCACTGACTCAGTCAGATCAGTTCTTTCCACAGCGATTTTAGGCAGGAACATTAGGTAGAGACCTGTACAGGCGATAAGAACACACATGCACACCCTTCCATACAAGAAGGAAGAGGTTTTAGTGATTGTCTAGATCCTCAAATAAGATGCGTCAGGGTGGGATCCCTGTGGATACCTGTGGACATAAGAGAAATCACGTGATCAACGGTAAGTTCTTACCAGAACGTTCATTTCTCTGGCTGGGTCCACAGGATTATCCACAGGATAACATCGGGATTCCCAAAGCCATTTTAGTGGTGGGGACGCTCCTGATTGCATAGGAGGACCTTCCGCCCGAAGTCTGCGTCATGAGAGGCAAAAGTGTCCAAGGCATAATGTCTGATGTATGTATTTATGGAAGACCATGTGGCTGCCCTACATATCTGTTCTGCTGATGCACCCTGTTGTGCTGCCCAAGAAGGACCCACCTTACGTGTATAGTGGTGCAGAGATATTAGCCGGAATAGGGAGATCTGCATGAGAATAAGCTTCAGATATTACCATTCGGAGCCATCTCGCCAGCGTCTGTTTACTAGCAGGCCATCCTCTTCTATGGAATCCGTAGAGGATGAAGAGGGAATCTGTTTTCCTGATGGCACTAGTACGATCTATGTAGATTTTTAAAGCCCGGACCACGTCCAGCGACGCTTCTCCCGCAGATAGTCCCAATACCTGAAAGGCTGGGACTACAATCTCTTCATTCAGGTGAAACTTTGACACCACCTTTGGAAGATAACTAGATCTCGTTCTGAGAACTGCTCTGTCTGGAAAAAAAACTTAGGAAAGGAGACTTACAAGATAATGCTCCTAAATCTGACACTCTTCTGGCTGACGCCATTGCCAGTAAAAAAAGAACTTTAACCGTTAACCACTTAAGATCTGTTCTCTCAAGTGGTTGAAACAGAGGACCCTGGAGAAATTTAAGAACTAAATTCAAATCCCAGGGAGCTGCCGGAGGAACAAATGGAGGTTGAATATGTACTACTCCTTGGAAAAACGTACGTACATCCTGTAGGTCAGCAATCTTCTGCTGAAACCATACAGTCAACGCTGAGACTTGCACCCTCAAGGAAGCAACCTTCAAC
Source organism: Pseudophryne corroboree (assembly GCF_028390025.1). Classification (NCBI taxonomy): domain Eukaryota; kingdom Metazoa; phylum Chordata; class Amphibia; order Anura; family Myobatrachidae; genus Pseudophryne; species Pseudophryne corroboree. The sequence goes on from NC_086446.1 coordinate 624,393,608, forward strand.
CCTTTATCAAATCCTGCCTGCAGGAAATCCAAAATCCTAGCTACTTTAAAAGATCTCGGATTGTAATTTTTTCCAGAACACCAATGAATATAGGCTTGCCATATTCTATGATACACACGGGCCGAAGAAGGCTTTCTTGCTCTAAGCATGGTCTGGATTACTTGCTTTGAAAATCCTTTAGCCTCTAAGATACAGGTTTCAGCAGCCACGCCGTCAAAGACAGGCGATCCAGATGACTGTGACAACAAGGACCCTGCATTAATAGATCTGGACGTTGAGGGAGCAGTATCGGTGCTTCCACGGACATTCTCAACAGATCTGTGTACCAATGCCTTCTTGGCCAAGCTGGAGCTATTAGAATGATTGCTCATTTTGCCTGTTTTATCTTTCTCACTACTCTGGGTAACAGAGATATTGGAGGGAACAGATAAGCCAGCTGAAACCTCCATTCTACTGACAGTACGTCTACCAGGACCGCTCCTGGGTCCCTTGTTCTTGATCCGTACCTCAGAACTTTGTTGTTTAGACGAGACGCCATAAGGTCTATCTCCGGTAGACCCCATCTGTTCACCAGTGTCTGAAACACTTCTGGGTGTAGTGCCCATTCGGTTTCCTGAATGGTGTGCCAACTGAGAAAATCCGCTTCCCAATTTAGTACACCCGGGACAAATACTGCTGACAATGCCGGGAGATGGAGTTCTGCCCATTTTAGAATGGGGGTTACTTCCTCCATCAGACTCTTGCTGTGAGTTCCTCCTTGATGATTGAGGTATGCTACTGCCGTCGCATTGTCTGAGCGGATCTGGAATGGTCTTCCTTGTAGATTGTCCTTTGCCTGAACCAGAGCCAAGTAAATGGCTCTTATTTCTAACAGATTTATCGGCAGGCGACTTTCCCTTGCGGTCCATTTTCCCTGGAACCATAGGCTTCCGAGTACCGCCCCCCAGCCTTGCAGGCTGGCATCTGTTGTCAGGACTTGCCACTCTTTTATCCAAAAGGGTCTCCCCTTGTTTAAATGGTCTGTCTGTAGCCACCATGCTAGAGACCTTTTTACATTTAGTGGAATCTTTATCATCTGCTTCTTTATCGTTTGATGATTTCCGTTCCATTTGGTCAAAATCAGGTGCTGCAATGGCCTGTAAGTGGAATTGCGCATATTCCACCATGTCGAAAGTTGATACCATCAGACCCAACAGTCGCATTGCTGCATGGACTGACATTGACTGGGCTTGCAACGCTTCTTGAGCCATGACCTGCACTTTGACTATCTTTTTCTCCGGCAAGAGAACCTTCTGTAGGTCTGAATCCAATATGGCCCCCAAATGAACCATCCGCTGTGACGGATTCAGGGACGACTTCTCCCAATTTATGAGCCACCCGAGTCTCTGTAAACAAACTATCGTCTGTTGGAGATGGCTCAACAGTAAATCTTGCGACTGTGCTAAGATTAATAGGTCGTCTAGGTATGGGAATATTCTTATCCCTTGTTTGCGCAGACAAGCTGCCATAACCACCATGATCTTGGTAAACACCCTGGGTGCTGTAGCTAGCCCGAAGGGCAGAGCTTGGAACTGGAAGTGTTCCTTGAGGATGGCAAACCTGAGGTAACACTGATGTTATAGTACTATAGGCACATGTAGGTAAGCATTCCGTACATCAAGAGATACCATGTAGTCTCCCGGTTCCATAGCCAACATTATGGAGCGTAACGTCTCCATGTGGAACTTCGGGATCCATATGTAGTTGTTCAACATTTTCAGATTTAGAATTGGTCGATATGACCCATTTGGTTTCTGGATTAGAAATAGATTGGAGTAATACCCCTGTCCCTTTTGTGATGGAGGTACTGGGACAATCACACCCGACTGCAGTAATTTTTGGACTGCTTCTTGCAGGGCATTGGCCTTCGACTCTATACGAGACGGGCTGGTGCAAAAAAATCTTTGAGGAGGCTGCCTCCTGAATGGGAACCCATACCCCTGAGATACTACCTTCTGCACCCAGGCATCTGTTGTTGACTGTTGCCATATGTGTGCAAATTGAAGGAGTCGGCCCCCAACCCTGGAATCCTCCAGGCGGAGGCCCGTCTCTTCAGGCTGAGGGTTTCTTTTCAGGCTTGGAAGCTGGCTTCTTGCTAGCCCACTGCTTCCTACCCCTGGATTTAAACTGGGGTTGCTTAGGCTCCTCTTTAGCTTTCGCTTTGCTTTGCCAATGAAATGAGCGAAATTTTAAACCCTTGGACTTAGGGTTATAAGCAGCCGGAAATCTGCCCTTTTTCGATTCAGCCTCTGATTCTAGGATATCCTATAAAGGTTTTCCAAATAATATATTACCCACGAAAGGCAATGCTTCCAATTCTTTCTTGGACTCTGCATCCGCCTTCCAGGTCCGTAGCCAAACGGCTCTGCGAGCGACTACTGTCAAGGCTGAAGCTTTAGAAGCAACAGTGCCTACATCAATTGCTGCTTCTTCTAAATACTGGGCAGATAGTCTTAAACTGCAAAGACGATCCTCTTGCTCCCTAGTAGGAGAGGGGATGTCATTCTCTAGTTCCTCTATCCATTCGCCCATTGCCTTTGCTACCCAGGCCGAAGCCATAGCAGGTCTTACCACTGCTCCTACAAGAGAAAAATATTTTTCAATAGGCTCTCTACCCTTCTGTCTGTGACATCATTCAATGAGGTAGATGACAGTGGTAAAGCAGATTTTATGCACGAGTCGCAGAACATGTGCATCTACTTTTGGAGGAACTTCTCTCTTCGAACAATCCACGACAGGAAATGGATAATAAGAATCCCATCTCTTAGGAATCTTTTACTTTTACTGGGGCGCTGCCCAAGACTCATCCATCATTTCCGTCAACTCATCTGACACTGGAAATTCAGCTTTCACTGATTTTGTTTGTTTAAATACAGGTGCTTTTGCTTTTAACGCTGTCTTGGCTGGCTCTTCCAAAGAAAGCACAGCCTTCACGGCATTAATAAGTTCAGCTACATCTTCTGAACTACAGCTCTGCGACTGATCACCATACGGAGTTGAATCTATTGTTTCCGCATCATCATCGATGTATCATCTTGTGTAGTCTGCCATACAGACGTATCTGTCTTCGTCCTACCTGCCCCTTGGTTGCTTGTAGAAGCTACTGGAACCAAACCATAGGAAGGGAGCTGCATGTATGGGTTCATAGTGTACCCTAACCCTTGAGGTGGTGCTACCGGAGCTAACCTGTCCGCTATTGAAGACAGAGTCTTAGCGAACATATTCCATGGTGGCTCTACTGGAGGTTGAACGAACTCCTGTTTTTTACTTCGCTGAAAAGCGAAACAGTTTGCACACAAACCCTCATAAGTGACCAATTGATTCATATCAATTACCCCTGACTCACAAGATTAGCATGTTAGGGTTATAGGAGTGCTTGGTAAATTCTCATCACTTTTGCCGCTCATAGACATGGTATTAACCCGTTATCGACTACACACTGACTGAAAAACACCCTATATGTCAGTATATAGAGGTGAGATCAATCTGACCACAGTGCACCTGATATGAGGGTCAGAACAGGACTGACATTACACAGAAAAGTCTGCACACATACTAGCAGTCAGTCACATGTTAAAGCATTAGACATTGTCATATGAGAATACAACTTCCATAATAACTTAAACATAAGTAGGAAAATTGTACTTCTGTTTTAACTGGTTCTAATTTCAACATAACATGCAGAAAACACAGTAATATACAGGTCTCATATGCAATAGGTACTAAAAAAAAAATAAGATTTCTCTAACGTCCTAAGTGGATGCTGGGGACTCCGTAAGGACCATGGGGAATAGCGGCTCCGCAGGAGACTGGGCACAAAAGTAAAGCTTTAGAACTACCTGGTGTGCACTGGCTCCTCCCCCCATGACCCTCCTCCAAGCCTCAGTTAGATTTTTGTGCCCGAACGAGAAGGGTGCACACTAGGTGGCTCTCCTGAGCTGCTTAGTGAAAAGTTTAGTTTTAGGTTTTTTATTTTCAGTGAGACCTGCTGGCAACAGGCTCACTGCATCGAGGGACTAAGGGGAGAAGAAGCGAACTCACCTGCGTGCAGAGTGGATTGGGCTTCTTAGGCTACTGGACATTAGCTCCAGAGGGATGATCACAGGCCCAGCCATGGATGGGTCCCAGAGCCGCGCCGCCGGCCCCCTTCAGAGCCAGAAGACAGAAGAGGTCCGGAAAATCGGCGGCAGAAGACGTCCTGTCTTCAACAAGGTAGCGCACAGCACTGCAGCTGTGCGCCATTGCTCTCAGCACACTTCACACTCCGGTCACTGAGGGTGCAGGGCGCTGGGGGGGGGGGGGGCGCCCTGAGACGCAATAAAAACACCTTGGATGGCAAAAAATGCATCACATATAGCTCCTGGGCTATATGGATGAATTTAACCCCTGCCAGAATACATAGAAAAACGGGAGATATGGCCGCCGATAAGGGGGCGGAGCCTATCTCCTCAGCACACTGGCGCCATTTTCCCTCACAGCTCCGTTGGAGGGAAGCTCCCTGGCTCTCCCCTGCAGTCACTACACTACAGAAAGGGTTAAAAAAAAGAGAGAGGGGGGGCACTAATTACGCGCAGTATTAAAGATACAGCAGCTATAAGGGGAAAAACACTTATATAAGGTTATCCCTGTATATATATAGCGCTCTGGTGTGTGCTGGCAAACTCTCCCTCTGTCTCCCCAAAGGGCTAGTGGGGTCCTGTCCTCTATCAGAGCATTCCCTGTGTGTGTGCTGTATGTCGGTACGTTTGTGTCGACATGTATGAGGAGAAAAATTATGTGGAGACGGAGCAGATTGCCTGTAATAGTGATGTCACCCCCTAGGGGGTCGACACCTGAGTGGATGAACTGTTGGAAGGAATTACGTGACAGTGTCAGCTCTGTATAAAAGACAGTGGTTGACATGAGACAGCCGGCTACTCAGCTTGTGCCTGTCCAGACGTCTCATAGGCCGTCAGGGGCTCTAAAGCGCCCGTTACCTCAGATGGCAGATATAGACGCCGACACGGATACTGACTCCAGTGTCGACGGTGAAGAGACAAATGTGACTTCCAGTAGGGCCACACGTTACATGATTGAGGCAATGAAAAATGAAAAATGTTTTACACATTTCTGATAATATGAGTACCACCAAAAAGGGGTATTATGTTCGGTGAGGAAAAACTACCTGTAGTTTTCCTGAATCTGAGAAATTAAATGAGGTGTGTGATGATGCGTGGTTTTCCCCCGATAACAACTGATAATTTCTAAAATGTTATTGGCATTATATCCTTTCCCGCCAGAGGTTAGGGTGCGTTGGGAAACACCCCCTAGGGTGGATAAAGCGCTCACACGCTTGTAAGAACAAGGGCTCTACCCTCTCCTGAGATGGCCGCCCTTAAGGATCCTGCTGATAGAAAGCAGGAGGGCATCCTAAAAGGTATTTACACACATACTGGTGTTATACTGCGACCAGCAATCGCCTCAGCCTGGATGTGCAGTGCTGGGTTGGCGTGGTCGGATTCCCTGACTGAAAATATTGATACCCTAGATAGGGACAGTATATTATTGCCTATAGAGCATTTAAAAGATGCATTTCTATATATGCGTGATGCACAGCGGAATATTTGCCGACTAACATCAAGTCTAAGTGCGTTGTCTTTTTCTACCAGTAGAGGGTTATGGACACGACAGTGGTCAGGTGATGCGGATTCCAAACGGCATTTGGAAGTATTGCCTTATTAAGGGGAGGAGTTATTTGGGGTCGGTCTTTCAGACCTGGTGGCCACGGCAACAGCTGGGAAATCCACGTTTGTACCCCAGGTCGCCTCTCAACATGAGAAGACGCCGTATTATCAGGCGCAGTCTTTTCGTGGGCAAGCGGGCAAAAGGTTCCTCATTTCTGCCCCGTGACAGAGGGAGAGGAAAAAGGCTGCAGAAATCAGCCAGTTCCCAGGAACAGAAACCCTCTCCCGCCTCTGCCAAGCCCTCAGTATGACGCTGGGGCTTTACAAGCAGAATCAGGCACGTGGGGGCCCGTCTCAATGAATTTCAGCGCGCAGTGGGCTCACTCGCAAGTAGACCCCTGGATCCTTCAGGTGATATCTCAGGGGTACAAATTGGAATTCGAGACGTCTCCCCCTCGCCGTTTCCTAAAGTCGGCTTTACCGATGTCTCCTTCTGACAGGGAGACAGTTTTGGAAGCCATTCACAAGCTGTATTCCCAGCAGGTGATAATCAAGGTACCCCTCCTGCAACGGGGAACGGGGTATTATTCCACACTGTTGTGGTACCGAAGCCGGACGGCTCGGTGAGACCGATTCTAAATCTAAAATCTTTGAACACTTACATACAGAGGTTCAAATTCAAGATTGAGTCACTCAGAGCAGTGATTGCGAACCTGGAAGAAGAGGACTACATGATGTCTCGGGACATCAAGGATGCTTACCTTCATGTCCCAATTTACCCTTCTCACCAAGGGTACCTCAGGTTTATGGTACAGAACTGTCACTATCAGTTTCAGACGCTGCCGTATGGATGGTCCACGGCACCCCGGGTCTTTACCAAGGTAATGGCCGAAATGATGATACTCCTTCGAAGGAAGGGAATTTTAGTTATCCCTTACTTGGACGATTCCCTGATAAGGGTAAGATCCAGGGAACAGTTGGAGGTCGGTGTAGCACTATCTCAGGTAGTGTTGCGGCAGCACGATTGGATTCTCAATATTCCAAAATCGCAGCTGATTCCGACGACTCGTCTTCTGTTCTTAGGGATGATCCTGGACACAGTTCAGAAAAAGGTGTTTCTCCCGGAGGAGAAAGTCAGGGAGTTATCCGAGCTAGTCGGGAACCTCCTATAACCGAGCCAAGTCTCAGTACATCAATGAGATGGTTCTGGGAAAAATGGTGGCTTCCTATGAAGCAATCCCATGCGGCAGATTCCACGCAAGAACTTTCCAGTGGGACCTGCTGGACAAATGGTCTGGGTCGCATCTTCAGATGCATCAGCGGATAACCCTGTCACGAAGCACAAGGGTGTCTCTCCTGTGGTGGTTGCAGAGTGCTCATCTTCTAGAGGGCCGCACATTCAGGACTGGGTCCTGGTGACCACGGATGCCAGCCTGCGAGGCTGGGGAGCAGTCACACAGGGAAGGAATTTCCAGAGCTTATGGTCAAGCCTGGAGACATCACTTCACATAAATATCCTGAAGCTAAGGGTCATTTACAATGCTCTAAGCTCAGCAAGACCTCTGCTTCAAGGTCACCCGGAGTTGATCCATTCGGACAACATCACGGCAGTCACCCACGTAAACAGACAGGGTGACACAAGAAGCAGAAGGGCAATGGCAGAAGCTGCAAGGATTCTTCGCTGGGCGGAAAATCATGTGATAGCACTGTCAGCAGTATTCCTTCCGGGAGTGGACAACTGGGAAGCAGACTTCCTCAGCAGACACGACCTCCACCCGGGAGAGTGGGGACTTCACCCAGAAGTCTTCCACATGTTTATAAAACTCGACAAGTATTGCGCCAGGTCAAGGGACCCTCAGGCAATAGCTGTAGACGCTCTGGTAACACAGTGGGTGTACCAGTCAGTGTATGTGTTCCCTCCTCTGCCTCTCATAACCAAGGTACTGAGAATTATAAGATGGAGAGGAGTAAGCACTATATTCGTGGCTCCGGATTGGCCAAGAAGGACTTGGTAACCGGAACTTCAAGAGATGCTCACGGAGGATCCGTGGCCTCTACCTCTAAGAAGGGACCTGCTCCAGCAAGGACCCTGTCTGAACCAAGACTTACCGCGGCTGCGTTTAACGGCAGGGCGGTTGAACGCCGGATCCTGAAGGAAAAAGGCATTCCGGATGAAGTCATCCCTATCCTGATCAAAGCCAGGAAAGATATAACCGCAAAACATTATCACCGCATTTGGCGAAAATAGGTTGCGTGGTGCGAGGCCAGTAAGGCCCCGACGGAGGAATTTTCAACTAGGTCGATTCCTACATTTCCTGCAAACAGGAGTGTCTATGGGCCTGAAATGGGGGTCCATTAAGGTTCAAATTTCGGCCCTGTCAATTTTCTTCAAAAAGAACTAGCTTCAGTCCCTGAAGTTCAGACGTTTGTGAAAGGGGTACTGTATATACAGCCTCCTTTTGTGCCTCCAGTGGCACCTTGGGATCTAAATGTAGTTTTTGGGTTCCAAAAGTCACATTGGTTTGAACCACTTAAATATGTGGAGTTAAAATATCTCACATGGAAAGTGGTCATGCTGTTGGCCCTGGCCTGGGCCAGGTGCGTGTCAGAATTGGCGGCTTTATCCTGTAAAAGCCTTCATCTGATTTTCCATTCGGACAGGGCGGAATTGAGGACTTGTCCTCAGTTTCTCCCTAAGGTGGTTTTCAGCGTTTCACCTGAATCAACCTATTGTGGTGCCTGCGGCTACTAGGGACTTGGAGGACTCCAAGTTGCTAGACGTTGTCAGAGCCCTGGAAATATAGGTTTCCAGGACGGCTGGAGTCAGAAAATCTGACTCGTTGTTTATTCTGTATGCACCCAACAAGCTGGGTGCTCCTGCTTCTAAGCAGACTATTGCTCGTTGGATTTGTAGTACAATTCAGCTTGCACATTCTGTGGCAGGCCTGCCACAGCCAAAATCTGTAAAAGCCCATTCCACAAGGAAGGTGGGCTCATCTTGGGCGGTTGCCCGAGGGGTCTCGGCTTTACAACTTTGCCGAGCAGCTACTTGGTCAGGAGCAAATACGTTTGTAAAATTCTACAAATTTGATACCCTGACTGAGGAGGACCTGGAGTTCTCTCATTTGGTGCTGCAGAGTCATCCGCACTCTCCCGCCCATTTGGGAGCTTTGGTATAATCCCCATGGTCCTTACGGAGTCCCCAGCATCCACTTAGGACGTTAGAGAAAATAAGAATTTACTTACCGATAATTCTATTTCTCATAGTCCGTAGTGGATGCTGGGCGCCCATCCCAAGTGCGGATTGTCTGCAATACTGGTACATAGTTATTGTTACCAAAAAATCGGGTTATTGCTGTAGTGAGCCATCTTTTCTAGAGGCTCCTCTGTTATCATGCTGTAACTGGGTTTAGATCACAAGTTATATGGTGTGATTGGTGTGGCTGGTATGAGTCTTACCCGGGATTCAAAATCCTTCCTTATTGTGTACGCTCGTCCGGGCACAGTATCCTAACTGAGGCTTGGAGGAGGGTCATGGGGGGAGGAGCCAGTGCACACCAGGTAGTTCTAAAGCTTTACTTTTGTGCCCAGTCTCCTGCGGAGCCGCTATTCCCCATGGTCCTTACGGAGTCCCCAGCATCCACTACGGACTACGAGAAATAGAATTATCGGTAAGTAAATTCTTATTTTTACTCACCGGTAAATCTATTTCTCGTAGTCCGTAGTGGATGCTGGGACTCCGTAAGGACCATGGGGAATAGCGGCTCCGCAGGAGACTGGGCACAACTAAAAGAAAGCTTTTGGTCTAACTGGTGTGCACTGGCTCCTCCCTCTATGACCCTCCTCCAGACCTCAGTTAGGATACTGTGCCCGGAAGAGCTGACACAATAAGGAAGGATTTTGAATCCCGGGTAAGACTCATACCAGCCACACCAATCACACCGTATAACTTGTGATACAATACCCAGTTAACAGTATGAACAATAACTGAGCCTCTCAACAGATGGCTCAACAATAACCCTTTAGTTAAACAATAACTATATACAAGTATTGCAGACAATCCGCACTTGGGATGGGCGCCCAGCATCCACTACGGACTACGAGAAATAGATATACCGGTGAGTAAAATCTTATTTTCTCTGACGTCCTAAGTGGATGCTGGGACTCCGTAAGGACCATGGGGATTATACCAAAGCTCCCAAACAGGCGGGAGAGTGCGGATGACTCTGCAGCACCGAATGGGCAAACTCTAGGTCCTCCTCAGCCAGGGTGTCAAACTTGTAGAATTTAGCAAATGTGTTTGACCCCGACCAAGTAGCTGCTTGGCAAAGTTGCAGAGCCGAGACCCCTCAGGCAGCCGCCCAAGAAGAGCCAACCTTCCTCGTGGAATGGGCTTTCACTGATTTAGGATGCGGCAGTCCAGCCGCAGAATGTGCAAGCTGAATCGTACTACAGATCCAGCGAGCAATAGTCTGCTTTGAAGCAGGTGCACCCAACTTGTTGGGCGCATACAGGATAAATAGCGAGTCAGTCTTTCTGACTCCAGCTGTCCTGGAAACATAAATTTTCAGGGCCCTGACTACGTCCAACAACTTGGAAGCCTCCAAGTATTTAGTAGCCGCAGGCACTACGATAGGTTGGTTCAAATGAAAGGCTGATACCACCTTAGGGAGAAACTGGGGACGAGTCCTCAATTCTGCCCTATCCCTATGGAAAATCAGATAAGGGCTTTTACATGACAAAGCCGCCAATTCTGATACACGCCTGGCCGAAGCCAAGGCCAACAACATGACCACTTTCCACGTGAGATATTTAAATTCCACGGTTTTAAGTGGCTCAAACCAATGTGACTTTAGGAAATCCAACACCACGTTGAGATCCCAAGGTGCCACTGGAGGCACAAAAGGGGGCTGAATATGCAGCACTCCCTTAACAAAAGTCTGAACTTCAGGTAGTGAAGCCAGTTCTCTCTGGAAGAAAATCGATAGAGCCGAAATCTGGACCTTAATGGAACCCAAATTTTAGGCCCATAGTCACCCCTGACTGTAGGAAGTGCAGAAAACGGCCCAGCTGAAATTCCTCCGTTGGGGCCTTCCTGGCCTCACACCACGCAACATATTTTCGCCAAATGCGGTGATAATGGTTTGCAGTCACTTCTTTCCTAGCTTTAATCAGCGTAGGAATGACTTCCTCCGGAATGCCCTTTTCCTTCAGGATCCGGTGTTCAACCGCCATGCCGTCAAACGCAGCCGCGGTAAGTCTTGGAACAGACAGGGCCCCTGCTGCAGCAGGTCCTGTCTGAGCGGCAGAGGCCATGGGTCCTCTGAGATCATTTCTTGAAGTTCCGGGTACCAAGCACTTCTTGGCCAATCCGGAACAATGAGTATAGTTCTTACTCCTCTTCTCCTTATTATCCTTTATTATCTCCTTTGGTATGAGAGGAAGAGGAGGGAACACATAAACCGACCGGTACACCAACGGTGTCACTAGAGCGTCCACAGCTATCGCCTGAGGGTCTCTTGACCTGGCGCAATATCTTTCTAGCTTTTTGTTTAGGCGGGACGCCATCATGTCCACCTGTGGTCTTTCCCAACGGTTTACAATCAATTGGAAGACTTCTTGATGAAGTCCCCGCTCTCCCGGGTGGAGGTCGTGCCTGCTGAGGAAGTCCGCTTCCCAGTTGTCCACTCCCGGAATGAACACTGCTGACAGTGCTAACACGTGATTTTCCGCCCATCGGAGAATCCTTGTGGCTTCTGCCATCGCCGTCCTGCTTCTTGTGCCGCCCTGTCGGTTTACATGGGTGACTGCCGTGATGTTGTCTGACTGGATCAGTACCGGCTGATTTTGAAGCAGGGGTTTTGCCTGACTTAGGGCATTGAAAATGGCCCTCAGTTCCAGAATATTTATGTGTAGGGAAGTCTCCCGACTTGACCATAGTCCTTGGAAGTTTCTTCCCTGTGTGACTGCCCCCCAGCCTCGAAGGCTGGCATCCGTGGTAACCAGGACCCAGTCCTGTATGCCGAATCTGCGGCCCTCTTGAAGATGAGCACTCTGCAGCCACCACAGCAGAGACACCCTGGTCCTCGGAGACAGGGTTATCAGCCGATGCACCTGAAGATGCGATCCGGACCACTTGTCCAACAGGTCCCACTGAAAGGTTCTTGCATGGAACCTGCCGAATGGAATTGCTTCGTAGGAAGCTACCATTTTTCCCAGGACTCGTGTGCAGTGATGCACCGACACCCGTTTTGGTTTTAGAAGGCCTCTGACTAGAGATGACAGCTCCTTGGCCTTCTCCTCCGGGAGAAACACTTTTTTCTGTTCTGTGTCCAGAACCATCCCCAGGAACAGTAGACGTGTCGTAGGGACCAGCTGTGACTTTGGAATATTTAGAATCCAGCCGTGCTGTTGTAGCACCTCCCGAGATAGTGCTACCCCGACCAACAACTGCTCCCTGGACCTCGCCTTTATAAGGAGATCGTCCAAGTACGGGATAATTATTTCGGCCATTACCTTGGTAAATACATCGTTGCCGGGGACAGACCAACGGCAATGTCTGGAATTGGTAATGACAATCCTGTACCACAATTTTGAGGTACTCCTGGTGAAGAGGGTAAATAGGGACATGCAGGTAAGCATCCTTGATGTCCAGTGATACCATGAAATTCTCCAGGCTTGCAATAATCGCCCTGAGCTATTCCATTTTGAACCTTCATATATAAGTGTTCAAGGCTTTCAATTTTAGAATGGGACTCACCGAACCGTCTGGTTTCGGTACCACAACATTTTGGAATAGTAACCCCGGCCTTGTTGAAGGAGGGGTACCTTGATTACACCTGCTGGAAGTACAGCTTGTGAATTGCCGCTAGTACTACCTTTCTCCGAGGGCAGCAGGCAAGGCTGACGTGAGGTAACGGCGAGGGGGAGTCGCCTCGAACTCCAGCCTGTATCCCTGTGATACTATTTGCAGAACCTAGGGATCCACCTGTGGGCAAGCCCACTGGTCCCTGAAGTTCCCGAGACGCGCCCCTATCGCACCTGTCTCCACCTGTGGAGCCCCAGCGTCATGCGGTGGACTCAGAGGAAGCGGGGGAAGATTTTTGATCATGGGAACTGGCTGCTGGTGCAGCTTTTTCCTTCTTCCCTCGTCTCTGTGCAGAAAGGAAGCGCCTTTGACCCGCTTGCTTTTCTGAAGCCGAAAGGACTGTACCTGAAAATACGGTGCTTTCTTAGGCTTTGAGGAAACCGGAGGTAAAAAATTTTCTTCCCAGCTGTTGCTGTGTATACGAGGTCCCAGAGACCATCCCCAAACAATTCCTCACCCTTATAAGGCAGAATCTCCATGTGCCTTTTACAGGCAGCATCACCTGTCCACTGCCGGGTTTCTAATACCCTCCTGGCAGAATGGACATTGCATTAATTCTGGATGCCAGCCGGCCAATATCCCTCTGTGCATCCTTCATATATAAGACGACGTCTTTAATATGCTCTATGTTAGCAAAATATTATCCCTGTCTAGGGTATTAATATTATCTGACAGGGTATCAGACAACGCTGCAGCAGCACTATTTATGCTGAGGCAATTGCAGGTCTCAGTACAGAACTTGAGTGTGTATATACAGACTTCAGGATAGCCTCCTGCTTTTTATCAGCAGGCTCCTTCAAGGTGGCCGTATCCTAAGACGGCAGTGCCACCTTTTTTGACAAACGTGTGAGCGCCTTATCCACCCTAAGGGATATCTCCCAACGTGACCTATCCTCTGGCGGGAAAGGGTACGCCATCAGTAACTTTTTAGAAATTACCAGTTTTTTATCGTGGGAACCCACGCTTCTTTGCACACTTCATTCACTCATCTGATGGGGGAACAAAACACTGGCTGCTTTTTCTCCCCAAAAATAAAACCCCTTTTATGTGGTACTTGGGTTCATGTCAGAAATGCGTAACACATTTTTCATTGCCGAGATCATGTAAACAGATGTTCCTAGTGGATTGTGTATATATCTCAACCTCGTCGACACTGGAGTCAGACTCCGTGTCGACATCTGTGTCTGCCATCTGAGGTAACAGGCGGTTTTTTTTTGAGCCCCTGATGGCCTTTGAGACGCCTGGGCAGGCGCGGGCTGAGAAGCCGGCTGTCCCACAGCTGTTACGTCATTCAGCCTTTTATGTAAGGAGTTGACATTGTCGGTTAATACCTTCCACCTATCCATCCACTCTGGTGTCGGCCCCACAGGGGGCGACATCCCATTTATCGGCCTCTGCTCCGCCTCCACGTAACCTTCCTCATCCAACATGTCGACACAGCCGTACCGACACACCGCACACACACAGGGAATACTCTGACTGAGGACAGGACCCCACAAAGTCCTTTGGGGAGACAGAGAGAGTATGCCAGCACACACCAGAGCGCTATATAATGCAGGGATTAACACTATAACGGAGTGATTTTTCCCCCAATAGCTGCTTGTATACATATATTGCGCCTAAATTTTGTGCACCCCCTCTCTTTTTAACCCTTTGAGCCTGAAAACTACAGGGGAGAGCCTGGGGAGCTGTCTTCCAGCTGCACTGTGAAGAAAAAATGGCGCCAGTGTGCTGAGGGAGATAGCCTTGCCCCTTTTTCGGCAGACTTTTCTCCCGCTTTTTTATGGATTCTGGCAGGGGTAATTTATCACATATATAGCCCTGGGACTATATATTGTGATGATTTGCCAGCCAAGGTGTCTTATATTGCCCTCAGGGCGCCCCCCCCCCCCCAGCGCCCTGCACCCATGAGTGACCGGAGTGTGAGGTGTGCATGAGGAGCAATGGCGCACAGCTGCAGTGCTGTGCGCTACCTTGTTGAAGACAGAAGTCTTCTGCCGCCAATTTTCCGGAACACTTCTTGCTTCTGGCTCTGTAAGGGGGCCGGCGGCGCGGCTCCGGGAACGAACACCAAGGTCGGGTACTGCGGTCGATCCCTCTGGAGCTAATGGTGTCCAGTAGCCTAAGAAGCCCAAACTACCACCTGTTAGGTAGGTTCGCTTCTTCTCCCCTTAGTCCCTCGCTGCATTGAGTCTGTTGCCAGCAGATCTCACTGTAAAATAAAAAACCTAAATATACTTTCTTTCTAGGAGCTCAGGAGAGCCCCTAGTGTGCATCCAGCTCAGCCGGGCACAAGAATCTAACGGAGGTCTGGAGAAGGGTCATAGTGGGAGGAGCCAGTGCACACCAGGTAGTCCTAAAGCTTTCTTTAGTTGTGCCCAGTCTCCTGCGGAGCCGCTATTCCCCATGGTCCTTACGGAGTCCCAGCATCCACTTAGGACGTCAGAGAAATATATATATATATATATATATATATATATATATATATATATATACACACACATATACATATACACACACACACACACACACACACACACACACACACGTCCTTTTCTCTATTTTCTACTGCTCCCACTGGGAAAGAGAAAGGAGTCGTAACCAGGGCAAGTGTGAGGGACCACTCAGTTTGGAAAGCGGATGAAAGAGAAATAAATAAAAAAATACCATCTCGGCAAAAAATAATAATAATAATAATATTATAGAAATATAGCATTTTTTCTCTCCGCTTAAGAGGAACTATGCAGTCTCTAAGGAGTACATGAATGAAGCAGTGAAAAGAATGGAGAAGTGAGCCAGTGAAGAAGATGCTCATGGCAACCAATCAGCTTTGAGGTGACATTTATCAAGTGAAATAGCAGCTGTCTGTTTGCCATGAGAAACTTCACTCTTTTCACTGTTTCGTACATCTCCCCTATTATATCTAATTTCTTAAGGTATACACATTGTATAACTACTGAGATACAGAAAGCAAATGGAACCAAAAAACAAAAACAAACCTCACCTCCTACTTGAGGAACTATTTAGTTTTGTGAAAGCAATACTTTGAAACTTTTTTCCCAAAGCAAGAATCCTGCATGCCTCTCTAGCATCAGAAACCTGTATCCATTGGAGATCTGTATAAAGGGTGAACAGAAATAAAAAGGAAAGAAATATTACATAATTGTGCACACCAACTATTTACCAGGTACTGCTATCATTATGTATACGATTGTGGTGATAGACATGCAGTTTCATCCCTTGCTAGGCTGCTCGTCAAGAGGTTTCTGCCATTAAAGGGGTAAGGTGTTTGAGCCCAAGGTAGTGCATGGCTCACATTGGGGGCTTCCCAACATTCAGAGCAGAGCAAGAGGTCCCTTTTATAGCTGACAACGTCTGGTTTAGAAGCAGAGTCTTACTGTAAAAGCAGCCAATATTGTAAAAAGAATGCACTGAGCATATTTGTGGTCATGCAGTAACACACATCAAGTAACACACACAAATGTAGTTTGTGTCTTGGTGAACAGAGTTCTCACAGCTATTTAAGTAGACCTGGAGGTATTTTCATTAGTACATATTAGATATTTGAAGAATTTAGAAGGTTTGATCTGAACGGATATTTAAATCAACTACCAGCCCTATACTTCTGGAATCACTGGATAATGCCATAACAGGTCACATATATGTTCAATAAACTTAGAAAAGCAGAAGACTATTCTTTCTGGTGCATCCGATACTCACTCATACCTCTACTACAGCAGGTCTACAATTATACATATCCAAAACAAATAGGACACACTGTAAGCACTAGAGCAGGGCTGGCCAAACCGGGCCTCAAAATCTACCAACAGTTCATGTTTTCCAGGCCTCCTGAAGATCTGTAGAATTGTCAGTTAGGAATGAATGCAGCACATCTTAATTAGTAATGACTACACCTGTCACCAGCTAGGTGGTCTGGAAAATGTGAACCGTTGGTAGATCTCGAGGACCGGTTTGGCCAGCCCTGCACTAGAGGATAAACGCATCCAAAGGGCTACATTTAATAGGGTGCGAGTTCTTGTGCAAGTTTGTACAAATCAGCGAGATCTTGCATGCTTCTGTGTGTAAAAGTTAGAAAGGTAAAAATTAAACCTTGCACCCTATTACATATAGCCTATCATAGCTTTTACCCTTTTGCATATAACCTTCTGGACATTCCCTTTAGACCCAGAACATGCGCAGGAAAACTTTGATTCAAGAGAACATAGAAAAACAATAACAGTAGCTCACCTTTAACAAAAGAGAATCCTTTAATATCCTGGGCAAGCTTTAATGTTTTTCTTTTATAAAATTTGTCCCCTGATATGGGATCCAGTAGATCATAAATACACTCATTGTATATCTCACAGAAGGAAACCCAAACCGAGAATTTTATAGATCCATCTACATCCAACTTGAACTCTTCTCCTAAAGTATCTTCATACTCAGAATGGACTCTAGAAGAGTTTGAGGGTCCTCCAACTACAGGTGAAAGAATAGAACAAATTCAGAAGCAAAAGAACAAAAAATAAGATTTTACTTACCGATAAATCTATTTCTCGTAGTCCGTAGTGGATGCAGGGGACTCCGTCAGGACCATGGGGTATAGCGACTCCGCAGGAGACAGGGCACAAAAATAAAGCTTTAGGATCAGGTGGTGTGCACTGGCTCCTCCCCCTATGACCCTCCTCCAAGCCTCAGTTAGGATACTGTGCCCGGACGAGCGTACACAATAAGGAAGGATAATGAATCCCGGGTAAGACTCATACCAGCCACACCAATCACACCGTACAACTTGTGATCTGAACCCAGTTAACAGTATGACAAACGTAGGAGCCTCTGAACAGACGGCTCACAACAATAACAACCCGATTTTTTTGTAACAATAACTATGTACAAGTATTGCAGACAATCCGCACTTGGGATGGGCGCCCAGCATCCACTACGGACTACGAGAAATAGATTTATCGGTAAGTAAAATCTTATTTTCTCTGACGTCCTAAGTGGATGCTGGGGACTCCGTCAGGACCATGGGGATTATACCAAAGCTCCCAAACGGGCGGGAGAGTGCGGATGACTCTGCAGCACCGAATGAGAGAACTCCAGGTCCTCTTTAGCCAGGGTATCAAATTTGTAGAATTTTACAAACGTGTTCTCCCCCGACCACGTAGCTGCTCGGCAGAGTTGTAATGCCGAGACCCCCCGGGCAGCCGCCCAGGATGAGCCCACTTTCCTTGTGGAATGGGCCTTGACAGATTTTGGTTGTGGCAAGCCTGCCACAGAATGTGCAAGTTGAATTGTGCTACAAATCCAACGAGCAATCGTCTGCTTAGACGCAGGAGCACCCAGCTTGTTGGGTGCATACAATATAAACAGCGAGTCAGACTTTCTGACTCCAGCCGTTCTTGAAATATATATTTTCAATGCCCGGACCACGTCCAACAACTTGGAATCCTCCAAATCGTTAGTAGCCGCAGGCACCACAATAGGCTGGTTCAGGTGAAACGCTGACACCACCTTAGGCAGAAAATGAGGACGCGTCCGCAGTTCTGCCCTGTCCGAATGGAAAATCAGATATGGGCTTTTATAGGATAAAGCCGCCAATTCTGACACTCTCCTGGCTGAAGCCAGGGCCAGTAGCATGGTTACTTTCCATGTAAGATATTTCAAATCCGCCGATTTGAGTGGCTCAAACCAATAAGATTTGAGAAAATCCAAAACTACATTAAGGTCCCACGGAGCCACTGGGGGCACAACCGGGGGCTGTATATGTAGTACTCCTTTTACAAAAGTCTGGACTTCAGGAACTGAAGCCAATTCTTTCTGGAAGAAAATCGACAGGGCCGAAATTTGAACCTTAATGGACCCCAATTTGAGGCCCATAGACAATCCTGTTTGCAGGAAATGTAGGAATCGACCCAATTGAAATTCCTCCGTGGGGGCCTTCCTGGCCTCACACCACGCAACATATTTTCTCCAAATGCGGTGATAATGTTGTGCAGTCACCTCCTTCCTGGCTTTTACCAGTGTAGGAATGACCTCTTCTGGAATGCCCTTTTCCCTTAGAATTCGGCGTTCAACCGCCACGCCGTCAAACGCAGCCGCGGTAAGTCTTGGAATAGACACGGTCCCTGCTGAAGCAGGTCCCGTCTTAGAGGTAGAGGCCACGGATCCTCCGTGAGCATCTCTTGAAGTTCCGGGTACCAAGTTCTTCTTGGCCAATCCGGAGCCACGAGTATCGTTCTTACTCCCCTTTGCCGTATAATTCTCAGTACTTTTGGTATGAGAGGCAGAGGAGGGAACACATACACTGACTGGAACACCCACGGTGTTACCAGAGCGTCCACAGCTATTGCCTGAGGGTCTCTTGACCTGGCGCAATACCTGTCCAGTTTTTTGTTGAGGCGGGACGCCATCATATCCACCTTTGGTTTTTCCCAACGGTTCACAATCATGTGGAAGACTTCTGGATGAAGTCCCCACTCTCCCGGGTGTAGATCGTGTCTGCTGAGGAAGTCTGCTTCCCAGTTGTCCACTCCCGGAATGAACACTGCTGACAGTGCTATCACATGATCTTCCGCCCAGCGAAGAATCCTTGCAGCTTCTGCCATTGCTGTCCTGCTTCTTGTGCCGCCCTGTCTGTTTACGTGGGCGACTGCCGTGATGTTGTCCGACTGGATCAACACCGGCTGACCCTGAAGCAGGGGTTTTGCCAGACTTAGAGCATTGTAAATCGCTCTTAGCTCCAGTATATTTATGTGAAAAGACATCTCCAGGCTTGACCATACTCCCTGGAAGTTTCTTCCCTGTGTGACCGCTCCCCAGCCTCTCAGACTGGCATCCGTGGTCACCAGGACCCAGTCCTGTATGCCGAATCTGCGGCCCTCTAACAGATGAGCACTCTGCAACCACCACAGAAGAGACACCCTTGTCCGTGGTGATAAGGTTATCCGCTGGTGCATCTGCAGATGCGATCCGGACCATTTGTCCAACAGATCCCACTGAAAAGTTCGTGCGTGGAATCTGCCGAATGGAATCGCTTCGTAAGAAGCCACCATCTTTCCCAGGACTCTTGTGCATTGATGAACAGACACTTTTCCTGGTTTTAGGAGGTTCCTGACAAGTTTGGATAACTCCTTGGCTTTCTCCTCCGGAAGAAACACCTTTTTCTGAACCGTGTCCAGAATCATTCCCAGGAACAGCAGACGTGTTGTCGGTGTCAACTGAGATTTTGGAAAATTCAGAATCCACCCGTGTTGTTGCAGCACTAATTGGGTTAGTGCTACTCCGTCCTCCAGCTGTTCTCTGGACCTTGCCCTTATCAGGAGATCGTCCAAGTAAGGGATAATTAATACGCCTCTTCTTCGAAGAAGAATCATCATTTCGGCCATTACCTTGGTAAAGACCCGAGGTGCCGTGGACAATCCAAACGGCAGCGTCTGAAACTGATAATGACAGTTTTGCACCACGAACCTGAGGTACCCTTGATGTGAAGGGCAAATTGGGACATGCAGGTAAGCATCCTTTATGTCCAGGGACACCATAAAGTCCCCTTCTTCCAGATTCGCTATCACTGCTCTGAGTGACTCCATCTTGAATTTGAATTTCTGTATGTACAGGTTCAAAGATTTCAGATTTAGAATAGGTCTTACCGAGCCGTCTGGCTTCGGTACCACAAATAGCGTGGAGTAATACCCTTTTCCTTGTTGTAGGAGGGGTACCTTGACTATCACCTGCTGAGAAAACAGCTTGTGAATGGCTTCCAATACCGTCGCCCTGTCTGAGGGAGACGTTGGCAAAGCAGACTTTAGGAACCGGCGAGGGGGAGACTTCTCGAATTCCAACCTGTAACCCTGAGGTACTACCTGCAGGATCCAGGGGTCCACCTGTGAGCAAGCCCACTGTGCGCTGAAATTCTTGAGTCGACCCCCCACCGCTCCTGAGTCCGCTTGTAAAGCCCCAGCGTCATGCTGAGGGCTTTGCAGAACCCTGGGAGGGCTTCTGTTCCTGGGCAGGGGCAGCTTGCTGTCCTCTCTTACCCCTTCCTCTGCCCCGGGGCAGATATGACTGTCCTTTTGCCCGCTTGTTCTTATAGGACCGAAAGGACTGCGGCTGAAAACACTGTCTTTTTCTGTTGGGAGGGGGTCTGAGGTAAAAAGGTGGATTTTCCAGCAGTTGCCGTGGCCACCAGATCCGATAGACCGGCGCCAAATAATTCCTCCCCTTTATACGGCAATACTTCCATATGTCGTTTAGAATCCGCATCACCTGACCACTGTCGCGTCCATAAACTTCTTCTGGCAGATATGGACATCGCATTTACTCTCGATGCCAGAGTGCAAATATCCCTCTGAGCATCTCGCATATAAAGAAAAGCATCCTTTAATTGCTCTATAGTCAATAAAATACTGTCCCTATCCAGGGTATCAATATTTTCAGTCAGGGAATCCGACCAGACCACCCCAGCACTGCACATCCAGGCTGAGGCGATGGCTGGTCGCAGTATAACACCAGTATGTGTGTATATACTTTTTAGGGTAGTTTCCAGCCTCCTATCAGCTGGATCCGTGAGGGCGGCCGTATCAGGAGACGGTAACGCCACTTGTTTTGATAAGCGTGTGAGCGCCTTATCCACCCTAGGGGGTGTTTCCCAGCGCGCCCTAACCTCTGGCGGGAAAGGGTATAATGCCAATAACTTTTTTGAAATTAGCACTTTTCTATCTGGGTTAACCCACGCTTCATCACATACATCATTCAATTCCTCTGATTCAGGAAAAACTACAGGTAGTTTTTTCACCCCCCACATAATACCCCTTTTTGTGGTACTTGCAGTATCAGAGATATGCAAAGCCTCCTTCATTGCCGTGATCATATAACGTGTGGCCCTACTTGAAAATACGTTTGTTTCTTCACCGTCGACACTAGATTCAGTGTCCGTGTCTGGGTCTGTGTCGACCGACTGAGGTAAAGGGCGTTTTACAGCCCCTGACGGTGTCTGAGACGCCTGGGCAGGTACCAACTGGTTTTCCGGCCGTCTCATGTCGTCAACTGATTTTTGTAATGTGCTGACATTATCACGTAATTCCATAAACAAAGCCATCCATTCCGGTGTCTACTCCCTGGGGGGTGACATCACCATTATCGGCAATTGCTCTGCCTCCACACCAACATCGTCCTCATACATGTCGACACACACGTACCGACACACAGCAGACACACAGGGAATGCTCTTATCGAAGACAGGACCCCACTAGCCCTTTGGGGAGACAGAGGGAGAGTTTGCCAGCACACACCCAAGCGCTATAATATATATGGGAACAACCTTATATAAGTGTTGTATCCTTATAGCAGCTTAAATATATAAAATATCGCCAAAAAAAGTGCCCCCCCTCTCTGTTTCACCCTGTTTCTGTAGTGCAGTGCAGGGGAGAGTCCTGGGAGCCTTCCTCACAGCGGAGCTGAGCAGGAAAATGGCGCTGTGTGCTGAGGAGAATAAGCCCCGCCCCCCTATTCCGGCGGGCTTTTCTCCCGGAGTTTGAGATATCTGGCATGGGTTTAATACATCCATATAGCCTCAAGGGCTATATGTGATGTATTTTTTAGCCATAAAAGGTATTATACATTGCTGCCCAGGGCGCCCCCAGCAGCGCCCTGCACCCTCCGTGACCTATGGTGTGAAGTGTGTGACAACAATGGCGCACAGCTGCAGTGCTGTGCGCTACCTTCATGAAGACTGAAAAGCCTTCTGCCGCCGGTTTCTGGACCTTCAATCTTCAGCATCTGCAAGGGGGGTCGGCGGCGCGGCTCCGGGACGAACCCCAGGGTGAGACCTGTGTTCCGACTCCCTCTGGAGCTAATGGTGTCCAGTAGCCTAAGAAGCCAATCCATCCTGCACGCAGGTGAGTTGAACTTCTCTCCCCTAAGTCCCTCGATGCAGTGAGCCTGTTGCCAGCAGGACTCACTGAACATAAAAAACCTAAAAACTTTTTCTAAGCAGCTCCTTAAGAGAGCCACCTAGATTGCACCCTGCTCGGACGGGCACAAAAACCTAACTGAGGCTTGGAGGAGGGTCATAGGGGGAGGAGCCAGTGCACACCACCTGATCCTAAAGCTTTATTTTTGTGCCCTGTCTATTGCGGAGCCGCTATACCCCATGGTCCTGACGGAGTCCCCAGCATCCACTTAGGACGTCAGAGAAAAGTGTTTTAGCCAACATGATTGTTCCTCACCTGGGGTTTTAGATGACAAACTCCATAGATCTGTAATGAAGCTGGCGGTACATAAGAAAAATACTTTACCAGTTCATAAGCCATATATTTTACTAGTAGTGTCAGCTTCCAGATTTATTTTTAAATCAAAGTAGCAACACGCAAAAAAAAACAAAAAAAAAAACAAACAGCCTGGTTATGCGGTCATCTGCTGAACCAAGACTGTGGTGACCGAGAAGACGTTAAGCAGCGAATGGGTAGAGCTTAGTCGAGTGTTTGGCCAAATCTATGAGTAAACAAAAAATGTAGCACTCCAACTGCTACTAAAAGAATAGAAAATGTAGCAGAACACCAAATACCATGCAAGCTATAGATCAGATATACAAGAGTCTTCAAAACAATTTACTCAGTCAGTGATGAATAAAGCACTAATTAAATTATCTAAGGCGCAGGGATTAATCTCTATGCTCAAGAAAGAAAGCATGTGCATGTTAAATTCATGAACTACCTTTGTGCTTCTGGAAAATCATGTGCACACTGAAGGGGGGATAAACACAGGGTTTAATCAAGGCTGTGTTTTGTCTTTTTTAAATTGATTTTTAAACATGGCTAGTGTTTAGCTGCAAATCAAATCGCCAAGTGTGTCTTTACAAGATCCTTGAACAGCAGTCGTGTTTATCTTGGGATAGAGTTTATTTCATATGATCAAGAGAGACACTGCTATTGATAGACTTATAATTGTTCAGCAGGTGTCTGTACTTTCAGTAATTAGCAGTGACAAAAGAAAAGTGGAGCTGTACAGATACTTACACAAACAACTATAAGATTCTTGACATCAAACCGTAAACATTGAAAAGAACTGTTGAAAATTGCAGCAACAATATAGGACGTAACAATTACGTATGTCCCAACATGACCCTCTCCAGGAGGGACAGAATGCTCTGCTCCTGGACTTCCCTCTTAATATAGGATTGCCATCACCTGTGGTGAAACAGCTTTCATAAAATGGGCATACACTATATAATTATCTGGCAGATAATCTGTGGTTGGAATGAAAACCTGGTAATGGATGAGAACAACTGACAATCAACAATTTGCTACCAAACACGGGAGAAGTGGACAAAACCTGTCCGGGATTTAACCAGTTTGTATAAACGACAGGTTTTGTCCACTTCTCCAGTGTTTGGGAGCCAATGGTTGATGGTCAGTTGCTCTCATCCATTACCAGGTTTTCCTTCCAACCACAGATTATATGCCAGATAATTATATAGTGTATGCCCAGCTATATTCATTAACCTGTGCTAAACAGGTACCAGCACTCATAAATTGAGAAAAAAGTCCAGAAGCAAAAGCATTAGGTCCCTCCTGGAGTGGGTCATGTTGGGAGGTATGCTATTAGAAGAACATAACAAGAAGGTAGATGAAGTGTACCCACAGCAAGGTGGGTACCAATTCCTTATACAGTAACATTGCAATATACAACAATAAAGTGCAAAGCAATTTTGTCTAATGAAGAATAATTGGAAGTTAATATAATGAGAATTTACTCACCGGTAATTCTATTTCTCATAGTCCGTAGTGGATGCTGGGGACTCCGTAAGGACCATGGGGATTACCGGCTCCGCAGGAGACTGGGCACAACTACAAAGAAAGCTTTTAGACTACTGGTGTGCACTGGCTCCTCCCACTAAGACCCTCCTCCAGACCTCAGTTAGGATACTGTGCCCGGAAGAGCGGACACAATTAGGAAGGATTTTGAATCCCGAGTAAGACTCATACCAGCCACACCAATCACACCGTATAACTCGTGATACAATACCCAGTTAACAGCATGATAACAACTGAGCCTCTCAGATAGCTCAATAATAATCCTTTAGTTAAGCAATAACTATATACAAGTATTGCAGACAATCCGCACTTGGGATGGGCGCCCAGCATCCACTACGGACTATGAGAAATAGAATTACCGGTGAGTAAATTCTTATTTTCTCTAACGTCCTAAGTGGATGCTGGGGACTCCGTAAGGACCATGGGGATTATACAAAAGCTCCCAAAAGGGCGGGAGAGTGCGGATGACTCTGCAGCACCGAATGAGAGAACTCAAGGTCCTCCTCAGCCAGGGTATCAAATTTGTAGAATTTAGCAAACGTGTTTGCCCCTGACCAAGTAGCAGCTCGGCAAAGTTGAAGAGCCGAGACCCTTAGGGCAGCCGCCCAAGAAGAGCCCACTTTCCTTGTGGAATGGGCTTTTACTGATTTAGGATGCGGCAGTCCAGCCGCAGAATGTGCAAGCTGAATCGTACTACAGATCCAGCGAGCAATAGTCTGCTTAGAAGCAGGTGCACCCAACTTGTTGGGCGCATACAGGATAAAAAGCGAGTCAGTCTTCCTGACTCCAGTTGTCCTGGAAACATAAATTTTTAGGGCCCTGACTACATCCAACAACTTGGAAGCCTCCAAGTCATTCGTAGCCGCAGGCACC
Organism: Pseudophryne corroboree; assembly: GCF_028390025.1. Lineage (NCBI taxonomy): Eukaryota > Metazoa > Chordata > Amphibia > Anura > Myobatrachidae > Pseudophryne > Pseudophryne corroboree. Next base: position 624,418,864 of record NC_086446.1, read on the forward strand.
ACGATAGGTTGGTTCAGATGAAAAGCCGATACCACTTTAGGGAGAAACTGGGGACGAGTCCTCAATTCTGCCCTATCCATATGGAAAATCAGATAAGGGCTTTTACATGACAAAGCCGCCAATTCTGAAACCCGCCTGGCCGAAGCCAAGGCCAACAACATGACCACTTTCCACGTGAGATATTTTAAATCCACGGTTTTCAGTGGCTCAAACCAATGTGACTTTAGGAAATCCAACACCACGTTGAGATCCCAAGGTGCCACTGGAGGCACAAAAGGGGGCTGAATATGCAGCACTCCCTTAACAAAAGTCTGAACTTCAGGTAGTGAAGCCAATTCTCTCTGGAAGAAAATCGATAGAGCCGAAATCTGGACCTTAATGGAACCCAATTTAAGGCCCATAGTCACCCGTGACTGTAGGAAGTGCAGGAACCGGCCCAGCTGAAATTCTTCCATTGGGGCCTTCCTGGCCTCACACCACGCAACATATTTTCGCCATATGCGGTGATAATGGTTCGCGGTTACTTCTTTCCTAGCTTTTATCAGCGTAGGAATGACTTCCTCCGGAATGCCCTTTTCCTTCAGGATCCGGTGTTCAACCGCCATGCCGTCAAACGCAGCCGCAGTAAGTCTTGGAACAGACAGGGCCCCTGCTGCAGCAGGTCCTGTCTGAGCGGTAGAGGCCATGGGTCCTCTGACATCATTTCTTGAAGTTCCGGATACCAAGCTCTTCTTGGCCAATCCGGAACAATGAGTATAGTTCTTACTCCTCTTCTCCTTATTATCCTCAGTACCTTTGGTATGAGAGGAAGAGGAGGGAATACATAAACCGATCGGTACACCCACGGTGTTACCAGAGCGTCCACAGCTATCGCCTGCGGGTCTCTTGACCTGGCGCAATATTTTTCTAGCTTTTTGTTTAGGCGGGACGCCATCATGTCCACCTGAGGTTTTTCCCACTGGTTTACAATCATTTGAAAGACTTCTGGATGAAGTCCCCACTCTCCCGGGTGGAGGTCGTGCCTGCTGAGGAAGTCTGCTTCCCAGTTGTCCACTCCCGGAATGAACACTGCTGACAGTGCTAACACGTGATTTTCCGCCCATCGGAGAATCCTTGTGGCTTCTGCCATCGCCGTCCTGCTTCTCGTGCCGCCCTGTCGATTTACATGGGCGACTGCCGTGATGTTGTCTGACTGGATCAGTACCGGCTGGTTAGGAAGCAGGTGTTTTGCCTGACTTAGGGCATTGTAAATGGCCCTTAGTTCCAGAATATTTATGTGCAGGGAAGTCTCCTGACTTGACCATAGACCTAGTAAGTTTCTTCCCTGTGTGACTGCTCCCCAGCCTCGAAGGCTGGCATCCGTGGTCACCAGGACCCAGTCCTGTATGCCGAATCTGCGGCCCTCTTGAAGATGAGCACTCTGCAGCCACCACAGCAGAGACACCCTTGTCCTTGGAGACAGGGTTATCAGACGATGCATCTGAAGATGCGATCCGGACCACTTGTCCAACAGGTCCCACTGAAAGGTTCTTGCATGAAACCTGCCGAATGGAATCGCTTCGTAGGAAGCTACCATTTTTCCCAGGATCCGCGTGCAGTGATGCACCGACACCTGTTTTGGTTTTAGGAGGCCTCTGACTAGAGATGACAGCTCCTTGGCCTTCTCCTCCGGGAGAAACACTTTTCTCTGTTCTGTGTCCAGAACCATCCCTAGGAACAGCAGGCGTGTCGTAGGGACCAGCTGTGACTTTGGAATGTTTAGAATCCAGCCGTGCTGTTGTAGCACTTCCCGAGATAGTGCTACCCCTAAAAACAACTGCTCTCTGGACCTCGCCTTTATCAGGAGATCGTCCAAGTACGGGATAATTAAAACTCCCTTCCTTCGAAGGAGTATCATCATTTCCGCCATTACCTTGGTAAAGACCCTCGGAGCCGTGGAGAGACCGAACGGCAACGTCTGGAATTGGTAATGACAATCTTGTACCACAAACCTGAGGTACTCCTGGTGAGGATGGTAAATGGGGACATGTAGGTTAGCATCCTTGATGTCCAGCGATACCATGTAATCTCCCTCGTCCAGGCTCGCAATAACCGCCCTGAGCGATTCCATCTTGAACTTGAATTTTTTGATATATGTGTTCAAGGATTTCAAATTTAAAATGGGTCTCACCGAACCGTCCGGTTTCGGTACCACAAACATTGTGGAATAGTAACCCCTTCCTTGTTGAAGTAGGGGCACCTTTACTATCACTTGTTGTGAATACAGCTTTTGAATTGCCTGTAACACTGCCTCCCTGCCTGAGGGAGTGGTTGGCAAGGCAGATTTGAGGAAACGGCGGGGGGGAGACGTCTCGAATTCCAGTTTGTACCCCTGAGATACTATTTGAAGGATCCAGGGATCCACCCGTGAGCGAGCCCACTGCTTGCTGAAATGCTTGAGACGGGCCCCCACCGTACCTGGCTCTGCCTGTGGAGCCCCAGCGTCATGCTGTGGACTTAGAGGAAGCGGGGGAGGACTTTTGCTCCTGGGAACTGGCTGTATGCTGCAGCTTTTTCTCTCTACCTCTGCCTCTGGGCAGAAAGGACGCGCCTTTAACCTGCTTGCCCCTATTGGGCCGAAAGGACTGTACCTGATAATACGGTGCTTTCTTTGGTTGTGAGGGAACCTGGGGCAAAAATGTAGACTTCCCAGCTGTTGCTGTGGAAACGAGGTCCGAGAGACCATCCCCGAACAATTCCTCACCCTTATAAGGCAGAACTTCCATGTGTCGTTTGGAATCTGCATCACCTGTCCACTGCCGAGTCCATAACCCTCTCCTGGCAGAAATGGACATTGCACTAATTTTGGATGCCAGCCGGCAAATATCCCTCTGTGCATCCCTCATGTATAAAAGTGCGTCTTTTATATGCTCTACGTTCAGCAAAATAGTGTCCCTGTCTAGGGTATCTATATTTTCTGACAGGGAATCGGACCACGCAGCAGCAGCGCTGCACATCCAGGCTGAAGCTATAGCCGGTCTCAGTATCACACCTGTGTGTGTATATATAGATTTCAGGATAGCCTCCTGCTTTCTATCAGCAGATTCCTTCAGGGCGGCCGTATCCGGAGACGGTAGTGCCACCTTCTTCGACAAGCGTGTGAGCGCTTTATCCACCCTAGGGGATGTTTCCCAGCATGACCTATCCTCTGGCGGGAAAGGGTACGCCATTAGTAGCCTCTTAGAAATTACCATCTTTTTATCAGGGGAAGCCCACGCTTCTTCACACACTTCATTTAACTCTTCAGATGGAGGAAAAGCTACTGGTAGTTTTTTCTCTCCAAACATTATACCCTTTTTTGTGGTACCGGGGTTAACATCAGAAATGTGCAACACATTTTTCATTGCCTCAATCATGTAACGTGTGGCCCTACTGGAAGTTACATTAGTCTCTTCGTCGTCGACACTGGAGTCAGTATCAGTGTCGACATCTGTGTCAACCATCTGAGGTAGCGGGCGTTTTAGAGCCCCTGATGGTTTTTGAGACGCATGGGCAGGCACAGGCTGAGAAGCCGGCTGTCCCACATTAGGTATGTCGTCAAACCTTTTATGTAAGGAGTCGACACTATCACGTAATTCCTTCCACAGCACCATCCACTCAGGTGTCGACCCCGCAGGGGGTGACATCACATTTACAGGCATCTGCTCCGCCTCCACATAAGCCTCCTCATCAAACATGTCGACACAGCCGTACCGACACACAGCAAACACACAGGGAATGCTCTGACTGAGGACAGGACCCCACAAAGCCCTTTGGGGAGACAGAGAGAGAGTATGCCAGCACACACCAGAGCGCTATATAACACTGGGATCCCACTATCAATGAGTGTTTTCCCTATAGCTGCTTTTTTATATATATATATATATATATATATATATATCTATCTAGATATCTATATATATATATATATATATATATATATATACTGCGCCTAAATTTAGTGCCCCCCCTCTCTTTTTTACCCTTCTGTAGTTTTCTCAGACTGCAGGGGAGAGCCAGGGAGCTTCCTTCCAGCGGAACTGTGAGGGAAAAATGGCGCCAGTGTGCTGAGGGAGAAGCCCCGCCCCCTTTTCGGCGGACTTTCTCCCGCTTTTTCTGTGATACTGGCAGGGGTAATTTTACATCTACATAGCCTCTGGGACTATATATGATGTATATTTTGCCAGCCAAGGTGTTATCTATTGCCCTCAGGGCGCCCCCCCCCCAGCGCCCTGCACCCATCAGTGACCGAAGTATGAGGTGTACATGAGGAGCAATGGCGCACAGCTGCAGTGCTGTGCGCTACCTTGGTGAAGACTGAAGTCTTCTGCCGCCGATTTTCCGGACCTTCTTCGTGCTTCTGGCTCTGTAAGGGGGACGGCAGCGCGGCTCCGGGAACGAACACCAAGGTCGGGTCCTGCCGTCGATCCCTCTGGAGCTAATGGTGTCCAGTAGCCTAAGAAGCCCAAACTACCACCTGTTAGGTAGGTTCGCTTCTTCTCCCCTTAGTCCCTCGCTGCAGTGAGTCTGTTGCCAGCAGATCTCACTGAAAATAAAAAACCTAAATATACTTTCTTTCTAGGTGCTCAGGAGAGCCCCTAGTGTGCATCCAGCTCGGCCGGGCACAAGAATCTAACTGAGGTCTGGAGGAGGGTCTTAGTGGGAGGAGCCAGTGCACACCAGTAGTCAAAGCTTTCTTTGTAGTTGTGCCCAGTCTCCTGCGGAGCCGCTAATCCCCATGGTCCTTACGGAGTCCCCAGCATCCACTTAGGACGTTAGAGAAATAGCCATAGATAGAAAACGTGGCTTTTGAGTTAAATCTTGACACCACGTATGACACTCTAAATCCTGCTTTGAGCACCTTGTTGATAATTAATACAGCCCAATGTGTCTACTCTCTACTGCTAGCGACGTGTAGTATGCTAATGAAGAACGGATTAACATTGAGCCAGTGTGTACATGCATTCGCCATTGACTCTCTCCAGTGTGTAACTAGCTTAAGCGTGGTGAACAGGAACGCACACATCTATTTGTTATTTCAGCTGGTGGTTACACAACTGAATGACTTGTAAATGGACCGATTTTACATACAATTTCCCTTGAGCCCAGAACATACGATATTGAGCAAGCACACTGTCCAATATCGCAAACAAACTAAATATAGTATTGTTTGGCCATATAAGATCTATTGTTACTCTGTAGTCACTACAACGATCCCTGCCTAAATTTTAATAATGGTCTGTGCTATAAAAGGGATATATCATATCGTCTACATCAGTGGTACTCAACCTCGGTCCTCAAGTACCCCCAACAGTTCATGTTTTCCAGGTCTACTCACAGGATTGCAAGTGAAATAATTTGCTCCACCTGTGGGTCTTTTATAACGTGTCAGTGAGTAATGAATACACCTGTTCAACTGCTAGGTGACCTGGAAAACATGAACTGTTGTGGGTACTTGAGCATAGATGTTGAGAACCACTGGTCTACATGACTGACACCTAATCACACACAAGATAGTTTGGCTGGCCGCGCAGTACATGCTTACATATTAGTAGCCCCGATACTGCAAACCGTCCCAATATCGTTCAGGTGTGTACCCAGCCTTAAGCTGGGTACACAGTAGACTATATCATGGACGATGTGCCCGACTCTGACACATCATTACTGAGATAGTGCATACACACTAGACTATGTCGCTGACCATGCGTGCTCCTACACGACATCGTCAGTCAGCCGTGCATGCAGGTCTGACGGATGACGTCGCCAACGAGAGCCATGCTGCACTCCCCCCGCTCAGCCCTGTTGCATCGTCAAGTGTGTGTACTTGCTGATGCTTGCCCTGCCACCAGGTACACAAATCGTTCAGTGTGTACTGGGCATAAGAATGATTACTGAATTCTATTTCATTGCAGAGTACACAACGGTGGCAACAGACAGAATACACATAAAATAGAACATTAGCACCTATTAAAACTCACAACAAAACTAACACTCCAAGGATTATAATTACCTTCATCACTTAGAAAATCAGTTGTGTCTGCAGATGTCCTACTGTTGTTACTCCGAATGCTACACTGAGAATCAACCTAACAAAGAAAAACATAAAAGGCAAGTCAACAAAACACCTGTATAGTATCCTCAGTGTGAAATAATGAGCACCACCTGTGGTTCTTTTAAAATGTGTCAGTGAATAGCTAATAAGATTTTACTTACCGGTAAATCTATTTCTCGTAGTCCGTAGTGGATGCTGGGGACTCCGTAAGGACCATGGGTAATAGACAGGCTCCGCAGGAGACAGGGCACTTTAAGATTTAGGATACTGGTGTGCACTGGCTCCTCCCTCTATGTCCCTCCTCCAGACTTCAGTTAAGGAAACTGTGCCCGGAAGAGCTGACCGTACAAGGAAAGGATTTTGGAATCCAGGGTAAGACTCATACCAGCCACACCAATCACACCGTATAACTCGTGATAAACTTACCCAGTTAACAGTATGAACAACAACAGAGCATCAGATAACCCTGATGCAACCATAACATAACCCTTATTTAAGCAATAACTATATACAAGTATTGCAGAAGTCGTCCGCACTTGGGACGGGCGCCCAGCATCCACTACGGACTACGAGAAATAGATTTACCGGTAAGTAAAATCTTATTTTCTCTAACGTCCTAGTGGATGCTGGGGACTCCGTAAGGACCATGGGGATTATACCAATGCTCCCAAACGGGCGGGAGAGTGCGGATGACTCTGCAGCACCGAATGAGCAAACACAAGGTCCTCCTCAGCCAGGGTATCAAACTTGTAGAACTTTGCAAAAGTGTTTGAACCTGACCAAGTAGCCGCTCGGCAAAGCTGTAATGCCGAGACCCCTCGGGCAGCCGCCCATGAAGAGCCCACCTTCCTTGTGGAGTGGGCTTTTACTGATTTAGGAAGCGGCAATCCAGCCGCAGAATGAGCCTGCTGAATCGTGTTACAGATCCAGCGAGCAATAGTTTGCTTTGAAGCAGGAGCACCCAGCTTGTTGGATGCATACAGGATAAACAGCGACTCAGTTTTCCTGACTCTAGCCGTTCTGGCTACATAAATCTTCAAAGCCCTGACTACATCTAGGAACTCGGAATCCTCCAAGTCACGAGTAGCCACAGGCACCACAATAGGTTGGTTCATATGAAAAGATGACATCACTTTTGGCAGAAATTGCGGACGAGTCCGCAATTCTGCCCTGTCCATATGGAAAACCAGATAGGGGCTTTTATGTGACAAAGTCGCCAATTCTGACACACGCCTAGCCGAAGCCAAGGCTAATAGCATGACCACCTTCCATGTGAGATATTTTAACCCCACGGTTTTAAGTGGCTCAAACCAGTGTGATTTCAGGAAACTCAACACCACATTAAGATCCCAAGGTGCCACTGGAGGCACAAACGGGGGCTGAATATGCAGCACTCCCTTTACAAACGTCTGAACTTCAGGAAGAGAAGCCAGTTCTTTTTGAAAGAAAAGGGATAGGGCCGAAATCTGGACCTTAATGGACCCCAATTTTAGGCCCAAAGTCACTCCCGACTGTAGGTAGTGAAGGAAACGGCCCAGCTGGAATTACTCTGTAGGGGCATTCCTGGCCTCACACCAAGCAACATATTTTCGCCATATACGGTGATAATGTTTAGCCGTCACGTCCTTCCTAGCCTTTATCAGCGTAGGAATAACCTCATCCGGAATGCCTTTTTCTGCTAGGATCCGGCGTTCAACCGCCATGCCGCCAAACGCAGCCGCGGTAAGTCTTGGAACAGACAGGGCCCCTGTTGCAACAGATCCTGTCTTAGAGGCAGAGGCCATGGGGCCTCTGTGAGCATTTCTTGCAGCTCTGGATACCAAGTCCTTCTTGGCCAATCCGGAACAATGCGTATTGTTCTCACTCCTCCTTTTTCTTATGATTCTCAGCATCTTGGGTATGAGAGGAAGAGGAGGAAACACATAAACCGACTGGAACACCCACGGTGTCACTAGTGCGTCTACAGCTATCGCCTGAGGGTCTCTTGACCTGGCGCAATACCTCTGTAGCTTTTTGTTGAGGCGGGATGCCATCATGTCCACCTGTGGCAGTTCCCATCACCTTGCAATCTGCGTGAAGACTTCCTGATGAAGTCCCCACTCTCCCGGGTGGAGGTCGTGCCTGCTGAGGAAGTCTGCTTCCCAGTTGTCCACTCCCGGAATGAACACTGCTGACAGTGCTCCTACGTGATTCTCCGCCCATCGAAGAATTCTGGTGGCTTCTGCCATCGCCACCCTGCTCCTTGTGCCGCCTTGGCGGTTTACATGAGCCACTGCGGTGATGTTGTCTGATTGAATCAGCACCGATTGGTTGCGAAGCAGGGTCTCCGCTTGACTTAGGGCGTTGTATATGGCCCTTAGTTCCAGGATATTGATGTGAAGGCAAGTCTCCTGACTTGACCACAGACCCTGGAAATTTCTTCCCTGTGTGACTGCCCCCACCCTCGGAGGCTTGCATCCGTGGTCACCAGGACCCAGTCCTGAATGCCGAATCTGCGGCCCTCGAGAAGGTGAGCACTCTGCAGCCACCACAGAAGAGACACCCTGGCCCTGGGGGACAGGGTGATCAGCCGATGCATCTGTAGATGCGATCTGGACCACTTGTCCAACAGATCCCATTGAAAAGGTCCTCGCATGGAACCTGCCGAAGGGAATGGCCTCGTATGACGCCACCATCTTTCCCAGGACTCGCGTGCAGTGATGCACCGACACCTGTTTTGGTTTCAGGAGGTCCCTGACCAGAGATGACAATTCCTGGGCCTTCTCCACCGGGAGAGACACCTTCTTCTGTTCGGTGTCCAGAATCATGCCCAAGAACAGCAGACGTGTCGCAGGAATCAACAGCGACTTTGGGATATTCAGAATCCAGCCGTGCTGTTGCAGCACTTCCCGAGATAGTGCTACGTTGACTAACAACTGCTCCTTGGACCTCGCCTTTACAAGGAGATCGTCCAAGTACGGGATAATTATAACTCCCTTCTTCCGAAGGAGTATCATCATTTCGGCCATTACCTTGGTAAATACCCTCGGTGCCGTGGACAGACCAAATGGCAACGTCTGGAATTGGTAATGACAGTCCTGTACCACAAACCTGAGGTACTCCTGGTGAGGTGGGTAAATGGGGACATGCAGATAAGCGTCCTTGATATCCAGCGACACCATAAAATCCCCCTCTTCCAGGCTTGCAAAAACCGCCCTAAGCGATTCCATTTTGAACTTGAACTTCCTTACATAAGTGTTCAAGGATTATAAATTTAGAATGGGTCTCACCGAACAGTCTGGTTTCGGTACCACAAACATTGTGGAATAGTAACCCCGTCCCTGTTGAAGGAGGGGAACCTTGATAATCACCTGCTGAAGGTACAGCTTGTGAATAGCCGCCAGCACTACCTCCCTTTCCCTGGGAGCCGCTGGCAAGGCTGATTTGAGGTAACGGCGAGGGGGAGTAGCCTCGAACTTCAGCATGTATCCCTGAGATACCACTTGTAGAACCCAGAGATCCACCTGTGAGCGAACCCACTGGTCGCTGAAGTTCCGGAGACGCGCCCCCACCGCACCTGGCTCCACCTGTGGAGCCCCAGCGTCATGCGGTGGACTTAGTGGAAGCAGGCGAGGATTTTTGTTCCTGGGAACTGGCTGTCTGGTGCAGCTTTTCCCTCTACCCCTGCCTCTGGGCAGAAAGGATGCGCCTCTGACCCGCTTGCCTTTCTGAGGCCGAAAGGACTGTACTTGATAATACGGTGCTTTCTTAGGCTGTGAGGAAACCTAAGGTAAAAAAGTCGACTTCCCAGCTGTTGCTGTGGATACGAGGTCCGAGAGACCGTCCCCAAACAATTCCTCACCCTTATAAGGCAAAACCTCCATGTGTCTTTTAGAATCAGCATCACTTGTCCACTGCCGAGTCCATAATACTCTCCTGGCAGAAATGGACATTGCATTAATTCTAGATGCCAGCCGGCAAATGTCCCTCTGTGCATCCCTCATATACAAGACAACGTCCTTTATATGCTCTATGGTTAGCAAAATAGCATCCCTGTCGAGGGTATCAATGTTGTCTGACAGGGTATCAGACCATGCTGCTGCAGCACTACACATCCATGCTGAAGCAATAGCAGGTCTCAGTATAGTACCTGAGTGTGTATACACAGACTTCAGGATAGCTTCCTGCTTTCTATCTGCAGGCTCCTTTAGGGCGGCCGTATCCTGAGACGGCAGTGCCACCCTTTTAGATAATAGTGTGAGCGCCTTGTCCACCCTAGGGGATGTCTCCCAGCGTAACCTATCCGTTGGCGGGAAAGGGTACGCCATCAGTAACCGCTTAGAAATCACTAGTTTCTTATCCGGGGAACACCACGCTTCTTCACACAATTCATTTAATTCATCAGATGGGGGAAAAGTCACTGGCTGCTTTTTCTCCCCAAACATAATACCCTTTTTAGTGGTAACCGGGTTAATGTCAGAAATGTGCAACACATTTTTCATTGCCGTAATCATGCATCGGATGGCCCTTGTGGACTGTACATTTGTCTCATCCTCGTCTACACTGGAGTCAGACTCCGTGTCGACATCTGTGTCTGCCATTTGAGCTAGCGGGCGTTTTTGAGCCCCTGATGACCTCTGAGACGCCTGGGCAGGCGCGGGCTGAGATGCCGGCTGTCCCAAGGCTGTTACGTCATCAAACCTTTTATGTAAAGAGTTGACACTGTCGGTTAATACCTTCCACATATCCATCCACTCCGGCGACATCACACTTATCGGCTCCTGCTCCGCCTCCACGTAGCCCTCCACATCAAACATGTCGACACAGCCGTACCGACACACCGCACACACACAGGGAATGCTCTGACTGAGGACAGGACCCCACAAAGTCCTTTGGGGAGACAGAGAGAGAGTATGCCAGCACACACCACAGCGCTATATAACAGGGATTTTCACTATACTGAGTGATTTTTCCCAATAGCTGCTTATTAACACCAATTTGCGCCTAAATTTATGTGCCCCCCTCTCTTTTTTACCCTTGTTGTACTGTATACTGCAGGGTAGAGCCTGGGGAGCGTCCTTCCAGCGGAGCTGTGAAGAGAAAATGGCGCTGGCTGTGCTGAGGAAGATAGCCCCGCCCCCCTCAGCGGCGGGCTTCTCCCGCTTTTTATAATGTTAATGGCGGGGGTTTTTGCACATATACAGTGTTATACACTGTATTATGTGCTATTTGTGCCAAAAGGTAAACTAATTGCTGCCCCCCCCCCCCCAGCGCCCTGCACCCAACAGTGACCAGAGTGTGTGGTGTGCTATGGGAGCAATGGCGCACAGCTGCAGTGCTGTGCACTACCTTAATGAAGACAGGAGTCTTCAGCCGCCGTTTTTCATCTTTGTCTTCCGTCTTCTGGCTCTGCAAGGGGGACGGCGGCGCGGCTCCGGGAACGGACGATCGAGGTCGGGCCCTGTGTTCGATCCCTCTGGAGCTAATGGTGTCCAGTAGCCTTAGAAGCACAAGCTAGCTGCAAGCAGGTAGGTTTGCTTCTCTCCCCTCAGTCCCTCATAGCAGTGAGTCTGTTGCCAGCAGATCTCACTGAAAATAAAAAACCTAACAAATACTTTCTTTTCTAGTGAGCTCAGGAGAGCCCACTAGGTGCATCCAGCTCTGGCCGGGCACAGATTCTAACTAAGGTCTGGAGGAGGGGCATAGAGGGAGGAGCCAGTGCACACCAGATATAGTACCTAATCTTTCTTTTAAGAGTGCCCAGTCTCCTGCGGAGCCCGTCTATTCCCCATGGTCCTTACGGAGTTCCCAGCATCCACTAGGACGTCAGAGAAATATAACTTCAGTACTCTTTCAAGACCACGCAGTTCTACCGCACTTGCGAACAGACCCTCGAACACCAAGTGTAGCCCATAGCTACTGCGACTAACACCAATTGAAGATGACATTAGCTGCCAGGGCCAAGCTCCGGAATGTGACGGCCTAGCAGCCCCCAGCTTTTGCTGTTGGAATTAGAGGGACCGTGGCAGATCGATATTTGCTGCAGTCCCTCCATGTTACATTTGGGGGATAATTTGTACATACCAGTAAACCCTTCCGAAAATCGGTGTTTTCACAGATATCACGCAAATATTTGATAAATAGGCCCCTCAGATAAAAGAGGTAGCACACAGAGATGCAATAGTCAGATGACATTTGAAATGACCACACACCTCCTTTGTGTGACGAAGTACACCATTTTTAAATGCAGCTTCTGTTTTCACTTGTTCTTTTGTTAGTCTTACGTAGTCTCTACATCGGTGAGGTTTTATATCCATTTTGTTATATACCTTTCCTTCAATTGTATTAAAAAGCATTTCCATCGATCTTGGTAAAATACCTGCATCATCCTTTGTGCCTGCAATAAATGGAAAAAGCACTTACAGCTAATACACAACAGTTAATTATGCATATATAGCAAACTTAAAAATAGTCTTCTAATAAAAAAAATATTGTCTTGTGGGGAAAAAAAAAAAAAGTCCCTTACAAATCTGTGGTTTAACATCAACCAGTCCTCACCAAGTCCTTAAATTCGATAAAGCAAATTGTGACTAATAATAATAATAATAATAATAATAATAATAGATGCAAAGATTACTTTATAACCGATTCAAAAGAAGATACAATAAAAAAAAAAAGTATGTATGTATGTATGTATGTATGTATGTATGTATGTATGTATGTATGTATGTATGTATGTACTTAATATTGTATCACGCTTTACGTGCGCTCTTCAGTCGTAAGGGGCTACACCCCCTTAACCCTTGCACGCCCTTGTGGCGTGCAATATTTTATGATATGGAGTATTACCTCCAATCATAATTGTGTGAGTGGTTAAATATTGCACAGACAAAGGGCCTGCGATGGTTAACGGGTTGTAGCCCCTTACAACAGCGTGAACAGTGCACGCAGGGCCTGATGAATCACCTAGTAGGTGTTCTGGTTGGGGTAGTGGTGGGTGTGGGGGAGACACGGATGGGGAAAGTGGTCCGGGGGTGCCGTGGGTGGGGCTGGTGCGGTGGGTGGGGCAGGTGCGTGGGTGGGGGTCCGGAACCACCGCGCGTGGGGGTGGGGCAGGTGCGGTGGGTGGGGAAGGGGGTCCGGAGCCACCGCGGGTGGTGGAGGAGGGTGTGTGGGGGTGCCGCAGATGGGGCCCGGAGGTACTGAGAGTGGGGGAGGGGCGGGTAATGCTTATCCTGCTTCTCCTCCTGGAAGCAGCTAAGATGCTGTCCTCCCTTTGGCAGTGGCTCTCCCGGAAACTCGCACAGCAGCCAGTCACTATCGTTAGCGCCGGTGTCCCAACGCGTCGCATTACAGGAAAGAACATGCACTCAACATGCACTCAAACTACAGCTCCCAGCAGGCCTTGGCGCCTAAATGCTTCAGCGCTAAGACCTGCTGGGAGCTGTAGTTTATGGGGTGCGGCTTCTTCCCTGTAATGTGGCGCATTTGGACAACGGCGCTAACAATGCTGGCAGAACTGACTGACTCGCTGAATCAATGTAAAAGGTGAGAGTGCTGTGCAGTGTCAGTGACACTGCACTGCAGAGTACTGTCACCTTTTACATTGATTCAGCGTCCAGACATTACCCTCCACGATATCACGCACTCTGTTACATTAGCCATCTCAGCACTTCCAGGCCGGCAGCCCAGGTGCTGTGTTGCCGAGTCAGGGCCTCTGGGCGCGGCTGTGGTGGGGAGGCACTTCTGTGACATCACGCGCAGAGGCGGCTCCGGGGCTCAGAGTATGCGGCGAAGGGGGGGGGCTATGAAAGCCATTCGCTGCGCCGCTTTCATACACATCTATGCCGGTGACCGCAACAGATTTTGTTCCACCTGCGCCGCGGCTATGGAGTGGGGATTGTTGATGCTGGAGGGGGCAGGCAGACTGGCAGCAGGACATAGGACGCTGCAGTAAAAGTTGTTTTTTTTTCCTCCTATGTACAGCGCAGAGACTTGCTGCAGATGCAGTGGCATACCCTCCAATTGTACCTTTTGGCAGGTAAAGTACTTTTTTTTTTTTATGGTCTGCACCGATTTTTGGCACTCCGAACTTTCATTAAAAGTATAGGCCCCCTTTTCGAATTTGTAGCGATTTTTAGGTGTAAATTGTTGGAGGGTATGTTGCTGCAGATGCAGTGGGCCCATTTTGGGGTGTCGACCTGGAGCTGAAGCTCCATCAGCCCCACTGATAATCCTGCTCTGGGAACACACAGCAGCCAAAGGGCAGAGCCTCCCATTGGATGTAACCTGTGTGGGAGGGCGTTTCTCGCCCAATCAGTTGTGGACTGGGTGTGATAGACCTGCTGCTAACCCAATGAGAGCTCCTAGCCACGCCCAGCTTTAGCAACACAGTCACAGAGTGACAGATCTGGGCTATTATACAGGAGATTATAAATAATTCTACACAAACAAAATGCAACACATAAAAACAAAAAACAAATGAGTATGCACTGCTTCCCTATGCACTTCATGGATTATATCAGGAAGTGCCACCACCTTTGTACAAAAGCTAAACCTTTGCAGTCCGTAGCGTAACAATTATGTTTCTAATGAACCATACCACAGACAAGAAATATCTGCAATAATCTAAGAGGAACAATATTACTCCTTACACTAAAGGGGGTACAAACAGAGAGATCCGTGCTTAAAATCTAAGCAACCTGACTAGATTGCTTTGAAGTTAAGCACTGATCGCTTGTGTGTATGCCAGACAGCGATAGCCGGTGCTAGATTGTGCTAGATTGTGCCTGCACATCGCTCATTTCACCTGCTGGGTGAAATGAACGCCCCCCCCCCTCACTCAGCACACATCGCGCTGTGCTGAGCGGTCTGTGACAGATCGCTCAGCACACATCTCTCCTAGTGTGTGCTGGCCTTTAAGAACGTATAAACCACTAACAGTGGAGGAGGAATTATGATTTAGGGTTGATTTGCAAACAAGGGTCAAAATAAGCAATACAAAGATCACTTATTCCCCTTTTACACCACCAGCATACAACACTGGTTATTGCACATGAGTGTGCATAACCAGTGTTGCTGCTCGGTGTAAAACGGCAGAGTTGGAATAATCCGGGTCGAGTGACCCAGTATTCCAACTCGGGTAGTTTGTTCAACCTGGCAAACTGTGCACTGTAAACAGGAGCCGGATCGCACAAACTGCTTCCGGATTACAGTGAATGGATGGGCGGCGCTTGGAGATCATGTGATCTCCAAGCGCTACCCCCATTGCGTCACCGGCAACGTCATCAACCCGACAATATGCCGGGCTGGGACTTCGGTGGAAAAGGGGGCCGATGCGGCTCGCAGCCAGGTAACTCCCGTGTCAGGCTCCTGGCTGTGACCCAAGATTTAGATCTAAAGGGAGGTATTAGAAATACTGCAGTCATAGAAAAAATAAGAATTTACTTACCGATAATTCTATTTCTCGTAGTCCGTAGTGGATGCTGGGGACTCCGTAAGGACCATGGGGAATAGCGGCTCCGCAGGAGACTGGGCACATCTAAAGAAAGCTTTAGGATCACCTGGTGTGCACTGGCTCCTCCCCCTATGACCCTCCTCCAAGCCTCAGTTAGGATACTGTGCCCGGACGAGCGTACACAATAAGGAAGGATTTTGAATCCCGGGTAAGACTCATACCAGCCACACCAATCACACTGTACAACTTGTGATCTGAACCCAGTTAACAGCATGATAATAGAGGAGCCTCTAGAAAAGATGGCTCACTACAACAATAACCCGAATTTTTTGGTAACAATAATTATGTACCAGTATTGCAGACAATCCGCACTTGGGATGGGTGCCCAGCATCCACTACGGACTACGAGAAATAGAATTATCGGTAAGTAAATTCTTATTTTCTCTGACGTCCTAGTGGATGCTGGGGACTCCGTAAGGACCATGGGGATTATACCAAAGCTCCCAAACGGGCGGGAGAGTGCGGATGACTCTGCAGCACCGAATGAGAGAACTCCAGGTCCTCTTTAGCCAGGGTATCAAATTTGTAGAATTTTACAAACGTATTTGCTCCTGACCAAGTAACTGCTCGGCAAAGTTGTAAAGCCGAGACCCCTCGGGCAGCTGCCCAAGATGAGCCCACCTTCCTTGTGGAGTGGGCATTTTAAGATTTTTGGCTGTGGCAGGCCTGCCACAGAATGTGCAAGCTGAATTGTACTACAAATCCAACGAGCAATCGCCTGCTTAGAAGCAGGAGCACCCAGTTTGTTGGGTGCATACAGGATAAACAGCGAGTCAGATTTTCTGACTCCAGCCGTCCTGGAAACATGTATTTTCAGGGTCCTGACCACGTCAAGCAACTTGGAATCCTCCAAGTCCTTAGTAGCCGCAGGCACCACAATAGGTTGGTTCATGTGAAATGCAGAAACCACCTTAGGTAGAAAATTTGAGGACGAGTCCTCAATTCTGCCCTTTCAGAATGAAATATTAAGTAAGGGCTTTTATATGATAAAGCCGCCAATTCTGACACACGCCTGGCTGAAACCAGGGCTAACTCGTCACTTCCATGTGAGATATTTTAAGTATACAGTGGTGAGTGGTTCAAACCAATGTGACTTTAGGAAACTCAACACAACATTGAGATCCCCAAGGTGCCACTGGAGGCACAAAATAAGATTTTACTTACCGATAAATCTATTTCTCGGAGTCCGTAGTGGATGCTGGGGTTCCTGAAAGGACCATGGGGAACAGCGGCTCCGCAGGAGACAGGGCACAAAAAGTAAAGCTTTTCCGATCAGGTGGTGTGCACTGGCTCCTCCCCCCATGACCCTCCTCCAGACTCCAGTTAGGTACTGTGCCCGGACGAGCGTACACAATAAGGGAGGATTTTGAATCCCGGGTAAGACTCATACCAGCCACACCAATCACACCGTACAACTTGTGATCTAAACCCAGTTAACAGTATGATAACAGCGGAGCCTCTGAAAGATGGCTTCCTTCAACAATAACCCGAATTAGTTAACAATAACTATGTACAACTTATGCAGATAATCCGCACTTGGGATGGGCGCCCAGCATCCACTACGGACTCCGAGAAATAGATTTATCGGTAAGTAAAATCTTATTTTCTCTATCGTCCTAGTGGATGCTGGGGTTCCTGAAAGGACCATGGGGATTATACCAAAGCTCCCAAACGGGCGGGAGAGTGCGGATGACTCTGCAGCACCGAATGAGAGAACTCCAGGTCCTCCTTAGCCAGAGTATCAAATTTGTAAAATTTTACAAACGTGTTCTCCCCTGACCACGTAGCTGCTCGGCAAAGTTGTAATGCCGAGACCCCTCGGGCAGCCGCCCAAGATGAGCCCACCTTCCTTGTGGAGTGGGCCTTTACAGATTTAGGCTGTGGCAAGCCTGCCACAGAATGTGCAAGTTGGATTGTGCTACAGATCCAACGAGCAATCGTCTGCTTAGACGCAGGAGCACCCATCTTGTTGGGTGCATACAATATAAACAACGAGTCAGATTTTCTGACTCCAGCTGTCCTTGCAATATATATTTTTAATGCTCTGACAACGTCCAGTAACTTGGAGTCCTCCAAGTCACTTGTAGCCGCAGGCACTACAATAGGCTGGTTCAGATGAAATGCTGACACCACCTTAGGGAGAAAATGCGGACGAGTCCGCAGTTCTGCCCTGTCCGAATGGAAAATCAGATATGGGCTTTTGTAAGATAAAGCTGCCAATTCTGACACTCTCCTGGCAGAAGCCAGGGCTAGAAGCATGGTCACTTTCCATGTGAGATATTTCAAATCCACCTTTTTTAGTGGTTCAAACCAATGAGATTTTAGGAAGTCCAAAACCACATTTAGATCCCACGGTGCCACTGGAGGCACCACAGGAGGCTGTATATGCAGCACTCCCTTAACAAAGGTCTGGACTTCAGGGACTGAAGCCAATTCTTTTTGAAAGAAAATCGACAGGGCCGAAATTTGAACCTTAATAGATCCCAATTTGAGACCCATTGACAATCCTGATTGCAGGAAATGTAGGAATCGACCCAGTTGAAATTCCTCCGTCGGAGCACTCCGATCTTCGCACCACGCAACATATTTTCGCCAAATTCGGTGATAATGTTGCACGGTTACTTCCTTCCTTGCTTTAATCAAAGTAGGAATGACTTCTTCCGGCATGCCTCTTTCCTTTAGGATCCGGCGTTCAACCGCCATGCCGTCAAACGCAGCCGCGGTAAGTCTTGAAACAGACAGGGACCCTGCTGAAGCAAGTCCCTCCTTAGAGGTAGAGGCCACGGATCTTCCGTGATCATCTCTTGAAGTTCCGGGTACCAAGTCCTCCTTGGCCAATCCGGAACCACTAGTATCGTTCTTACGCCTCTTTGCCGTATAATTCTCAATACTTTTGGTATGAGAGGCAGAGGAGGAAACACATACACCGACTGGTACACCCAAGGCGTTACCAGCGCGTCCACAGCTATTGCCTGCGGATCTCTTGACCTGGCGCAATACCTGTCCAGTTTTTTGTTGAGGCGAGACGCCATCATGTCCACCATTGGTCTTTCCCAACGGGTTACCAGCATGTGGAAGACTTCTGGATGAAGTCCCCACTCTCCCGGGTGAAGATCGTGTCTGCTGAGGAAGTCTGCTTCCCAGTTGTCCACTCCCGGGATGAACACTGCGGACAGTGCTATCACATGATTCTCTGCCCAGCGAAGAATCCTTGCAGCTTCTGCCATTGCCCTCCTGCTTCTTGTGCCGCCCTGTCTGTTCACATGGGCGACTGCCGTGATGTTGTCCGACTGGATCAATACCGGTTTTCCCTGAAGCAGAGGTTCTGCCTGGTTTAGAGCATTGTATATTGCTCTTAGTTCCAGAATGTTTATGTGAAGAGACGTTTCCAGGCTCGTCCATACTCCCTGGAAGTTTCTTCCTTGTGTGACTGCTCCCCAGCCTCTCAGGCTGGCGTCCGTGGTCACCAGGATCCAATCCTGTATGCCGAATCTGCGGCCCTCCAATAGATGAGCACTCTGCAACCACCACAGAAGAGACACCCTTGTCCTTGGAGACAGGGTTATCCGTAGGTGCATCTGAAGATGCGACCCTGACCATTTGTCCAACAGATCCCTTTGGAAAATTCTTGCGTGGAATCTGCCGAATGGAATCGCTTCGTAAGAAGCCACCATTTTTCCCAGGACTCTTGTGCATTGATGTACAGACACCTTTCCTGGTTTTAGGAGGTTCCTGACAAGCTCGGATAACTCCTTGGCTTTTTCCTCCGGGAGAAAAACCTTTTTCTGAACCGTGTCCAGAATCATCCCTAGGAACAGCAGACGAGTTGTCGGCATTAACTGGGATTTTGGAATATTCAGAATCCACCCGTGCTGTTTTAGCACTTCTTGAGACAGTGCTAATCCCATCTCTAGCTGTTCTCTGGACCTCGCCCTTATTAGGAGATCGTCCAAGTATGGGATAATTAATACGCCTTTTCTTCGAAGAAGAATCATCATCTCGGCCATTACCTTTGTAAAGATCCGAGGTGCCGTGGACAATCCGAACGGCAGCGTCTGAAACTGATAGTGACAGTTTTGTACAACGAACCTGAGGTACCCCTGGTGTGAGGGGTAAATTGGAACGTGGAGATACGCATCCTTGATGTCCAAGGATACCATAAAGTCCCCCTCTTCCAGGTTCGCTATCACTGCTCTGAGTGACTCCATTTTGAACTTGAACTTCTTTATGTACAGGTTCAAGGACTTCAGATTTAGAATAGGCCTTACCGAGCCATCCGGCTTCGGTACCACAAAAAGAGTGGAATAATACCCCTTCCCTTGTTGCAGAAGAGGTACCTTGACTATCACCTGCTGAGAGTACAGCTTGTGAATGGCTTCCAACACCGTCTCCCTTTCGGAGGGGGACGTTGGTAAAGCAGACCTCAGGAAACGGCGAGGTGGATCTGTCTCTAATTCCAACCTGTATCCCTGAGATATTATCTGCAGGATCCAGGGATCTACTTGCGAGTGAGCCCACTGCGCGCTGTAATTTTTGAGACGACCGCCCACCGTCCCCGAGTCCGCTTGAGAAGCCCCAGCGTCATGCTGAGGCTTTTGTAGAAGCCGGGGAGGGCTTCTGATCCTGGGAAGGAGCTGCGTGTTGCTGTCTCTTCCCTCGACCTTTGCCTCGTGGCAAATATGAATAGCCCTTTGCTCTCTTATTTTTAAAGGAACGAAAGGGCTGCGGTTGAAAAGTCGGTGCCTTTTTCTGTTGGGGAGTGACTTGAGGTAGAAAGGTGGATTTCCCGGCTGTAGCCGTGGCCACCAAATCTGATAGACCGACTCCAAATAACTCCTCCCCCTTATACGGCAAAACTTCCATATGCCGTTTTGAATCCGCATCGCCTGTCCACTGTCGCGTCCATAAAGCTCTTCTGGCCGAAATGGACATAGCACTTACCCGTGATGCCAGTGTGCATATATCCCTCTGTGCATCACGCATATAAAGAAATGCATCCTTTATTTGTTCTAACGACAGTAAAATATTGTCCCTGTCCAGGGTATCAATATTTTCAATCAGGGATTCTGACCAAACTACCCCCGCACTGCCCATCCAGGCAGTTGCTACAGCTGGTCGTAGTATAACACCTGCATGTGTGTATATACTTTTTTGGATATTTTCCATCCTCCTATCTGATGGATCTTTAAGTGCGGCCGTCTCAGGAGAGGGTAACGCCACTTGTTTAGATAAGCGTGTTAGCGCCTTGTCCACCCTAGGAGGTGTTTCCCAGCGCTCCCTAACCTCTGGCGGGAAAGGGTATAATGCCAATAATTTCTTTGAAATTATCAGCTTTTTATCAGGGGCAACCCACGCTTCATTACACACGTCATTTAGTTCTTCTGATTCAGGAAAAACTATAGGTAGTTTTTTCATACCCCACATAATACCCTGTTTAGTGGTACCTGTAGTATCAGCTAAATGTAACGCCTCCTTCATTGCCAAAATCATATAACGTGTGGCCCTACTGGAAAATACGGTTGATTCGTCACCGTCACCACTGGAGTCATCGCCTGTGTCTGGGTCTGTGTCGACCGACTGAGGCAAAGGGCGTTTCACAGCCCCTGACGGTGTTTGAGTCGCCTGGACAGGCACTAATTGATTGTCCGGCCGTCTCATGTCGTCAAACGACTGCTTTAGCGTGTTGACACTATCCCGTAGTTCCATAAATAAAGGCATCCATTCTGGTGTCGACCCCCTAGGAGGTGACATCCCCATATTTGGCAATTGCTCCGCCTCCACACCAATATCGTCCTCATACATGTCGACACACACGTACCGACACACAGCAGACACACAGGGAATGCTCCTAATGAAGACAGGACCCACTAGCCCTTTGGGGAGACAGAGGGAGAGTTTGCCAGCACACACCAAAAGCGCTATATATATATATCAGGGATAGCCTTATAATAAGTGCTCCCCTATAGCTGCTTTGTTATATAAAAATATCGCCATAAATTTGCCCCCCCTCTCTGTTTTACCGTTTCTGTAGTGCAGTGCAGGGGAGAGACCTGGGAGCCGTCCTGACCAGCGGAGCTGTGAGAGGAAATGGCGCCGTGTGCTGAGGAGATAGGCCCCGCCCCTTTTCCGGCGGGCTCGTCTCCCGCTATTTTGAGAAATCAGGCAGGGGTTAAATATCTCCATATAGCCTCTAGGGCTATATGTGAGGTATTTTTAGCCTTTATAGGTACTCATTTTGCCTCCCAGGGCGCCCCCCTCCCAGCGCCCTGCACCCTCAGTGACTGCCGTGTGAAGTGTGCTGAGAGGAAAATGGCGCACAGCTGCAGTGCTGTGCGCTACCTTTAGAAGACTGCAGGAGTCTTCAGCCGCCGATTCTGGACCTCTTCTGTCTTCAGCATCTGCAAGGGGGCCGGCGGCGCGGCTCCGGTGACCATCCAGGCTGTACCTGTGATTGTCCCTCTGGAGCTTGATGTCCAGTAGCCAAGAAGCCAATCCATCCTGCACGCAGGTGAGTTGACTCCTTCTCCCCTCAGTCCCTCGCTGCAGTGATCCTGTTGCCAGCAGGAATCACTGTAACATAAAAAACCTAGCTAAACTTTCTCTAAGCAGCTCTTTAGGAGAGCCACCTAGATTGCACCCTTCTCGGCCGGGCACAAAAATCTAACTGGAGTCTGGAGGAGGGTCATGGGGGGAGGAGCCAGTGCACACCACCTGATCGGAAAAGCTTTACTTTTTGTGCCCTGTCTCCTGCGGAGCCGCTGTTCCCCATGGTCCTTTCAGGAACCCCAGCATCCACTAGGACGATAGAGAAAAGGAGACTGTATATGCAGCACCCCTTTTACAAATGTCTGAACTTCAGGCACTGAAGCCAGTTCTTTTTGGAAGAAAATCGACAGGGCCGAAATTTGAACCTTAATGGACCCTAATTTTAGGCCCATAGACAGTCCTGTTTGCAGGAAATGGAGGAAACGACCCAGTTGAAATTCCTCTGTAGGGGCCTTCTTGGCCTCACCCCACGCAACATATTTTCGCCAAATGCGGTGATAATGTTTTGCAGTTACGTCTTTCCTGGCCTTGACCAGGGTAGGGATCTTCAGGATCCGGCATTCAACCGCCATGCCGTCAAACGCAGCCGCGGTAAGTCTTGGAACAGACAAGGCCCTTGCTGGAGCAGGTCCTTTCTTAGAGGTAGAGGCCACGGTTCGTCCGTGAGCATCTCTTGAAGTTCCGGATACCAAGTCCTTCTTGGCCAATCCGGAACCACGAGTATAGTTCTTACTCCTCTCCTTCTTATGATTCTCAGTACTTTTGGTATGAGGGGCAGAGGAGGGAACACATACACTGACTGGTACACCCACGGTGTTACCAGAGCGTCCACCGTTATTGCCTGAGGGTCCCTTGACCTGGCGCAATATCTGTCTAGTTTTTTGTTTAGACGGGACGCCATTATGTCCACCTTTTGTTTTTCCCAACGGTTTACAATCAGGTGGAAGACTTCTGGGTGAAGTCCCCACTCTCCCGGGTGAAGGTCGTGTCTGCTGAGGAAGTCTGCTTCCCAGTTGTCCACTCCCGGAATGAACACTGCTGACAGTGCTATCACATGATTTTCCGCCCAGCTAAAATCCTTGCAGCTTCTGCCATTGCCCTCCTGCTTCTCGTGCCGCCCTGTCTGTTTACGTGGGCGACTGACGTATATGAAGAGATGTCTCCAGGCTTGACCATAAGCCCTGGAAATTCCTTCCCTGTGTGACTGCTCCCCAGCCTCGCAGGCTGGCATCCGTGGCCACCAGGACCCAGTCCCGAATGCCGAATCTGCGGCCCTCTAGAAGATGAGCACTCTGCAACCACCACAGGAGGGATACCCTTGTCCCTGGTGACAGGGTTATCCGCTGAAGCATCTGAAGATGCGACCCGGACCATTTGTCCAGAAGGTTCCACTGTGCGTGGAATCTGCCGAATGGGATTGCTTCGTAGGAAGCCACCATTTTTACCCAGAACCCTTGTGCATTGATGCACTGAGACTTGGTTCGGTTTTAGGAGGTTCCTGACTAGCTCGGATAACTCCCTGGCTTTCTCCTCCGGGAGAAGCACCTTCTTTCTGGACTATGTCCAGAATCATCCCTAGGAACAGAAGACAAGTCGTCGGAATCAGCTGCGATTTCGGAATATTGAAAATCCAATCGTGCTGCCGCAACACTACCTGATATAGTGCTACACCGATCTCCAACTGTTCCCTGGATCTTACCCTTATCAGGGAATTGTCCAAGTAAAGGATAACTAAAAATTCCCTTCCTTCGAAGGAATATCATCATTTCGGTCATTACTTCAGTAAAGACCCGGGGTGCCGTGGACCATCCCTACGGCAGCGTCCGAACTGATACAGTTCTGTACCATAACCTGAAATACCCTTGGTGAGAAGGGTAAATTTTGACATGAAGGTAAGCATCCTTGATGTCCCGAGACATCATGTAGTCCCCTTCTTCCAGGTTTGCAATCACTGCTCTGAGTGACTCAATTTTGAATTTGAACCTCTGTATGCAAGTGTTCAAAGATTTTAGATTTTAAAATCGGTCTCACCGAGCCGTCTGGCTTCGGTACCACAATAGTGTGGAATAATACCCCGTTCCCTGTTGCAGGAGGGGTACCTTGATTATCACCTGCTGGGAATACAGCTTGTGAATGGCTTCCAAAACTACCTCCCTGTCAGCGGGAGACGTCGGTAAAACAGACTTTTGGAAACGGCGAGGGGAATACGTCTCGAATTCCAATTTGTACCCCTGAAATATTATCTGAAGGATCCAGGGGTCTACTTGCGAGTGAGTCCACTGCGCACTGAAATTCATTGAGAACGGGACCCCACCGTGCCTGAACTTGTAAAGCCCTAGCGTCATACTGAGGGCTTGGCAGAGGCGGAAAAGGGTTTCTGTTCCTTGGAACTGGCTGATCTCTGCAGCCATTTTCCTCTCCCTCTGTCACGAGCAGAAAAGAGGAACCCTTTTGTCCGCTTGCCAACCAGGACTGCGCCTGATAATACGGCGTCTTATTTTGAGAGGCGACCTGGGGTACATCCCCTCTTTTAAGGCAATACTTCCAAATGCCGTTTGGAATCCGCATCACCTGACCACTTTACTGGAATAATTGGACAACGCACTTATACTTGATGCCAGTCGGCAAATATTCCGCTGTGCATCATGCATATATAGAAATGCATCTTTTAATTGCTCTATAGGCAATAATATACTGTCCTTATCTAGGATATCATATTTCCAGTCAGGGAATCCGACCACGCCAACCCAGCACTGCACATCCAGGCTGAGGCGATTGCTGGTCGCAGTATAACACCAGTATGTGTGTAAATACATTTTAGGATACGCTCCTGCTTTCTATCAGCAGGATCCTTAAGGGCGGCCATCTCAGGAGAGGGTAGAGCCCTTGTTTTTACAAGCGTGTGAGCGCTTTATCCACCCTAGGGGGTGTTTCCCAACGCACCCTAACCTCTGGCGGGAAAAGGTATACTGCCAATAACTTTTTAGAAATTATCAATTGTTATCGGGGGGAAACCCACGCATCATCACACACCTCATTTTATTTCTCAGATTCAGGAAAACTACAGGAAGTTTTTCCTCACCAAACATAATACCCCTTTTTTTGGTGGTATTCATATTATCAGAAAAGTGTAAACTTTTTCCATTGCCTCAATCATGCAATGTGTGGCCCTATTGGAAATCACGGTTGTCTCTTCACCGTCGACACAGGAGTCAGTACCCTTGTCGGCGTCTGTATCTGAGGTAACGGGCGCTTTAGGGCCCCTGTATGAGACGTCTGGACATGCACAAGCTGAGTAGCCGGCTGTCTCATGTCAACCACTGTCTTTTATACAAAGCTGACACTGTCACGCAATTTCAACAGTACATCCACTCAGGTGTCGACCCCCTAGGGGGTGACAACACTATTTCAGACACTCTACTCCGTCTCCTCATCATTTTTCTCCTCATACATGTCGACACCAACGTACCGACACACAGCACACACACAGGGAATGCTCTGATAGAGGACAGGACCCCACTAGCCCTTTGGGGAGACAGAGGGGGAGTTTGCCAGCACACACCAGAGCGCTATATATATATATATATATATATATATATATATATATATATATATATATATATATATACATACAGGGATAACCTTATATAAGTGTTTTTCCCTTTATAGCTGCTGTATTGTTATATACTGCGCCTAATTTGTGCCCCCCTCTCTTTTTTAACCCCTTTCTGTAGTGTAGTGACTGCAGGGGAGAGCCAGGGAGCTTCCCTCCAACTGAGCTGTGAGGGAAAATGGCGCCAGTGTGCTGAGGAAATAAGGACGCCGAGAAAGGGGCGGAGCCTATCATCCGTTTTCTTGTATGTTTTGGCAGGGGTTAAATGCATCCATATAGCCCAGGAGTTATATGTGATGCATTTATTTTAGCCATATAAGGTTTTTTTATCGATTTATTGCGTCTCAGGGCGCTGCCCCCCCCCAGCGCCCTGCACCCTCAGTGACCGGAGTGTGAAGTGTGCTGAGAGCAATGGCGCACAGCTGCGGTGCTGTGCGCTACCTTATCTGAAGACAGGATCGTCTTCTGCCGCCGATTTTTCCGGACCTCTTCGCTCTTCTGGCTCTGTAAGGGGGACGGCGGCGCGGCTCCGGTGACCCATCCAGGCTGAACCTGTGATCGTCCCTCTGGAGCTAATGTCCAGTAGCCTAAGAAGCCCAATCCACTCTGCACGCAGGTGAGTTCGCTTCTTCTCCCCTTAGTCCCTCGATGCAGTGAGCCTGTTGCCAGCAGGTCTCACTGAAAATATAAACCTAAACTAAAACTTTCACAAAGAGCTCAGGAGAGCCCCTAGTGTGCACCCTTCTCGTCGGGCACAGAAATCTAACTGAGGCTTGGAGGAGGGTCATAGGGGGAGGAGCCAGTGCACACCAGGTGATCCTAAAGCTTTCTTTAGATGTGCCCAGTCTCCTGCGGAGCCGCTATTCCCCATGGTCCTTACGGAGTCCCCAGCATCCACTAGGACGTCAGAGAAAAGGGGAATTTAATACCTACCAGTAATTTCTTTTCTCGTAGTCCGTAGTGGATACTGGGAATTGATGAAGATTACCATGGGGTATAGATGCGCACTTTAAGAAATTAATAGTGTGTGCTGGCTCCTCCCCTCTATGCCCCTCCTAGCAGACTCAGTCTAAGAAAACTGTGCCTGAGGAGATGGACATACCACTAGAGAAGGATAGAACACAAAAAGCGGGGAGGTAACGAATCAACAAACACACACACACACACACACTAACAAGATAGCAAAGCTAACCAAAACAGAGGAAAGCAACGCTAATAATAGAAGGATAGCAGCGCTAACCAAACATGGAACAGGGAAAGCCACAGCAAACCTAACCAAGAATACTTACAACCAGGTAAGCCGGAAACGAAGCACTGAGGCGGGTGCCCAGTAGCCACTACAGACTACCAGAAAAGGATTTACCGGTAGGTTTTAAATTCCCCTTTTTCTCTAACATCCTAGTGGATACAGGGAATTAAAGATTACCATGGAGACGTCCCAAAGCTCCCAGAATGGGTGGGAGAGTGCAGAGACCCCTGCAAAACCACCTATCCAAACTAAAAGTCATCCTTGGCCAAGGTGTCAAACTTTACGAACGTGTTCGAACCAGACCAAGTAACTGCCCGGCACAACTGTAAGGCCGAGAAACCCCGGGCAGCCGCCCAGGAAGAACTCACCAACCTTGTGGAGTGGGCCTGAATAGAACTCGGCAGCGGTAGAGCTGCTGAAGTATAGCCTTGTAGAATAGACAACCTGAGCCACTTAGCAATGGACTGCTTAGAGGCAGGGCGACCAATCTTAGTAGCAACATAAAAGGACAAAAAGCGAAATCAGACTTCCTGTGACGAGCAGTCCTTTTGATGTAGACCTTCAAAGCCCTAACCACATCCAGGGACTTTGGAGCAATGGAAGTGTCGGATAACACTGGAACCACAATTGGTTGATTCACATGAAAGGCCGACACAACCGTTGGCAAAAAGTGTGGGTGAGTTCTAAGCTCTGCCCTATCCTCATGAAATATTAAGTATGGGCTCTTATAGGATAAGGCCCCCCAATTCCAACACCCATCGAGCAGAAGCTAAGGCCAGTAACATAACTGTCTTCCACGTTAGGTACTTGAAGTCTACCCTATGTAAGGGTTTAAACCAATCTGACTGGAGAAAGGTCAAGACCACATTGAGGTCCCACAGAGCCGTGGGAGGGACAAAGGGTGGTTGAATGTGCATAACCCCCTTTAGAAAAGCATGTACTTCTGGAAGTACCACCAGTTGTTTCTGGAAGAAGATGGAGAGAGAGACGTAATCTGAATCTTGATGGAGCCTAATCTTAGGCTCTTATCCACGCCTGCTTGCAGGAACAGTAGAAACCATCCCAGACAAAATTCCACAGGGGAATATTTTCTACCCTCGCACCAAGAAACATATTTCTTCCAAATACGGTGGTAATGTTTGGATGTAACCACCTTACAGGCCTGGACCATAGTGGAAATAACCTTGGATGGGAGACCCTTTCTACTTAAAATCTCCCTCTCAACCTCCAAGCCATTAAACGTAGCCGCTGTAAGTCTGGATAGACAAACGGTCCTTGTTGAAGGTCCTTGCGTAGCGGAAGAGGCCAGGGTTCCTCCTGAGCCAGAGTCAGGAGGTCCGCATACCAGGGACGTCGAGGCCAATCTGCGGCAACCAAAAATGCCTGAACTCTTTTCTTTTTGATTCTTTTTAAAACTCTTGGAATGAGAGGAAGTGGAGGAAACTGGTACACAAACTGGTAAGTACATTGTGTTGACAGAGCGTCTACCGCCATCACTTGTGGATCCCTCGTTCTGGAGCAGTAACAATGGAGCTTCTTGTTGAGACGAGAAGCCATCATCAGGTCTATTTGCAGACAGCCCCACCGGTGAATAAGTTGTTGAAACACCTGAAGGTGAAGGCCCCTTTCCCCCGGATAGAGGTCGTGCCTGCTGAGGAAGTCCGCTTCCCAGTTGTCCACTACTGGAATGTATGTGGCTGAGAAGGCCCTTGTGTTGGCTTCCGCCCAGAGAAGTATTTTTGACACCTCTCGCATTGCGGCCCTGCTTCTTGTTTCTGTCGATTGATGTACGCCACTGCCGTGGTGTTGTCTGACTGCACCTGGATGGCCCGATTCCGAAGGAGGTAAGAGGCTTGCAGGAGAGCATTGTAAAATTGCAGAGTTCCAGGATGTTGATTGAAAGCGCACATTCCTGCTACAAGCATTTCCCCTGGAACTGCGATCCCTGGGTCACAGCCCCTCAACCCCAGAGGCTGGCATCAGTTAACAGTGTCCAAGACTGGATACTGAAACTCCGACCCTCCACCAGATGGGAGACTTGTAGGGATATCCTTGCTTTCGGTGGCAGAGTTATAGTCTGATGCATGTGCAGGTGAGAACCCGACCAATTGTCCAACAGATCCAGTTGGAATGGCCGTGCATGAAACCTGCCGTACTGTATCACCTTGGAAGAGGCTACCATCTCGCCCAGCAAGCGAATGCAAAGATGAATTGAGATCCAAGCAGACCGTAGACTGAATTGTCAAGGCCTTGTCCAATAGAAGGTAAACCTGAGACACCGTATCCAGGATCATTCCCAGGAACTGAATTCTCTGCGATGGTTCCAGGTGAGATTTCTTGAAATTGAGAACCCATCCGTGATCTATAAGCAGACGAGTAGTCACGTTGATGCTGCGCAGTTGTTCCCGGGACAAAGCCTTCATCAGGAGTTCGTCCAGGTACGGGTTTATGTTGACACCCATCATACGCAATTGCAGCATCATCTCTGCCATGACTTGTGAATACCCTGAGGGCTGTGGAGAGACCAAAGGGTAAGGCCTGAAACTCAAAGGGTTGGTCCAGTACAGCGAACCGTAGGAATGCCTGATGAGGTGGCCATATTGGGATATGCAGGTATGCATCCTTGACATCCAGGGATACCTGGAACTCCCCCTCCTCCAGACTTGCCATCACTGCTCTTAGTGATTCCATCTTGAATTTTAATACTCAAAGATAAGGGTTCAAGGACTGGAGGTACAGGATCAGCCGTACAGAGCCGTCCGGTTTCGGGACTACAAAGAGGCTTGAATAAAAACCCTGCGTGTGGAGTTGAGGAGGTACTGAAACAATAACTCCTGTTGAAAACAGTTTTTGAACTGCCTCTTGCAAGGTAACCCTTGCTATAGGTGAAGCTGGTAAGCCCGACCTGAAGAATCTGAGAGGAGGGAGATCCTGGAATTCCAGCCGGTACCCTTGGTATACAAGATCCCTCACCCAAGGATCCCGGAAGGATTCTGCCCAGATGTGGGCGAAGTGTTGAAGGCGAGCACCTACCTGAAAATCGCTTTGCTGCTGGGGCCACCTGTCATGCGGAGGGCTTTGTGGAAGAGGATCCGGAGACCTGGTTCAAAGCTCCAGCAGCCGCTGGTTTACGGATTTTACTGCAATTTCCTCTAGCAGCATTGGAGGCACCTCTGGCTCTGCCTCTAAATCTGGCCACACAAAAGGACTGCATAGAGGGCACAGAATAGGGACGTCTAGCAGGTGGCACAGCAGACGGCAGATATGTAGATTTACCTGCATTCGCCTAAGATATCCACTTGTTCAGTTCTTCCCCAAACAAGGCATCACATGTAAAAGGAAGGTTCTCTACCCTTTTCTTAGAATCAGCATCTGCTGACCATTGTCGTAGCCACAGGGCTCTGCGAACCGATACCGCCATAGCCGAGGTACGGCCATTAATGATACACAGTTCCTTAACAGCCTCACTCATGAAGTATGCAGCATCTTGGATATGTTGAAGTAGTATAACTATCTCCTCCTGAGGTAGTGTATGCAACCCTTTTAAAATAATATCAGACCATTTGACAATGGCTCTGGAAATCCAGCCGCACACTACTGTAGGGCGTTGGGCTACACCTGCTGCAGAATAAATAGACTTAAGAGTCTTCTCCATTTTGCGATCGGCCAGCTCTTTGAGAGCAATGGCCCCAGGTACAGGTAGTACAATTTCACGTGACAGCGTGGACACAGACGTATCCACTGTCAGGGAAAGTTCCCTAATTTTCCTATTCTCTATAAGAAATGGGAAGGAATTTAGTACCCATTTAGGAGTGACAAATTGTTTGTCAGGATTTAACCACGCAGCTGAAACTGGGAAAGTTGCAGAGGATTTTGGTTTCACGTTAAAATGCAATTCCTCTGTAGGTTCTGCTTCCTTATCAGGAATATTGAGAATCTCCCTAACAGCTAAAATTAGGGCCTCAACTCCAGGGAACAGGGAATTATCCTCATCCTCCTCTAACTCATCCTCATCTAATTCTGGTAATTCAGAGTCAGACAGCAATATCTGTGGGAGAGTGCGTTTATGAGACACCAACAGGGGGCGCTGAGGAGTCTGTCTGTGGTCAGCATGAATGTGTCGATAGACTGTTTCAGGGTTTCCCTCTCTTGTTTAGCCATGGCTAACTCTGAATTTATGTTTGTAATTACTTTTAAAAGGAATCCATCCACTCAGGTTCCTTCACATCACTACCCTGTGAAGGTAGTGAACATTGGGTACACATTAGAGACCCTTGTGAGGAAGGTGTAAACCTAGCCTTGCATACAGTACACACAGACTTATTAGTAGACATGCTTTTGTAGAAAACAGAGTTAAGATAGAAAAACACAGTGCAGTATTAGAGACAGCACACTTATTCTATAAAACCCTGAATGGAGTGGTGCAACGTGTGGCACAATGTGTATAACGTGCTCTGCCTGGCGCAATGTGTATAACGTGCTCTCCTTGGCTCAGTGTGTATAGGAGGTTCTACCTGGTGCAATGTGTATAAGCGGCACTACTGTGTGGAATAATGTGAATTGGTACTATTATGTGACCACGCCCCTTCCCCACGAAGCTACGTCCCTAAAAAAATAAGAATTTACTCACCGGTAATTCTATTTCTCGTAGTCCGTAGTGGATGCTGGGAACTCCGTAAGGACCATGGGGAACAGACGGGCTCCGAAGGAGACTTGGCACTCTAAAAGAAAGATTAGGTACTATCTGGTGTGCACTGGCTCCTCCCTCTATGCCCCTCCTCCAGACCTCAGTTAAGGAAACTGTGCCCGGAAGAGCTGACACAACAAGGAAAGGATTTGGAATCCAGGGTAAGACTCATACCAGCTACACCAATCACACCGTACAACTCGTGATAACCATACCCAGTTAACAGTATGAACAACAACTGAGCCTCAGTAACAGATGGCTCATAACAATAACCCTTTAGTTAAGCAATAACTATATACATGTATTGCAGAGAGTCCGCACTTGGGACGGGCGCCCAGCATCCACTACGGACTACGAGAAATAGAATTACCGGTGAGTAAATTCTTATTTTCTCTGACGTCCTAGTGGATGCTGGGAACTCCGTAAGGACCATGGGGATTATACCAAAGCTCCCAAACGGGCGGGAGAGTGCGGATGACTCTGCAGCACCGAATGAGCAAAGGCAAGGTCCTCCTCAGCCAGGGTATCAAACTTGTAGAACTTAGCAAATGTGTTTGAACCCGAGTAAGTAGCAGCTCGGCAAAGCTGTAAAGCAGAGACCCCTCGGGCAGCCACCCACGAAGAGCCCACCTTCCTTGTGGAATGGGCTTTCACTGATTTAGGATGCGGCAATCCTGCCGCAGAATGAGCTTGCTGAATCGGGTTACATATCCAGCGCGCAATAGTTTGCTTTGAAGCAGGAGCACCCAGCTTGTTGGGTGCATGCAGGATAAACAGCGAGTCAGTTTTCCTGACTCCAGCCGTCCTGGCTACATAGATTTTCAAAGCCCTGACTACATCTAGTAACTTGGAGTCCTCCAAGTCCCGAGTAGCCACAGGCACCACAATAGGTTGGTTCAAATGAAACGCTGATACCACCTTAGGGAGAAAATAAGAATTTACTTTACTTAAGTCTTGCGGGACTATTTTTACTAAACACTGGGACGCCAGTGCAATTGTATTTTATACAGTATTATAACTAAGAAACCTCATTATATTGTTTGCCATATTTATCGGTAAAATAACTGAGTAATTGTTATTAAGTAAATGCTGCTTGTGTCGTTTGTAATGTTATTTTTAACAATCATTTGATAAAGTACTTATTGATATTTATTCATACAGTTTACTGAGTCAATCATTCGATATGACAGACCGCACACTTTAGTTGTATTTTTATTTATATTTCAGGTTTAAACAATAATTTTTTACAGTACACAACTAGCGCTGAGTACACAAAAACTCTTTTTCTGTCCTATAAAGTCGGCAACCTAGCCAGTTGCCGTACTCAGCTGCTGTTGTTACACAATTAATTAATTCCTTTTTTTAAATTAGCGCCGGTTGAATACCCGATAGGGACAGGTGTCCTGATTTGGTTGTTCTTGGAAATCTTATTTGCATACAGGATAAACAGCGAGTCAGATTTTCTGACTCCAGCCGTCCTGGAAACATATATTTTCAGGGCCCTGACCACGTCAAGCAACTTGGAATCCTCCAAGTCCTTAGTAGCCGCAGGTACCACAATAGGTTGCTTCATGTGAAATGCAGAAACCACCTTAGGTAGAAATTGAGGACAAGTCCTCAATTCTGCCCTGTCAGAATGAAATATTAAATAAGGGCTTTTATATGATAAAGCCGCCAGTTCTGACACACGCCTGGCTGAAGCCAGGGCTAACAGCATCGTCACCTTCCATGTGAGATATTTTAAGTCCACAGTGGTGAGTGGTTCAAACCAAAGTGACTTTAGGAAACTCAACACAACATTGAGATCCCAAGGTGCCACTGGAGGCACAAAAGGAGGCTGTATATGCAGTACCCCTTTTACAAATGTCTGAACTTCAGGCACTGAAGCCAGTTCCTTTTGGAAGAAAATCGACAGGGCCGAAATTTGAACCTTAATGGACCCTAATTTTAGGCCCATAGACAGTCCTGTTTGCAGGAAATGGAGGAAACGACCCAGTTGAAATTCCTCTGTAGGGCCTTCTTGGCCTCCCACCACGCAACATATTTTCGCCAATGCGGTGATAATGTTTTGCGGTTACGTCCTTCCTGGCCTTGACCAGGGTAGGGATGACTTCATCTGGAATGCCTTTTTCCTTCAGGATCCGGCGTTCAACCGCCAAGCCGTCAAACGCAGCCGCGGTAAGTCTTGGAACAGACAAGGCCCCTGCTGGAGCAGGTCCTTTCTTAGAGGTAGAGGCCACGGTTCGTCCGTGAGCATCTCTTGAAGTTCCGGATACCAAGTCCTTCTTGGCCAATCCGGAACCACGAGTATAGTTCTTACTCCTCTCCTTCTTATGATTCTCAGTACTTTTGGTATGAGAGGCAGAGGAGGGAACACATACACTGACTGGTACACCCACGGTGTTACCAGAGCGTCCACCGCTATTGCCTGAGGGTCCCCTGACCTGGCGCAATATCTGTCTAGTTTTTTGTTTAGACGGGACGCCATTATGTCCACCTTTGGTTTTTCCCAACGGTTTACAATCAGGTGGAAGACTTCTGGGTGAAGTCCCCACTCTCCCGGGTGAAGGTCGTGTCTGCTGAGGAAGTCTGCTTCCCAGTTGTCCACTCCCGGAATGAACACTGCTGACAGTGCTATCACATGATTCTCCGCCCAGCGAAGAATCCTTGCAGCTTCTGCCATTGCCCCCCTGCTTCCCGTGCCGCCCTGTCTGTTTACGTGGGCGACTGACGTGATGTTGTCCGATTGGATCAATACCGCCTGACCCTGAAGCAGGGGTTTCGCTTGACTTAGGGCATTGTAAATGGCCCTTAGTTCCAGAATGTTTATATGAAGAGATGTCTCCAGGCTTGACCATAAGCCCTGGAAATTCCTTCCCTGTGTGACTGCTCCCCAGCCTCGCAGGCTGGCATCCGTGGCCACCAGGACCCAGTCCCGAATGCCGAATCTGCGGCCCTCTAGAAGATGAGCACTCTGCAACCACCACAGGAGGGATACCCTTGTCCCCGGTGACAGGGTTATCCGCTGAAGCATCTGAAGATGCGACCCGGACCATTTGTCCAGTAGGTTCCACTGGAAAGTCTTGCGTGGAATCTGCCGAATGGGATTGCTTCGTAGGAAGCCACCATTTTTACCCAGAACCCTTGTGCATTGATGCACTGAGACTTGGTTCGGTTTTAGGAGGTTCCTGACTAGCTCGGATAACTCCCTGGCTTTCTCCTCCGGGAGAAACACCTTCTTTCTGGACTGTGTCCAGGATCATCCCTAGGAACAGAAGACAAGTCGTCGGAACCAGCTGCGATTTTGGAATATTGAGAATCCAATCGTGCTGCCGCAACACTACCTGATATAGTGCTACACCGATCTCCAACTGTTCCCTGGATCTTACCCTTATCAGGGAATCGTCCAAGTAACGGATAACTAAAATTCCCTTCCTTCGAAGGAATATCATCATTACGGTCATTACTTCAGTAAAGACCCGGGGTGCCGTGGACCATCCCTACGGCAGCGTCCGAACTGATAGTGACAGTTCTGTACCATAACCTGAAATACCCTTGGTGAGAAGGGTAAATTTTGACATGAAGGTAAGCATCCTTGATGTCCCGAGACATCATGTAGTCCCCTTCTTCCAGGTTTGCAATCACTGCTCTGAGTGACTCAATTTTGAATTTGAACCTCTGTATGCAAGTGTTCAAAGATTTTAGATTTTAAAATCGGTCTCACCGAGCCGTCTGGCTTCGGTAGCACAATAGTGTGGAATAATACCCCGTTCCCTGTTGCAGGAGGGGTACCTTGATTATCACCTGCTGGGAATACAGCTTGTGAATGGTTTCCAAAACTGCCTCCCTGTCAGCGGGAGACGTCGGTAAAACAGACCTTTGGAAACGGCGAGGGGGATACGTCTCGAATTCCAATTTGTACCCCTGAAATATTACCAGAAGGATCCAGGGGTCTACTTGCGAGTGAGCCCACTGCGCACTGAAATTCATTGAGAACGGGACCCCACCGTGCCTGAACTTGTAAAGCCCTAGCGTCATACTGAGGGCTTGGCAGAGGCGGAAAAGAGTTTCTGTTCCTTGGAACTGGCTGATCTCTGCAGCCATTTTCCTCTCCCTCTGTCACGAGCAGAAAAGAGGAACCCTTTTGTCCGCTTGCCAACCAGGCCTGCGCCTGATAATACGGCGTCTTATTTTGAGAGGCGACCTGGGGTACATCCCCTCTTTTAAGGCAATACTTCCAAATGCCGTTTGGAATCCGCATCACCTGACCACTTTACTGGTATAATTGGACAACGCACTTATACTTGATGCCAGTCGGCAAATATTCCGCTGTGCATCATGCATATATAGAAATGCATCTTTTAATTGCTCTATAGGCAATAATATACTGTCCTTATCTAGGATATCATATTTCCAGTCAGGGAATCCGACCACGCCAACCCAGCACTGCACATCCAGGCTGAGGCGATTGCTGGTCGCAGTATAACACCAGTATGTGTGTAAATACATTTTAGAAAGCAGGAGGGTATCCTATCAGCAGGATCCTTAAGGGCGGCCATCTCAAGAGAGGGTAGAGCCCTTGTTCTTACAAGCGTGTGAGCGCCTTATCCCCCCTAGGGGGTGTTTCCCAACGCACCCTAACCTCTGGCGGGAAAAGGTATACTGCCAATAACTTTTTAGAAATGATCAAATGTTATCGGGGGGAAACCCACGCATTTTATTTCTCAGATTCCGGAAAACTACAGGAAGTTTTTCCTCACCAACATAATACCCCTTTTTTTTGGTGGTATTCATATTATCAGAAAAGTGTAAACTTTTTTCATTGCCTCAATCATGCAATGTGTGGCCCTATTTGGAAATCACGGTTGTCTCTTCACCGTCGACACAGGAGTCAGTATCCGTGTCGGCGTCTGTATCTGAGGTAACGGGCGCTTTAGAGCCCCTATATGAGACGTCTGGACATGCACAAGCTGAGTAGCCGGCTGTCTCATGTCAACCACTGTCTTTTATACAAAGCTGACACTGTCACGCAATTTCCACAGTACATCCACTCAGGTGTCGACCCCCCAGGTGGTGACAACACTATTACAGACACTCTACTCCGTCTCCTCATCATTTTTCTCCTCATACATGTCGACACAAACGTACCGACACACAGCACACACACAGGGAATGCTCTGATAGAGGACAGGACCCCACTAGCCCTTTGGGGAGACAGAGGGAGAGTTTGCCAGCACACACCAGAGCGCTATATATATACAGGGATAACCTTATATAAGTGTTTTTCCCTTTATAGCTGCTGTATTGTTTATACTGCGCCTAATTTGTGCCCCCCTCTCTTTTTTAACCCCTTTCTGTAGTGTAGTGACTGCAGGGGAGAGCCAGGGAGCTTCCCTCCAACTGAGCTGTGAGGGAAAATGGCGCCAGTGTGCTGAGGAGATAAGGACGCCGAGAAAGGGGCGGAGCCTATCATCCGTTTTCTTGTATGTTTTGGCAGGGGTTAAATGCATCCATATAGCCCAGGAGTTATATGTGATGCATTTATTTTAGCCATAAAAGGTTTTCTAACGATTTATTGCGTCTCAGGGCGCTGCCCCCCCAGCGCCCTGCACCCTCAGTGACCGGAGTGTGAAGTGTGCTGAGAGCAATGGCGCACAGCTGCGGTGCTGTGCGCCTACCTTTATCTGAAGACAGGAAAGTCTTCTGCCGCCGATTTTTCCGGACCTCTTCGCTCTTCTGGCTCTGTAAGGGGGCCGGCGGCGCGGCTCCGGTGACCCATCCAGGCTGAACCTGTGATCGTCCCTCTGGAGCTAATGTCCAGTAGCCTAAGAAGCCCAATCCACTCTGCACGCAGGTGAGTTCGCTTCTTCTCCCCTTAGTCCCTCGATGCAGTGAGCCTGTTGCCAGCAGGTCTCACTGAAAATAATAAACCTAAACTAAAACTTTCACAAAGAGCTCAGGAGAGCCCCTAGTGTGCACCCTTCTCGTCGGGCACAGAAAATCTAACTGAGGCTTGGAGGAGGGTCATAGGGGGAGGAGCCAGTGCACACCAGGTGATCCTAAAGCTTTCTTTAGATGTGCCCTGTCTCCTGCGGAGCCGCTATTCCCCATGGTCCTTACGGAGTTCCCAGCATCCACTAGGACGTCAGAGAAATTGGGGACGGGTCCGCAATTCTGCCCTGTCCATATGGAAGATCAGATAAGGGCTTTTACAAGACAAAGCAGCCAATTCTGACACACGCCTAGCCGAAGCTAAGGCCAATAGCATGACCACTTTCCACGTGAGATATTTTAGCTCCACAGTCTTAAGTGGCTCAAATCAGTGGGATTTCAGGAAACCCAACACAACGTTAAGATCCCTAGGTGCCACTGGAGGCACAAAAGGGGGCTGAATATGCAGCACTCCCTTAACAAACGTCTGAACTTCAGGCAGTGAAGCCAGTTCTTTTTGAAAGAAAACAGATAGGACCGAAATCTGGACCTTTATGGATCCTAATTTTAGGCCCATAGTCACTCCTGACTGTAGGAAGTGCAGGAATCGACCCAGCTGGAATTCCTCTGTAGGGGCCTTCCTGGCCTCACACCAAGCAACATATTTTCGCCATATACGGTGATAATGTTGTGCGGTCACGTCTTTCCTAGCCTTTATCAGCGTAGGAATCACTTCATCTGGAATGCCCTTTTCCATTAGGATCCGGCGTTCAACCGCCATGCCGTCAAACGCAGCCGCGGTAAGTCTTGGAACAGACAGGGCCCCTGCTGTAACAGGTCCTGTCTGAGAGGCAGAGGCCATGGTTCCTCTGAGATCATTTCTTGTAGTTCTGGGTACCAAGTTCTTCTTGGCCAATCCGGAACGATGAGTATAGTTCTTACTCCTCTCTTTCTTACTATCCTCAGTACCTTGGGTATGAGAGGAAGAGGAGGGAACACAAACCGACTGGTACACCCACGGTGTCACTAGTGCGTCCACAGCTATCGCCTGAGGGTCCCTTGACCTGGCGCAATATTTTTTTTAGCTTTTTGTTGAGGCGGGATGCCATCATGTCCACCTGTGGCCGTTCCCAACGGTTTACAATCCGCGTGAAGACTTCTGGATGAAGTCCCCACTCTCCCGGGTGTAGGTCGTGCCTGCTGAGGAAGTCTGCTTCCCAGTTGTCCACTCCCGGAATGAACACTGCTGACAGTGCTAGCACGTGATTTTCCGCCCATCGGAGAATCCTTGTGGCTTCTGCCATTGCCATCCTGCTTCTTGTGCCGCCCTGTCTGTTTACATGGGCGACCGCCGTGATGTTGTCTGATTGAATCAGCACTGGTTGGTTCTGAAGCAGGGGCTCTGCTTGACTCAGGGCGTTGTAAATGGCCCTTAGTTCCAGTATATTAATGTGTAGTGAAGTCTCCTGACTTGACCACAGTCCCTGGAAGTTCCTTCCCTGAGTGACTGCCCCCCATCCTCGGAGGCTTGCGTCCGTGGTCACCAGGACCCAGTCCTGTATGCCGAATCTGCGGCCCTCGAGAAGATGAGCACTCTGCAGCCACCACAGCAGAGACACCCTGGCCCTTGGGGACAGGGTGATCAACCGATGCATCTGAAGATGCGATCCGGACCATTTGTCTAACAGATCCCACTGAAAGATCCTTGCATGGAACCTGCCGAAGGGAATTGCTTCGTAAGAAGCCACCATCTTTCCCAGGACTCGCGTGCAGTGATGCACCGACACCTGTTTTGGTTTCAGGAGGTCCCTGACCAGAGATGACAATTCCTGGTCCTTCTCCACCGGGAGAAACACCTTCTTCTGTTCTGTGTCCAGAATCATACCCAGGAAGAGCAGACGCGTCGCAGGAATCAGCTGCGACTTTGGGATATTCAGAATCCAGCCGTGCTGTAGCAACACTTCCCGAGAAAGTGCTACGCTGACTAACAACTGCTCTCTGGACCTCGCCTTTATAAGGAGATCGTCCAAGTACGGGATAATTATAACTCCCTTCTTCCGTAGGAGTATCATCATTTCGGCAATTACCTTGGTAAATACTCTCGGTGCAGTGGACATACCAAATGGCAACGTCTGGAATTGGTAATGACAATCCTGTACCACAAACCTGAGGTACTCCTGGTGAGGTGGGTAAACGGGGACATGCAAGTAAGCATCCTTGATGTCCAGCGACACCATAAAATCCCCCTCTTCCAGGCTTGCAATAACCGCCCTGAGCGATTCCATTTTGAACTTGAACTTCCTTATATAAGTGTTCAAGGATTTCAAATTTAGAATGGGTCTCACCGAACAGTCTGGTTTCGGTACCACAAACATTGTGGAATAGTAACCCCGTCCCTGTTGAAGGAGGGGAACCTTGATTATCACCTGCAGGAGGTACAGCTTGTGAATTGGCGCCAGTACTACCTCCCTTTCCCTGGGAGCAGCTGGCAAGGCTGATTTGAGGTAACGGCGAGGGGGAGTCGCCTCGAACTCCGGCTTGTATCCCTGAGATACAATTTGAACAGCCCAGAGAACCACTTGTGAGCGAACCCACTGGTTGCTGAAGTTTCGGAGACGCGCCCCCACCGCACCCGGCTCCGCCTGTGGAGCTCCAGCGTCATGCGGTGGACTTAGAGGAAGCGGGGAGGATTTTTGTTCCTGGGAACTGGCTGCCTGGTGCAGCTTCTTTCCTCTACCCCTGCCTCTGGGCAGAAAGGATGCGCATCTGATCCGCTTGCCTTTCTGAGGCCGAAAGGACTGTACATGATAATACGGTGCTTTCTTAGGCTGTGAGGGAACCTGAGGTAAAAAAGTTGACTTCCCTGCTGTTGCCGTGGATACGAGGTCCGAGAGACCGTCCCCAAACAATTCCTCGCCCTTATAAGGCAAAACCTCCATGTGTCTTTTAGAATCAGCATCACCTGTCCACTGACGAGTCCATAATACTCTCCTGGCAGAAATGGACATTGCATTAATTCTAGATGCCAGCAGGCAAATGTCCCTCTGTGCATCCCGCATATATAAGACGACGTCTTTTATATGTTCTATGGTTAGCAAAATAGTATCCCTGTCGAGGGAATCAATGTTGTCTGACAGGGTATCAGACCATGCGGCTGCAGCACTACACATCCATGCTGAAGCAATAGCAGGTCTCAGTATAGTACCTGAGTGTGTATACACAGACTTCAGGATAGCTTCCTGCTTTCTATCCGCAGGCTCCTTTAAGGCGGCCGTATCCCGAGACGGCAGTGCCACCTTTTCTGATAAGCGTGTGAGCGCTTTGTCCACCCTAGGGGATGTTTCCCAACGTAACCTATCCATTGGCGGGAAAGGGTACGCCACCAGTAACCTCTTAGAAATCAATAGTTTCTTATCGGGGGAACTCCACGCTTCCTCACACAATTCATTTAATTCATCGGATGGGGGAAAAGTCACTGGCTGCTTTTTCTCCCCAAACATAATACCCTTCTTGGTAGTAACCGGGTTAATATCAGAAATGTGCAATACATTTTTCATTGCAGTAATCATGCATCGGATGGCTTTAGTAGACTCTGCATTTGTCTCATCCTCATCTACACTGGAGTCAGACTCCGTGTCGACATCTGTGTCTACCATCTGAGCTAGCGGGCGTTTATGAGCCCCTGATGGCCTCTAAGACGCCTGGGCAGGCGCGGGTTGAGATCCCGGCTGTCCCAAGGCTGCTGCGTCATCGAACCTTTTATGTAAGGAGTTGACACGGTCTGTTAAGACCTTCCACATATCCATCCAATCCGGTGTCGGCCCCGTCGGGGGCGACACCACACTTATCTGCCCTTGCTCCGCCTCCACGTAACCCTCCTCATCAAACATGTCGACACAGCCGTACTGACACACCGCACACACACAGGGAATGCTCTGACTGAGGACAGGACCCCACAAAGTCCTTTGGGGAGACAGAGAGAGAGTATGCCAGCACACACCACAGCGCTATATAACACAGGGATTTTCACTATGAGTGATTTTTCCCAATAGCTGCTTAATATATATTGTTTGCGCCTAAATTTATGTGTCCCCCCCCTCTCTTTTTTACCCTTCTTGTATCAGGAATACTGCAGGGGAGAGCCTGGGGAGCTGCTTTCAGCGGAACTGTGAAGGAAAAATGGCGCTGGTGTGCTGAGGAAGAAGGACCCGCCCCCTCAGCGGCGGGCTTCTCCCTGCAGTTTGACTGAAAATTGGCGGGGGTTTTTACACATATACAGTCACAGACTATTATGTGTATTTTTATGCCAAAAGGTATTTTATTGCTGCCCAGGGCGCCCCGCCAGCGCCCTGCACCCTACAGTGACCGGAGTGTGTGGTGTGCAGTGGGAGCAATGGCGCACAGCTGCAGTGCTGTGCGCTACCTTAATGAAGACCGGAGTCTTCTGCCGACGATTTCATCTCCTTCTCTTCTGTCTTCTGGCTCTGCAAGGGGGACGGCGGCGCGGCTCCGGGAACGGGCGATCGAGGTCAGGCCCTGTGTTCGAACCCTCTGGAGCTAATGGTGTCCAGTAGCCTAAGAAGCACAAGCTAGCTGCACGCAGGTAGGTTTGCTTCTCTCCCCTCAGTCCCACGTAGCAGTGAGTCTGTTGCCAGCAGATCTCACTGAAAATAAAAAAAACCTAACAAATACTTTCTTTTCTAGCAAGCTCAGGAGAGCCCACTAGGTGCATCCAGCTCTGGCCGGGCACAGATTCTAACTGAGGTCTGGAGGAGGGGCATAGAGGGAGGAGTCAGTGCACACCAGATAATACCTAATCTTTCTTTTAGAGTGCCCAGTCTCCTGCGGAGCCCGTCTGTTCCCCATGGTCCTTACGGAGTTCCCAGCATCCACTAGGACGTCAGAGAAAATAAGATTTTACTCACCGGTAAATCTATTTCTCGTAGTCCGTAGTGGATGCTGGGGACTCCGTAAGGACCATGGGGAATAGACGGGCTCCGCAGGAGACTGGGCACTCTATAAGAAAGATTTGGTACTATCTGGTGTGCACTGGCTCCTCCCTCTATGCCCCTCCTCCAGACCTCAGTTAGGATACCGTGCCCGGAAGAGCTGACACAATAAGGAAGGATTTTGAATCCCGGGTAAGACTCATACCAGCCACACCAATCACACCGTATAACTCGTGATACTATACCCAGTTAACAGTATGAAATATAACTGAGCCTCTCAACAGATGGCTCAACAATAACCCTTTAGTTAGGCAATAACTATATACAAGCATTGCAGACAATCCGCACTTGGGATGGGCGCCCAGCATCCACTACGGACTACGAGAAATAGATTTACCGGTGAGTAAAATCTTATTTTCTCTAACGTCCTAGTGGATGCTGGGGACTCCGTAAGGACCATGGGGATTATACCAAAGCTCCCAAACGGGCGGGAGAGTGCGGATGACTCTGCAGCACCGAATGAGAGAACTCAAGGTCCTCCTCAGCCAGGGTATCAAATTTGTAGAATTTAGCAAACGTGTTTTCCCCTGACCAAGTTGCAGCTCGGCAAAGTTGTAAAGCCGAGACCCCTCGGGCAGCCGCCCAAGATGAGCCCACTTTCCTCGTGGAATGGGCTTTCACTGATTTAGGATGCGCCAGCTGAATTGTGCTACAAATCCAGCGAGCAATAGTCTGCTTAGAAGCAGGAGCACCTATCTTCTTGGGTGCATAAAGGACAAAAAGCGAATCAGTCTTCCTGACTCCAGCCGTCCTGGAAACAAAGTTTCAAGGCCCTGACAACATCCAGTAACTTGGAATCCTCCAAGTCCCTAGTAGCCGCAGGCACCACAATAGGTTGGTTCAAGTGAAAAGCAGATACCACCTTAGGGAGAAACTGGGGACGAGTCCTCAATTCTGCCCTATCCATATGAAAAATCAGATAAGGGCTTTTACAAGACAAAGCCGCCAATTCTGACACCCGCCTGGCCGAAGCCAAGGCCAATAACATGACCACTTTCCACGTGAGATACTTCAGATCCACAGTTTTAAGTGGTTCAAACCAATGTGATTTTAGGAAATTCAACACCACATTGAGATCCCAAGGTGCCACGGGAGGCACAAAAGGGGGCTGAATATGAAGCACTCCCTTTACAAAAGTCTGAACTTCAGGCAGTGAAGCCAGTTCTTTCTGGAAGAAAATCGACAGGGCCGAAATCTGGACCTTAATGGAACCCAATTTTAGGCCCATAGTCACTCCCGACTGTAGGAAGTGTAGAAAGCGACCCAGCTGAAATTCCTCTGTTGGGGCCTTCCTGGCCTCACACCACGCAACATATTTTCGCCAAATACGGTGATAATGGTTCGCGGTTACTTCTTTCCTGGCTTTTATCAGTGTAGGAATGACTTCCTCCGGAATGCCCTTTTCCTTTAGGATCAGGAATTCAACCGCCATGCCGTCAAACGCAGCCGCGGTAAGTCTTGGAACAGACAGGGCCCCTGCTGCAGCAGATCCTGTCTGAGCGGTAGAGGCCATGGGTCCTCTGATATCATTTCTTGAAGTTCCGGGTACCAAGCCCTTCTTGGCCAATCCGGAACCACGAGTATCGTTCTTACTCCTCGCCTTCTTATTATTCTCAGTACCTTTGGTATGAGAGGCAGAGGAGGGAACACATAAACCGACTGGTACACCCACGGTGTCACTAGAGCGTCCACTGCTATCGCCTGAGGGTCCCTTGACCTGGCGCAATATCTCTTTAGCTTTTTGTTGAGGCGGGACGCCATCATGTCCACCTGTGGCCTTTCCCAACGGTTTACCAACAGTAGGAAGACTTCTGGATGAAGTCCCCACTCTCCCGGGTGTAGGTCGTGTCTGCTGAGGTAGTCTGCTTCCCAGTTGTCCACTCCCGGAATGAACACTGCTGACAGTGCTAGTACGTGATTTTCCACCCATCGGAGAATCCTTGTGGCTTCTGCCATTGCCATCCTGCTTCTTGTGCCGCCCTGTCGGTTCACATGGGCGACTGCCGTGATGTTGTCTGACTGGATCAGTACCGGCTGGTTTTGAAGCAGGGGTCTTGCCTGACTTAGGGCATTGTAAATGGCCCTCAGTTCCAGAAT
Source organism: Pseudophryne corroboree (assembly GCF_028390025.1). Taxonomy (NCBI): domain Eukaryota; kingdom Metazoa; phylum Chordata; class Amphibia; order Anura; family Myobatrachidae; genus Pseudophryne; species Pseudophryne corroboree. The sequence goes on from NC_086446.1 coordinate 624,463,562, forward strand.
ATTTATGTGTAGGGAAGTCTCCTGACTTGACCATAGTCCTTGGAAGTTTCTTCCCTGTGTGACTGCTCCCCAGCCTCGAAGGCTGGCATCCATGGTCACCAGGACCCAGTCCTGTATGCCGAATCTGCGGCCCTCTAGAAGATGAGCACTCTGCAGCCACCACAGTAGAGACAACCCTGTCTCCAAGGACCAGGGTATCAGTTGATGCATCTGAAGATGCGATCCCGACCACTTGTCCAAGAGGTCCCACTGGAAGGTCCTCGCATGGAACCTGCCGAATGGAATTGCTTCGTATGAAGCCACCATTTTTCCCAGGACTCGTGTGCAGCGATGCACCGATACTCGTTTTGGTTTTAGGAGGTCTCTGACTAGAGATGACAGCTCCTTGGCTTTCTCCTGCGGGAGAAACACTTTTTTCAGTTCTGTATCCAAAATCATCCCCAGGAACAGTAAGCGAGTGGAAGGAACCAGTTGTGACTTTGGAATGTTCAGAATCAAGCCATGCTGTTGTAGCACTTCCCGAGATAGTGCTACTCCGACCAGTAACTGCTCCCTGGACCTCGCCTTTATAAGGAGATCGTCCAAGTACGGGATAATTAAAACTCCCTTTTTTCGAAGGAGTATCATCATTTCTGCCATTACTTTGGTAAACACCCTCGGTGCCGTGGAGAGTCCAAACGGTAGTGTCTGGAATTGGTAATGGCAATCCTGTACCACAAATCTGAGGTACTCCTGGTGAGGAAGGTAAATAGGGACATGCAGGTAAGCATCCTTGATGTCCAGGGACACCATGTAATCCCCCTCGTCCAGGCTTGCAATAACCGCCCTGAGCGATTCCATCTTGAACTTGAATTTTGTTATGTAAGTGTTCAAGGATTTCAAATTTAAAATGGGTCTGACCGAACAGTCTGGTTTCGGTACCACAAACAGTGTGGAATAGTAGCCCCGGCTTTGTTGAAGTAGGGGCACCTTGACTATCACCTGCTGGGAATACAGCTTGTGAATGGCCTCTAGCACAGCCTCCCTGCCCGATGGAGTCGTCGGTAAGGCTGATTTGAGGAAACGGCGGGGGGGGAGGCGCCTCGAATTCCAGCTTGTACCCCTGAGATACTACTTGAAGGATCCAGGGATCCACCCGTGAGCGAGCCCACTGATCGCTGAAATTCTGGAGGCGGCCCCCCACCGTACCTGGCTCCGCCTGTGGAGCCCCACCGTCATGCGGCGGATTTGGAAGAAGCGGGGGAGGACTTTTGGTCCTGGGAACCTGCTGTGTGTTGCAGCTTTTTCCCCCTTCCTCTGCCTCTAGACAGAAAGGACCCGCCTTTTCCCCGCCTGTTTTTCTGGGGTCGAAAGGACTGTACTTGGTAATACGGTGCTTTCTTAGGCTGTGAGGGGACATGGGGCAAAAATGCAGACTTCCCAGCTGTTGCTGTGGAAACAAGGTCTGAGAGACCGTCCCCGAATAACTCCTCACCCTTATGAGGCAAAACGTCCATGTGCCTTTTAGAATCTGCATCTCCTGTCCACTGCCGAGTCCATAAGCCTCTCCTAGCAGAAATGGACAAGGCACTTATTCTAGATGCCAGCCGGCAGATCTCCCTCTGTGCATCTCTCATGTATAAGACCGAGTCTTTTATATGCTCTATGGTTAGCAATATAGTGTCTCTGTCTAGGGTGTCAATATTTTCCGACAGGGAATCTGACCAAGCAGCAGCAGCAGCACTGCACATCCAGGCTGAAGCAATAGCTGGTCTCAGTATAACACCAGTGTGTGTGTATATAGATTTTAGGATAGCCTCCTGCTTTCTATCAGCAGGTTCCTTTAGGGCGGCCGTATCCGGAGACGGTAGTGCCACCTTTTTAGACAAACGTGTGAGCGCTTTATCCACCCTAGGGGGAGTTTCCCAACGTGACCTATTCTCTGGCGAGAAAGGGAACGCCATTAGTAATTTTTTTGAAATCACCAATTTTTTATCGGGAAAAGCCCACGCTTCTTCACACACCTCATTCAATTCCTCAGATGGGGGAAAAACTATAGGTAGTTTTTTCTCCCCAAACATAATACCCTTTTTTGAGGTACCTGGGTTTATATCAGCAAGGTGTAATACCTCTTTCATTGCCTCAATCATGCCACAAATGGCCCTAGTGGACATTAAATTTGACTCATCGTCGTCGACACTTGCATCAGTATCCGTGTCGACATCTGTGTCTGCCATCTGAGGTAGTGGTCGTTTCAGGGCCCCTGACGGCCTTTGAATCGTCTGGGCAGGCACAAGCTGAGAAGCCGGCTGTCCCGCATTTGGCATGTCGTCAAATTTTTTATGTAAGGAGTCGACACTTGCACGTAATTCCTTCCATAAATCCATCCACTCGGGTGTCTGCCCCGCAGGGGGTGACATCACATTTATAGGCATCTGCTCCGCCTCCACATAAGTCTCCTCATCAAACATGTCGACACAGCCGTACCGACACACCGCACACACACAGGGAATGCTCTTAAAGGAGACAGGACCCCACAAAAGCCCTTTGGGGAGACAGAGAGAAAGTATGCCAGCACACACCAGAGCGCTATAATAATACAGGGACTAACTGAATTATGACCCTTTATAGCTGCTTATTGTATTAAACTGCGCCCAAATTTAGTGCCCCCCTCTTTTTTTTACCCTTTCTGTAGTGTAGACTGCAGGGGAGAGTCAGGGAGCTTCCTTCCAGCGGAACTGTGAGGGAATAATGGCGCCAGTGTGTTGAGGGAGATGGCTCCGCCCCTTTTTCGTCGGACTTTTCTCCCACTTTTTTCTGTATTCTGGCAGGGGTAATTACCACATATATAGCCTCTGGGGCTATATATTGTGGTTATTTTGCCAGCCAAGGTGATATTATTGCTGCTCAGGGCGCCCCCCCCCCAGCGCCCTGCACCCTCAGTGACCGGAGTGTGAAGTGTGTATGAGGAGCAATGGCGCACAGCTGCAGTGCTGTGCGCTACCTTGGTGAAGACTGAAGTCTTCTGCCACCGATTTTCCGGACCATCTTCAGGAAGAATAATAAATGGTTGTAGGATAAAAATGCTTGATGCGCAAATGTGGTCCTCTGTAATTGAACTACAGCTACACTAAGCTTAATGGTACTATTCATGAATCTCCTTTATAATAGAAACAATCAAAGTCCCCGTCACAAACTACATCCTCAAAGCGGATAAGAAAAAACCCTCATCTTTATGTAATGCGGTTAAATACAAAAAGGAACGGTGAGGACAATTTTTATCATATAGTAGCATGCAAAGTTCCATTGTTTGTTTTGTTACGTCCCAAATCCATTAGCTCAGTCATATTCAAGAGAGAGATCCCTCACGGTACAGAAAAGCTTAAGGGCTAGGTATGGAATGGGCAAAGAATTGCAGAGTGTGAAGAAGGTGTGAGGGTCTAAGAAGGCCAGAGAACAGATACAAAATGAAAGATTCCCCAGCACATATTAAGTTATGTAGATAAATATTATATTAAAAACATATTTAACAGGTAAAATACCTCCACAGGTTTTTCAGCAATCGCTGAAAGCACCTGCAACAGTCTGCCGTCAGACACCCAAACTTTTATTCAGAACCTGTGGCATCTGAGCGCTCTCCTGAAGATCACTTTTGGTTTCCTGGGTAGATTATGGACTTTGTCTGAGTCATATTTACAGCAGACTCCCAAACAAGGACACCACAAAAGCTTGGGATCTATTACCCAGCACATTATAAAGGACCAATTATCCTCTAAGTTGAAAAACCTGTGGAGGTATTTTACCTTTAAATATATGTTTTATGTTGTATTGTTTGTATGTTAGTATACCGGTACTAGGACTCACATTTTATCGATATACATTTCATAATTGTGTATTCTTTGTGTTTATATTTTAAATAAAATATTCCTTATATAAAATATTTGATCATTAATTTAATAGAAGTGTCAACATCTGATACCAGAGCGCTTGGAGATTTTCTTTTGGTTTCATCTCATTTTACCATTTCAGTTCCCATTTCTTTTTTGACACAATGGAAACATGGGGGATCTATGACATCAATATATGAAAGGACTGTATTGCAAATTGGGAGAAAAGGGGGGGGGGGGGGGGGGGGAGGGAGAATACACGCGTGAATAGTAGTATTGTATAAATATACTACGTACACAAATATTTAGAAAAAATATCAGTCAAAAAAAAATTAATCGTACACTTAAATGTTTCTCTATACAGAATCAAGGTAAAAACGATGAGGCCAAAGCTAGAAGTGAACGCTACAAGGCAGATGTACTTGAAACACATAAGCTTGTGTTTCACACTGACTTGACTGGTCCACTTAAACGCTCAGGCTGAAAACACATTCTATGGAGTCAGAGGGACATCTTGTGGTTTTACAAGAGAATATGCAAGACAAACTGCCTTATATCACAGAGCATCATCTGCTCTTTATAGACGCAGACAAATTCTACAGCTGTAAATAAGAGCACAAAGCATACCATGGATGTGATTACAACACCTTCATACATAGAAAAGGAGAGTATTAAGTTACAACAGTTATGAACTGTAGCAGATATTACCCCTATTTAACGCAGAAATACTGAAATACATTTATCAAAGTATAAAACACTGGAGGGAAAAGTAAAAAAAAAAACACACACAACAACACATTATTATCCAACCACATGGCAGGAGTGGAGGGGGGGGTGGATATGTTCCCATATGGATACAATTATCTACATAGCTTGAATTGGTAGAGTTCATACTATTAACTAGGTGATTCATCGCGCCTTACTGGCGCTCTTCACAACGTCGCAAGGGACTATGCTCCCTTAACCCATGTACATCCTTTGGGCGGGCAATATATGTATTATATGGAGTATTACCTTCTAGATAATGTTAGTGGTTAAATATTTTACAGCCAAAGGGCGTACGATGGTCAAGGGGGCTACGGCGTGAAGAGTGGACGAAGGGGCTCGATGAATGACCTAGTGTGTTAATAATATGTTATCTGTACATAATGTAGGTATAAAGACAATGTTTGTTAAATACCACATATACAGTATGTGTGTGTTCGGAGATTATTGCTCAAAATATATATCTCTATCTTTATACAGCCCCTTCCACTATATATCATCACATACAGTGTGCGGGCTGGGAACTTATCCCTTACAACAGTATATGGTATTAGCCTCTCACCAGCTCATTGTCCCCACACACTGCTCACTACAGACTCTCACTCTGCACCAGCACCAGGAAAAGCAACCACCATGTTCCTTCCTGGTCGCGCAAGGCATGCCGGGAGTTGTAGTCTACACACAGCACTGCCAGGATGTCACGGTGACGCGCACCCTCCGCAGTCTATCATGCCAGATACACATATGCCCCACAGTGCCAGGTATGCCCCATAATGCCAGATACACATATGCCCCACAATGCCAGTAATACATATGCCCCACCTCTCCCACCTCCCTCCCGCTGCTGCGTCAGAGTCGGGGGTACTGAGAGGAGAGCAGAGCGTGGGCCCATACCCCAGTGCTGCTCAGTCCGACTCTGGTGGTCTCCGGCCGCAGCGTGCATCTTCTTAACTGAGCACCAGTTCATTAGCCAATCAGAGCTCGTGGACCAGCAGCCGTGGCTCCTGATTGGCTAACGAACCGGTGCTCAGTTGAGAAGATACACGCTGCGGCCGGAGACAAAGGATTGGGAAGGGGGAGTAGGAGCACATTGGCGTGGCAGGCCGCGGGTACGGCATATGGGCGGCTAGATTATTAACGGTACGCTGTTCCCGAGCATACCGCCACACTTGCAGGCCTGGTCTCTCCTATCACAGATCTGGACAAATATATACGAGATTCTAGTAATGGATTTAGTATGATTTACCAGCGGGCGGGAAGCCGGCTGTCCATATCCCCACCCTCCAAAATGCCGACAGCGGGGAGAGCGCAAAGAGTCCCCTTGTCTTGGTTAGCATGAGTGGTCCAAATTTGCCGGGATTCCAGCGTCGGTATCCAGACAGCCGGCAAATTGAACTCATCCCGTGGCAATAACATGATCATTAGGAATCTCAAATAATAATTAAAGAAATACAAGTAATTACCTTGGAATGTAAACGTTTTACCAGCGTTGGTAACACCATACGTAAAAATTAGTCGATTCTGACCAGTCATAAAATCTATCACTTGCTTCTTTAAAGTGCCCCCAAAAAACTGACTTTGTGTTGTCTCAGGGCCGAACACCTATTTAAAAAGAAGCAAGATTGTAAAAATGATTATACAGACATTAGCGGACAAATAACATGCTATTTTTAGGTACTCCTTTCCTTATCAATATTTCTGCATCCAGAAAAAAAAATAAAAAAATAAAAAATAAGAATTTACTTACCGATAATTCTATTTCTCGGAGTCCGTAGTGGATGCTGGGGTTCCTGAAAGGACCATGGGGAATAGCGGCTCCGCAGGAGACAGGGCACAAAAAAGTAAAGCTTTACTAGGTCAGGTGGTGTGCACTGGCTCCTCCCCCTATGACCCTCCTCCAGACTCCAGTTAGGTACTGTGCCCGGACGAGCATACACAATAAGGGAGGCATTTTGAATCCCGGGTAAGACTCATACCAGCCACACCAATCACACCGTACAACTTGTGATCTAAACCCAGTTAACAGTATGATAACAGAAAGGGCCTCTTAAAGATGGCTCCTTAACAATAACCCGAATTAGTTAACAATAACTATGTACAAGTATTGCAGATAATCCGCACTTGGGATGGGCGCCCAGCATCCACTACGGACTCCGAGAAATAGAATTATCGGTAAGTAAATTCTTATTTTCTCTATCGTCCTAAGTGGATGCTGGGGTTCCTGAAAGGACCATGGGGATTATACCAAAGCTCCCAAACGGGCGGGAGAGTGCGGATGACTCTGCAGCACCGAATGAGAGAACTCCAGGTCCTCCTTTGCCAGGGTATCAAATTTGTAAAATTTTACAAACGTGTTCTCCCCCGACCACGTAGCTGCTCGGCAGAGTTGTAATGCCGAGACCCCTCGGGCAGCCGCCCAAGATGAGCCCACCTTCCTTGTGGAGTGGGCTTTTACAGTTTTAGGCTGTGGCAGGCCTGCCACAGAATGTGCAAGTTGAATTGTGTTACAAATCCAACGAGCAATCGACTGCTTAGAAGCAGGTGCGCCCAACTTGTTGGGTGCATACAATATAAACAGCGAGTCAGATTTTCTGACTCCAGCCGTCCTTGAAATGTATATTTTTAAGTCTCTGACAACGTCCAACAACTTGGAGTCCTCCAAGTCGCTAGTGGCCGCAGGCACCACAATAGGTTGGTTCAGATGAAATGCTGATACCACTTTAGGGAGAAAATGCGGACGAGTCCGCAGTTCTGCCCTATCCGAATGGAAGATTAGATAAGGACTTTTATAAGATAAAGCCGCCAATTCAGATACTCTCCTGGCAGAGGCCAGGGCTAGTAACATAGTCACTTTCAATGTGAGATATTTCAAATCCACCTTTTTCAATGGTTCAAACCAATGGGATTTGAGGAAATCTAAAACTACATTTAGATCCCACGGTGCCACCGGAGGCACCACAGGAGGCTGTATATGCAGTACTCCCTTGACAAAAGTCTGGACCTCAGGGACAGAGGCCAATTCTTTTTGGAAGAATATTGACAGGGCCGAAATTTGAACCTTAATGGATCCCAATTTGAGACCCATAGATAATCCTGATTGCAGGAAATGTAGGAAACGACCCAGTTGGAATTCCTCCGTCGGAACCCTCCGATCCTCGCACCACGCTACATATTTTCGCCAAATGCGGTGATAATGTTTCACGGTGACTTCCTTCCGTGCCTTAATCAAGGTAGGAATGACTTCTTCTGGAATGCCTTTCCTTTTTAGGATCTGGCGTTCAACCGCCATGCCGTCAAACGCAGCCGCGGTAAGTCTTGAAAAAGACAGGGACCCTGCTGTAGCAGGTCCCTTCTCAGAGGTAGAGGCCACGGTTCGTCCGTGAGCATCTCTTGAAGTTCCGGATACCAAGTCCTTCTCGGCCAATCCGGAACCACTAGTATTGTTCTTACTCTTCTTTGCCGTATGATCTTCAATACCTTTGGTATGAGCGGCAGAGGAGGAAACACATACACTGACTGGTACACCCAAGGAGTTACCAGTGCGTCCACAGCTATCGCCTGTGGATCTCTTGACCTGGCGCAATATTTGTCCAGTTTCTTGTTGAGGCGAGACGCCATCATGTCTACAATTTGTCTTTCCCAACGGTCTATTAACATGTTGAAGACTTCTGGATGTAGACCCCACTCTCCCGGATGAAGATCGTGTCTGCTGAGGAAGTCTGCTTCCCAGTTGTCCACGCCCGGGATGAACACTGCTGACAGTGCTATCACGTGATTCTCCGCCCAGCGAAGAATCTTGGCAGCTTCTGCCATTGCACTCCTGCTTCTTGTGCCGCCCTGCCTGTTTACATGGGCGACCGCCGTGATGTTGTCCGACTGAATCAACACCGGCTTTCCTTGCAGGAGAAGTTCCGCCTGGCTTAGAGCATTGTAGATTGCTCTTAGTTCCAGAATGTTTATGTGAAGAGACTTTTCCAGACTCGTCCATACTCCCTGGAAGTTTCTTCCTTGTGTGACTGCTCCCCAGCCTCTCAGGCTGGCGTCCGTGGTCACCAGGATCCAATCCTGAATGCCGAATCTGCGGCCTTCTAATAGGTGAGCCTTCTGCAACCACCACAGAAGTGACACCCTTGTCTTTGGTGACAGGGTTATTCGCAGGTGCATCTGCAGATGCGACCCTGACCATTTGTCCAACAGATCCCTTTGGAATATTCTTGCATGGAATCTGCCGAATGGAATTGCTTCGTAAGAAGCCACCATTTTTCCCAGGACTCTTGTGCATTGATGTACTGACACTTTTCCTGGTTTTAGGAGGTTCCTGACCAGATCGGATAACTCCTTGGCTTTTTCCTCTGGAAGGAAAACCTTTTTCTGAACCGTGTCCAGAATCATTCCTAGGAACAGCAGACGAGTTGTCGGGATTAAATGGGATTTTGGAATATTCAGAATCCACCCGTGTTGTCTTAGCACCTCTTGAGATAGTGCTAAAGCTGTCTCCAGCTGTTCTCTGGACCTTGCCCTTATTAGGAGATCGTCCAAGTATGGGATAACTAATACGCCTTTTCTTCGAAGAAGAATCATCATCTCGGCCATTACCTTGGTAAAGACCCGAGGCGCCGTGGACAATCCGAACGGCAGCGTCTGAAACTGATAGTGACAGTTTTGAACAATGAACCTGAGGTACCCCTGGTGTGCGGGGTAAATCGGAACGTGTAGATACGCATCCTTGATGTCCAAGGATACCATAAAGTCCCCTTCTTCCAGGTTCGCTATCACTGCTCTGAGTGACTCCATCTTGAACTTGAACTTTTTTATGTAGAGGTTCAAGGACTTCAGATTTAGAATAGGACTTACCGAGCCATCCGGCTTCGGTACCACAAATAGAGTGGAATAATACCCCTTTCCTTGTTGTAATAGGGGTACTTTGACTATCACCTGCTGAGCGTACAGCTTGTGAATGGCTTCCAACACCCTCTCCCTTTCGGAAGAGACGGTTGGTAAGGCAGACTTCAGGAAACGATGAGGAGGATCCGTCTCTAATTCCAACCTGTACCCCTGAGATATTATCTGCAGGATCCAGGGGTCTACCTGCGAGTGAGCCCACTGCGCGCTGTAATTTTTGAGACGGCCCCCCACTGTCCCCGAGTCCGCTTGAGAGGCCCCAGCGTCATGCTGAGGTTTTTGCAGGAGCCGGGGAGGGCTTCTGTTCCTGGGAAGGAGCTGCCTGTTGGTGTCTCTTCCCTCTTCCTCTGCCTCGTGGCAGGTACGACAAGCCCTTTGCTCTCTTATTTTTGTAGGAGCGAAAAGGCTGCGGTTGAAAGGTCGGTGCCTTTCTCTGTTGGGGAGTGACTTGAGGTAAAAAAGTGGATTTCCCGGCAGTAGCCGTGGCCACCAAGTCTGATAGACCAACTCCAAATAACTCCTCCCCTTTATACGGCAAAACCTCCATGTGACGTTTTGAATCCGCATCGCCTGTCCACTGTCGTGTCCATAAGGCTCTTCTGGCTGAAATGGACATAGCACTCACCCGAGATGCCAGTGTGCAAATATCCCTCTGTGCATCACGCATATAGATAAATGCATCCTTTATTTGTTCTAACGACAGTAAAACATTGTCCCTATCTAGGGTATCAATATTTTCAATCAGGGATTCTGACCAAACTACTCCAGCACTGCACATCCAGGCAGTTGCTATAGCTGGTCGTAGTATAACACCTGCATGTGTGTATATATTCTTTTGAATAACTTCCATCTTTCTATCTGATGGATCCTTAAGTGCGGCCGTCTCAGGAGAGGGTAACGCCACTTGTTTGGATAAGCGTGTGAGCGCCTTGTCCACCTTAGGGGGTGTTTCCCAGCGCGCCCTAACCTCTGGCGGGAAAGGGTATAATGCCAATAACTTTTTTGAAATTATCAACTTTTTATCAGGAGCAACCCACGCTTCATCACACACGTCATTTAATTCTTCTGATTCAGGAAAAACTGTTTGTAGTTTTTTCACACCATACATAATACCCTGTTTTACGGTATCTGTAGTATCAGCTAAATGTAACGTCTCCTTCATTGCCAAAATCATATAACGTGTGGCCCTACTGGAAAATACGTTTGAATTTCTACCGTCGTCACTGGAATCAGTGCCCGTGTCTGGGTCTGTGTCGACCGACTGAGGCAAAGGGCGTTTTACAGCCCCTGACGGTGTTTGAGGCGCCTGGACAGGCATTAATTGATTGTCCGGCCGCCTCATGTCCTCAACTGACTGTTTAAGGGAAGATAAACCATCACGTAATTCCACAAATAAAGGCATCCATTCTGGTGTCGACCCCCTGGGGGGTGACATCTGCATATTTGGCAATTGCTCCGCCTCCACACCAATATCGTCCTCATACATGTCGACACCACGTACCGACACACACCGCAAACTCACAGGGAATGCTCTAATGAAGACAGGACCCACTAGCCCTTTTGGGGAGACAGAGGGAGAGTCTGCCAGCACACACCACAAAGCGCTATATATACAAGGGATATCCTTATATTAAGTGCTCCCTTATAGCTGCTTTAATATATATATATATAGCCATTAATGTGCCCCCCCTCTCTGTTTTACCCTGTTTCTGTAGTGCAGTGCAGGGGAGAGACCTGGGAGCCGTTCTGACCAGCGAAGCTGTGACAGAAAATGGCGCCGTGTGCTGAGGAGATAGGCCCCGCCCCTTTTTCGGCGGGTTCTTCTCCCGCTATTTTTCCAGTCAGGCAGGGGTTAAATATCTCCATATAGCCCCTATGGCCTATATGTGAGGTATTTTTAGCCTTGTATAAGGTTTATATTTGCCTCTCAGAGCGCCCCCCCCCAGCGCTCTGCACCCTCAGTGACTGCCCAGTGAAGTGTGCTGAGAGGAAAATGGCGCACAGCTGCAGTGCTGTGCGCTACCTTATGAAGACTGAGGAGTCTTCAGCCGCCGGTTTCCGGACCTCTTCACGCTTCAGCATCTGCAAGGGGGTCGGCGGCGCGGCTCCGGGACCGGACTCCACGGCTGGGCCTGTGTTCGATCCCTCTGGAGCTAATGGTGTCCAGTAGCCAAGCAGCAAATCCACTCTGCATGCAGGTGAGTTTACTACTTTCCCCCTAAGTCCCACGTTGCAGTGATCCTGTTGCCAGCAGGACTCACTGTAAAGAAAAAAACCTAAACTAAACTTTCTCTAAGCAGCTCTTTAGGAGAGCCACCTAGATTGCACCCTTCTCGTTCGGGCACAAAATCTAACTGGAGTCTGGAGGAGGGTCATAGGGGGAGGAGCCAGTGCACACCACCTGACCTAGTAAAGCTTTACTTTTTTGTGCCCTGTCTCCTGCGGAGCCGCTATTCCCCATGGTCCTTTCAGGAACCCCAGCATCCACTTAGGACGATAGAGAAATAAGAATTTACTTACCGATAATTCTATTTCTCGTAGTCCGTAGTGGATGCTGGGGACTCCGTCAGGACCATGGGGATTAGCGGCTCCGCAGGAGACAGGGCACAAAAGTAAAAGCTTTAGGATCAGGTGGTGTGCACTGGCTCGTCCCCCTATGACCCTCCTCCATGCCTCAGTTAGGATACTGTGCCCGGACGAGCGTACACAATAAAGAAGGATTTTGAATCCCGGGTAAGACTCATACCAGCCACACCAATCACACTGTTACAACCTGTGATCTGAACCCAGTTAACAGCATGATAACAGCGGAGCCTCTGAAAAGATGGCTCACAACAATAATAACCCGATTTTTGTAACAATAACTATGTACAAGTATTGCAGACAATCCGCACTTGGGATGGGCGCCCAGCATCCACTACGGACTACGAGAAATAGAATTATCGGTAAGTAAATTCTTATTTTCTCTGACGTCCTAAGTGGATGCTGGGGACTCCGTCAGGACCATGGGGATTATACCAAAGCTCCCAAACGGGCGGGAGAGTGCGGATGAATCTGCAGCACCGAATGAGAGAACTCCAGGTCCTCCTCAGTCAGGGTGTGCCCCTGACCAAGTAGCTGCTCGGCAAAGTTGTAAAGCCGAGACCCCTCGGGCAGCCGCCCAAGATGAGCCCACCTTCCTTGTGGAATGGGCATTTACATATTTTGGCTGTGGCAGGCCTGCCACAGCATGTGCAAGCTGAATTGTACTACACATCCAACTAGCAATCGTCTGCTTAGAAGCAAGAGCACCCAGTTTATTGGGTGCATACAGGATAACAGCAAGTCAGTTTTCCCGACTCCAGCCGTCCTGGAAACCTATATTTTCAGGGCCCTGACAACATCTAGCAACTTGGAGTCCTCCAAGTCCCTAGTAGCCGCAGGTACCACAATAAGCTGGTTCAGGTGAAACACTGACACCACCTTAGGGAGAAACTGGGGACGAGTCCGCAGCTCTGCCCTGTCCGAATGGACAATCAGATATGGGCTTTTGTGAGACAAAGCCGCCAATTCTGACACTCGCCTGGCCGAGGCCAGGGCCAACAGCATGGTCACTTTCCATGTGAGATATTTCAAATCCACAGATTTGAGCGGTTTAAACCAATGTGATTTGAGGAATCCCAGAACTACGTTGAGATCCCACAGTGCCACTGGAGGCACAAAAGGGGGTTGTATATGCAGTACTCCCTTGACAAACTTCTGGACTTCAGGAACTGAAGCCAATTCTTTCTGGAAGAAAATCGACAGGGCCGAAATTTGAACCTTTATGGACCCCAATTTGAGGCCCATAGACACTCCTGTTTGCAGGAAATGCAGGAATCGACCGAGTTGAAATTTCTTCGTGGGGCCTTCCTGGCCTCACACCACGCAACATATTTTCGCCACATGTGGTGATAATGTTGTGCGGTCACCTCCTTCCTGGCTTTGACCAGGATAGGAATGACCTCTTCCGGAATGCCTTTTTCCCTTAGGATCCGGCGTTCAACCGCCATGCCGTCAAACGCAGCCGCGGTAAGTCTTGGAACAGACATGGTACTTGCTGAAGCAAGTCCCTTCTTAGCGGCAGAGGCCATGAGTCCTCTGTGAGCATCTCTTGAAGTTCCAGGTACCAAGTCCTTCTTGGCCAATCCGGAGCCACGAGTATAGTTCTTACTCCTCTACGTCTTAGAATTCTCAGTACCTTGGGTATGAGAAGCAGAGGAGGGAACACATACACTGACTGGTACACCCACGGTGTTACCAGAGCGTCCACAGCTATTGCCTGAGGGTCTCTTGACCTGGCGCAATACCTGTCCAGTTTTTTGTTCAGGCGGGACGCCATCATGTCCACCTTTGGTCTTTCCCAATGGTTCACAATCATGTGGAAGACTTCCCGATGAAATCCCCACTCTCCCGGGCGTCGGAATGAACACTGCTGACAGTGCTATCACCTGATTTTCCGCCCAGCGAAGAATCCTTGCAGTTTCTGCTATTGCCCTTCTGCTTCTTGTGCCGCCCTGTCTGTTTACGTGGGCGACTGCCGTGATGTTGTCCCACTGGATCAATACCGGCTGACCTTGAAGCAGAGGTCTTGCTAAGCTTAGAGCATTGTAACTTGCCCTTAGCTCCAGTATATTTATGTGGAGAGAATTCTCCAGACTTGATCACACTCCCTGGAAATTTTTTCCCTGTGTGACTGCTCCCCAGCCTCTCAGGCTGGCATCCCTGGTCACCAGGACCCTTCCTGAATGCCGAATCTGCGGCCCATTAGTAGATGAGTACTTTGCAGCCACCGCAGAAGAAACACCCTTGTCCTTGGAGACAGGGTTATCCGCTGATGCATCTGAAGATGCGATCCGGACCATTTTTCCAGCAGATCCCACTGAAAAGTTCTTGCGTGAAAACTGCCGAATGGAATCGCTTAGTAAGAATCCACCATTTTTCCCAGGACCCTTGTGCAATGATGCACTGACACTTTTCCTGGTTTTAGGAGGTTCCTGACTAGCTCGGATAACTCCCTGGCTTTCTTCTCCGGGAGAAACACCCTTTTCTGGACTGTGTCCAGAATCATCCCTAGGAACAGCCGATGTGTCGTCGGAAACAACTGCGGTTTTGGAATATTTAGAATCCACCCGTGCTGTCGTAGAACTACTTGAGATAGTGCTACTCCGACCTCCAACTGTTCTCTGGACCTTGCTCTTATCAGGAGGTCGTCCATTTTCTTTGAAGAAGAATCATCATTTCGGCCATTACCTTGGTAAAGACCCGGGGTGCCGTGGACAATCCAAACGGCAGCGTCTGAAACTGATAGTGACAGTTCTGTACCACGAACCTGAGGTACCCTTGGTGAGAAGGGCAAATTGGGACATGGAGGTAAGTATCCCTGATGTCCCGGGACACCCTATAGTCCCCTTCTTCCTGGTTCGCTATCACTGCTCTGAGTGACTCCATCTTGATTTGAACCTTTGTAAGTGTTCAAATATTTCAGATTTAGAATAGGTCTCACCGAGCCTTCTGGCTTCAGTACCACAACATAGTGTGGAATAATACCCCTTTCCTTGTTGTAGGAGGGGTACTTTGATTATCACCTGCTGGGAATACAGCTTGTGAATTGTTTCCAATACTGCCTCCCTGTCGGAGGGAGACGTTGGTAAAGCAGACTTCAGGAACCTGCGAGGGGGAAACGTCTCGACTTTCCAATCTGTACCCCTGGGATCCTACTTGTAGGATCCAGGGGTCCTGTACGGCCCCAGCGTCATGCTGAGAAACTTGGCAGAAGCGGTGGAGGCTTCTGTTCCTGGGAATGGGCTGCCTGCTGCAGTCTTCTTCCCTTTCCTCTATCCCTGGGCAGATATGACTCTTATGGGGACGAAAGGACTGAGGCTGAAAAGACGGTGTCTTTTTCTGCAGAGATGTGACTTAGGGTAAAAACGGTGGATTTTCCAGCAGTTGCCGTGGCCACCAGGTCCGATGGACCGACCCCAAATAACTCCTCCCCTTTATACGGCAATACTTCTTTGTGCCGTTTGGAATCTGCATCACCTGACCACTGTCGTGTCCATAAACATCTTCTGGCAGATATGGACATCGCACTTACTCTTGATGCCAGAGTGCAAATATCCCTCTGTGCATCTCGTATATATAGAAATGCATCCTTTAAATGCTCTATAGTCAATAAAATACTGTCCCTGTCAAGGGTATCAATATTTTTAGTCAGGGAATCCGACCAAGCCACCCCAGCTCTGCACATCCAGGCTTAGGCGATCGCTGGTCGCAGTATAACACCAGTATGTGTGTATATACTTCTTAGGATATTTTCCAGCCTCCTATCAGTTGGCTCCTTGAGGACGGCCCTATCTGGAGACGGTACCGCCACTTGTTTTGATAAGCGTGTGAGCGCCTTATCCACCCTAAGGGGTGTTTCCCAACGCGCCCTAACTTCTGGCGGGAAAGGGTATACCGCCAATAATTTTCTATCGGGGGAAACCCACGCATCATCACACACTTCATTTAATTTATCTGATTCAGGAAAAACTACAGGTAGTTTTTTCACACCCCACATAATACCCTTTTTTGTGGTACTTGTAGTATCAGAAATATGTAACACCTCCTTCATTGCCCTTAACAAGTAACGTGTGGCCCTAAAGGAAAATACGTTTGTTTCTTCACCGTCGACACTGAAATCAGTGTCCGTGTCGACCGACTGAGGTAAATGGGCGTTTTAAAGCCCCTGACGGTGTTTGAGACGCCTGGACAGGTACTATTTTGTTTGCCGGCCGTCTCTGTTGACATTATCACGTAATTCCTTGAATAAGCCATCCATTCCGGTGTCGACTCCCTAGAGAGTGACATCACCATTACAGGCAATTGCTCCGCCTCCTCACCAACATCGTCCTCATACATGTCGACACACACGTACCGACACACAGCACACACACAGGGAATGCTCTGATAGAGGACAGGACCCCACTAGCCCTTTGGGGAGACAGAGGGAGAGTTTGCCAGCACACACCAAAAACGCTATAATTATACAGGGACAACCTTTATATAAGTGTTTTTCCCTTATAGCATTTTAATATATATAGTCATATCGCCAAATAAGTGCCCCCCCTCTCTGTTTTAACCCTGTTTCTGTAGTGCAGTGCAGGGGAGAGCCTGGGAGCCTTCCCACCAGCATTTCTGTGAGGGAAAATGGCGCTGTGTGCTGAGAATAGGCCCCGCCCCCTTTTCGGCGGGCTTCTTCTCCCGTTTTTCTGAGACCTGGCAGGGGTTAAATACATCCATATAGCCCCCAGGGGCTATATGTGATGTATTTTTAGCCAGAATAAGGTACTATCATTGCTGCCCAGGGCGCCCCCCCCAGCGCCCTGCACCCTCAGTGACCGCTGCTATGAAGTGTGCTGACAACAATGGCGCACAGCTGCAGTGCTGTGCGCTACCTTATGAAGACTGAAAAGTCTTCTGCCGCCGGTTTCTGGACCTCTTCACTTTTCGGCATCTGCAAGGGGGTCGGCGGCGCGGCTCCGGGACGAACCCCAGGGTGAGACCTGTGTTCCGACTCCCTCTGGAGCTAATGGTGTCCAGTAGCCTAAGAAGCCAATCCATCCTGCACGCAGGCGAGTTCACTTCTCTCCCCTAAGTCCCTCGATGCAGTGAGCCTGTTGCCAGCAGGACTCACTGAAAATAAAAAACCTAACAAAACTTTTACTCTAAGCAGCTCTTTAGGAGAGCCACCTAGATTGCACCCTTCTCGGCCGGGCACAAAAATCTAACTGAGGCTTGGAGGAGGGTCATAGGGGGAGGAGCCAGTGCACACCACCTGATCCTAAAGCTTTTACTTTTGTGCCCTGTCTCCTGCGGAGCCGCTAATCCCCATGGTCCTGACGGAGTCCCCAGCATCCACTTAGGACGTCAGAGAAAAAAAAGTTACGAAGTCACTGTATCAACATGTAATTTCAAGATATTATATTCCACTTAGCCGCTCCTTGGATTTAACATGTATTGTACAGGATAACTAAGGCCTTCAAAGGTCATACCTATAAAGTGTGTCGCTTTGTGTTCACCCAATGGTGTGAAACATCAAAGATACACACATAGAAAAGAAAAAACACAATAGTGTAGCAGTCCTTTTGAAATATATGTGTATTCTGTTTCAATACATCACACTCACAAGGATTCCAAAAAGAATAAGCATATCAAGGTTTCTTTGCACTAGATGTTTATTCTCCAAGAAAACTCCAAGATGACCAGTAATCAGAATTCTTCCTCCTATATATGTGTATCCGTATGCTCCAGGCACATATGACATAAGAGAGAAAGACCAATAGTGCAGCAATCCTCTAAATAAATTACATTTTTTTTTACACAAATGCACTCACATGAAATTAAAAATAATGAGCATATCTCATGTCGTTATCCTGAGTCCACCTAGAACAGCATCCACACTGACTGGCTAGAGATGGTAAAGGCAGCAGGTGAAGTCAGAGTCCCGGTTACTCACGGCTCCACAGGTGTGGTGATGAAGATGCACAGGAACAGCGTCAGGATATGCAAGGACACTCCGCTTAACGCGTTTCGGTTATTACCTATATCTTTTTATATGAATCATTATTCTGTAATATATCTCAGATTGTTATGCACTTTGTCTTGTTTGTCTACAAATGATGTAGACTGTGTTTGCTAATTTTATTTTTTATATGTTTCTATTCTTATGCACTTCACCTGCTGCCTTTACCATCTCTAGCCAGTCAGTGTGGATGCTGTTCTAGGTGGACTCAGGATAACGACATGAGATATGCTCATTATTTTTAATTTCATGTGATCGCATTTGTGTAAAAAAAAAAATATGTAATTTATTTAGAGGATTGCTGCACTATTGGTCTTTCTCTCTAATTTCATATGTGCCTGGAGCATACGGATACACATATATAGGAGGAAGAATTCTGATTACTGGTCATCTTGGCGTTTTCTTGGAGAATAAACATCTAGTGCAAAGAAACCTTGATATGCTTATTCTTTTTGGAATCCTTGTGTGATGTATTGAAACAGAATACACATATATTTCAAAAGGACTGCTACACTATTGTGTTTTTTCTTTTCTATGTGTGTATCTTTGATGTTTCACACCATTGGGTGAACACAAAGCGACACACTTTATAGGTATGACCTTTGAAGGCCTTAGTTATCCTGTACAATACATGTTAAATCCAAGGAGCGCCTAAGTGGAATATAATATCTTGAAATTACAGTGAAAATTCTTGAAGTAGGTGAAACTTCTCTATATCACCACAGGGCTGATCTTTGGATCTCATTGCGCACTTTAGCACCTCACTTCCATTTTGTATTGCACTGTATCAACATGGTCTGAATATCTACACTCAACAAGCCGACACATCATTTTAGGTTTATGCCGCATTTAGGGATAGCGTTAGATTAGGTTGAGGCTTAGAATGATATTGAACGCAAATTGCCGTTGTAGGCTTTCACAACGTCAACATGTCAGTATCGACATGTCAACTTTCTAAATGACAGAATTAACTCACCCCCTCCAAAAAAAAAAAAAAAAAAAAAATCAACCCCTTTATGCACTTTTAATAGGTCAAGGAGCCCTTTAAAATGTACACTGCTCAAAAAAATAAAGGGAACACTAAAATAACACATCCTAGATCTGAATTAATGAAATATTTTTATTAAATACTTTGTTCTTTACATAGTTGAATGTGCTGACAACAAAATCACACAAAAATGATCAATGGAAATCAAATTTATTAACCCATGGAGGTCTGGATTTGGAGTCACCCTCAAAATTAAAGTGGAAAAACACACTACAGGCTGATCCAACTTTGCTGTAATGTCCTTAAAACAAGTCAAAAATAAGAATTTACTCACCGGTAAATTCTATTTCTCGTAGTCCGTAGTGGATGCTGGGAACTCCGTAAGGACCATGGGGAATAGCGGGCTCCGAAGGAGGCTGGGCACTCTAGAAAGATTTCAGACTACCTGGTGTGCACTGGCTCCTCCCACTATGACCCTCCTCCAAGCCTCAGTTAGGATACTGTGCCCGGACGAGCGTACACAATAAGGAAGGATTTTGAATCCCGGGTAAGACTCACACCAGCCACACCAATCACACCGTACAACTCGTGATATGAAACCCAGTTAACAGTATGAAACAACTGAGCCTCTCAACAGATGGCTCAACAATAACCCGATTTAGTTAACAATAACTATGTACAAGTATTGCAGATAAACCGCACTTGGGATGGGCGCCCAGCATCCACTACGGACTACGAGAATTAGAAGTACCGGTGAGTAAATTCTTATTTTCTCTGACGTCCTAGTGGATGCTGGGAACTCCGTAAGGACCATGGGGATTATACCAAAGCTCCCAAACGGGCGGGAGAGTGCGGATGACTCTGCAACACCGAATGAGAGAACTCAAGGTCCTCCTCAGCCAGGGTATCAAATTTATAGAATTTTGCAAACGTGTTTGCCCCTGACCAAGTAGCAGCTCGGCAAAGTTGTAAAGCCGAGACCCCTCGGGCAGCCGCCCAAGATGAGCCCACCTTCCTTGTGGAATGGGCATTGACAGATTTTGGCTGTGGCAGGCCTGCCACAGAATGTGCAAGTTGAATTGTACTACAAATCCAACGAGCAATAGTCTGCTTAGAAGCAGGAGCACCCAGCTTGTTGGGTGCATATAGGATAAACAGCGAGTCAGATTTTCTGACTCCAGCCGTCCTGGAAACATATATTTTCAGGGCCCTGACCACGTCTAACAACTTGGAGTCCTCCAAGTCCCTAGTGGCCGCAGGCACCACAATAGGCTGGTTCAAATGAAACGCTGACACCACCTTAGGGAGAAACTGGGGACGAGTCCTCAATTCTGCCCTATCCATATGGAAAATCAGATAAGGGCTTTTATAAGACAAAGCCGCCAATTCTGATACTCGCCTGGCAGAAGCCAAGGCCAATAACATGACCACCTTCCACGTGAGATATTTCAGATCCACGGTTTTTAGTGGTTCAAACCAATGTGATTTTAAGAAACTCAACACCACGTTGAGATCCCAAGGTGCCACAGGAGGCACATATGGGGGCTGAATATGCAGCACTCCCTTTACAAATGTCTGAACTTCAGGTACTGAAGCTAGTTCTTTCTGAAAGAAAATCGATAGAGCCGAGATCTGTACCTTAATGGAACCCAGTTTTAGGCCCATATTCACTCCTGCTTGCAGGAAATGCAGAAATCGACCTAGTTGAAATTCCTCAGTTGGGGCCTTTTCGGCCTCACACCATGCAACATATTTCCGCCATATGCGGTGATAATGATTTGCTGTAACCTCTTTCCTGGCTTTAATAAGCGTAGGAATGACTTCCTCCGGAATGCCCTTTTCTTTCAGGATCCGGCGTTCAACCGCCATGCCGTCAAACGCAGCCGCGGTAAGTCTTGGAACAGACAGGGCCCCTGCTGTAGCAGGTCTTGTCTTAGCGGCAGAGGCCACGGGTCCTCTGAGATCATCTCTTGAAGTTCCGGGTACCATGTTCTTCTTGGCCAATCCGGAACCACGAGAATTGTGTTTACTCCTCGCTTTCTTATTATTCTCAATACCTTTGGTATGAGAGGCAGCGGAGGGAACACATAAACTGACTGGTACACCCACGGTGTCACCAGAGCGTCCACAGCTATCGCTTGAGGGTCTCTTGACCTGGCGCAATACCTCTCTAGTTTTTTGTTTAGGCGGGACGCCATCATGTCCACCTGTGGACGACCCCACTGATGTACAATCATTTGGAAGACTTCTGGATGAAGTCCCCACTCTCCCGGGTGGAGGTCGTGTCTGCTGAGGAAGTCTGCTTCCCAGTTGTCCACTCCCGGAATGAACACTGCTGACAGTGCTAGTACATGATTTTCCGCCCATCGGAGAATTCTTGTGGCTTCTGTCATTGCCATCCTGCTTCTTGTGCCGCCCTGTCGATTCACATGGGCGACTGCCGTGATGTTGTCTGACTGGATCAGCACCGGCTGGTGTAGGAGCAGGGATTTTGCTTGACTTAGGGCATTGTAGATGGCCCTTAGTTCCAGAATATTTATGTGAAGGGAAGTCTCCTGACTTGTCCATAGTCCTTGGAAGTTTCTTCCCTTTGTGACTGCCCCCCAGCCTCGCAGGCTGGCATCCGTGGTCACCAGGACCCAGTCCTGAATGCCGAATCTGCGACCCTCCAGAAGATGAGCACTCTGCAGCCACCACAGAAGAGACACCCTGGTTCTTGCAGACAGGGTTATCAAGCGATGCATCTGAAGATGCGATCCGGACCACTTGTCCAACAGGTCCCACTGAAAGATTCTGGCATGGAACCTGCCGAATGGAATTGCTTCGTAAGAAGCTACCATCTTTCCCAGGACCCGCGTGCAGTGATGCACCGATACCTGTTTTGGTTTCAGGAGGTCTCTGACTAGAGAAGACAACTCCCTGGCTTTCTCCTCCGGGAGAAACACTTTTTTCTGGACTGTGTCCAGAATCATCCCCAGGAACAGTAGACGTGTCGTCGGGACCAGCTGTGACTTTGGGATATTCAGAATCCAGCCGTGCTGGTTCAGCACTTCCTGAGATAGTGCTACTCCCACCAACAACTGTTCTTTGGACCGTGCCTTTATTAGGAGATCGTCCAAGTACGGGATAATTAAAACTCCCTTTCTTCGAAGGAGTATCATCATTTCCGCCATAACCTTGGTAAATACCCTTGGTGCCGTGGAGAGTCCAAACGGCAGCGTCTGGAATTGGTAATGGCAATCCTGTATCACAAATCTGAGGTACTCCTGGTGAGGATGGTAAATGGGGACATGCAGGTAAGCATCCTTGATGTCCAGGGAAACCATGTAATCCCCCTCGTCCAGGCTTGCAATAACCGCCCTGAGCGATTCCATCTTGAACTTGAATTATTTTATGTACATGTTCAAGGACTTCAAATTTAAAATGGGTCTCACCGAACCGTCCGGCTTCGGTACCACAAATAGTGTGGAATAGTAACCCCGGCCTTGTTGAAGTAGGGGTACCTTGATTATCACCTGCTGGGAATACAGCTTGTGAATTGCCGCTAGCACCGCCTCCCTGTTTGAGGGAGCAATCGGCAAGGCAGATTTTAGGAACCGGTGGGGTGGAGCCGCCTCGAATTCCAGCATGTATCCCTGAGATACTACTTGAAGGATCCAGGGATCCACCTGTGAGCGAGCCCACTGATCGCTGATATTTCTGAGGCGGGCCCCCACCGTACCTGGCTCCACCTGTGGAGCCCCACCGTCATGCGGCGGACTTGGAAGAGGAAGCGGGGGAGGACTTTTGTTCCTGGGAACCTGCTGTCTGTTGCAGCCTTTTTCCCCTACCTCTGCCTCTAGACAGAAAAGACCCTCCTTTTCCACGCTTGCTTTTCTGGGTCCGAAAGGACTGAACCTGATAAAATGGCGCCTTCTTAGGCTGTGAGGGAACATGGGGTAAAAATGCTGACTTCCCAGACGTTGCTGTGGAAACTAGGTCGGAGAGACCATCCCCAAATAATTCCTCCCCTTTATAAGGCAAAACTTCCATGTGCCTCTTGGAATCTGCATCTCCCGTCCACTGACGAGTCCATAAGCATCTCCTAGCAGAGATAGACAATGCACTTACTTTAGATGTTAGCCGGCAAATTTCCCTCTGTGCATCTCTCATATATAAGACTGAATCTTTTATATGGTCAATCGTTAGCAGAATAGTGTCTCTGTCTAGTGTGTCAATATTTTCTGACAGTTTTTCTGACCATGCAGCGGCAGCACTGCACATCCAAGCTGACGCAATAGCTGGTCTAAGTATAATGCCTGAGTGTGTGTATACAGACTTCAGGATTGCCTCCTGCTTTCTATCAGCAGGCTCCTTAAGGGCGGCCGTATCCTGAGAGGGTAGTGCCACCTTTTTTGACAAACGTGTGAGCGCTTTATCCACCCTAGGTGGTGTTTCCCAACGTGACCTATCCTCTGGCGGGAAAGGGAACGCCATTAGTACCTTCTTAGGAATTACAAATTTTTTATCAGGGAAAAGCCACGCTTCTTCACACACTTCATTTAGTTCATCTGACGGGTAGTTTTTTCTCCCCAAACATAATACCCTTTTTTGTGGTACCTGGATGTAAATCAGAAATGTTTAACACCTCTTTCATTGCCTCAATCATGCAGTGAATGGCCCTGACAGGCATTAGGTTTGACTCATCGTCGTCGACACTTATCAGTATCCGTGTCGACATCCGGGTCTGCAAACTGAGGTAGCGGGCGTTTTAGAGCCCCTGACGACCCCTGAGGCACCTGGACAGGCACGAGCCGAGATCCCGGCTGTCCCACATTTGGCATGTCGTCAAATTTCTTATGTAAAGAATCTATACGTGCACTAATTTCTTTCCATAAGTTCATCCACTCGGGTGTCTGCCCCGCAGGGGGTGACGTCCCTTCAAAATGCATCTGCTCCGCCTCCACCTCATTATCCTCATCAAACATGTCGACACAGCCGTACCGACACACCCCACACACACAGGGAATGCTCAACAGAGGACAGGACCCACAAAAAGCCCTTTGGGGGGACAGAGTGAGAGTATGCCAGCACACACCAGAGCGCTATATATATATATATATATATATATATATATATATATATATATATATATATATATATATATATATATATATATATATATATATATATATATATATATACACACACACACACAGGGACTAACTGAGTTATGTCCCTAATAGCTGCTTTTCATATAAAATATGTATATATACTGCCAAATTTAATGCCCCCCCTCTCTTTTCCCTCTTACGGTTACTGTATATTGCAGGGAAGAGCCAGGGAGCTTCCTTCCAGCCGAGCTGTGAGGGAAAAATGGCGCCAGTGTGCCGAGGAGATAGGCTCCGCCCCTTTTTCGCGGCCTATTCTCCCGCTTTTTATGGAATTCTGGCAGGGGTATTTACCTCATATATAGCCTCTGGGGCTATATATTGAGGTATTTTAGCCAGCCAAGGTGTTATTATTGCTGCCTCAGGGCGCCCCCCCCCAGCGCCCTGCACCCTCAGTGACCGGAGTGTGAAGTGTGAGAGGAGCAATGGCGCACAGCTGCAGTGCTGTGCGCTACCTTGGTGAAGACAGAGTCTTCATGCCGCCGATTTTCCGGACCATCTTCTTGCTTCTGGCTCTGTAAGGGGGACGGCGGCGCGGCTCCGGGACCGAACACCAAGGACTGGGCCTGCGGTCGATCCCTCTGGAGCTAATGGTGTCCAGTAGCCTAAGAAGCCCAATCCGGCTGCAAGCAGGCGAGTTCGCTTCTTCTCCCCTTAGTCCCTCGCTGCAGTGAGCCTGTTGCCAGCAGGTCTCACTGAAAATAAAAAACCTAAGTCTATTCTTTCTAAGAGCTCAGGAGAGCCCCTAGTGTGCATCCAACCTCGGCCGGGCACGAATTCTAACTGAGGCTTGGAGGAGGGTCATAGATGGAGGAGCCAGTGCACACCAGGAAATCTTTCTAGAGTGCCCAGCCTCCTTCGGAGCCCGCTATTCCCCATGGTCCTTACGGAGTTCCCAGCATCCACTAGGACATCAGAGAAATGAGGCTCAGTAGTGTGTGTGACCTCCACGTGCCTGTATGACCTCCCTATAACCCACACAAGTGGCTCAGGTAGTGCAGCTCATCCAGGATGGCACATCAATGCGAGCTGTGGCAAGAAGGTTTGCTGTGTCTGTCAGCGTAATGTCCAGAGCATGGAGGCGCTACCAGGAGATAGGCCAGTACATCAGGAGACGTGGAGGAGGCCGTAGGAGGGCAACAACCCAGCAGCAGGACCGCTACCTCCGCCTTTGTGCAAGGAGGAACAGGAGGAGCACTGCCAGAGCCCTGCAAAATGACCTCCAGCAAGCCACAAATGTGCATGTGTCTACTCAAACGATCAGAAACAGACTCCTTGAGGGTGGTATGAGGGCCCGACGTCCACAGGTGGGGGTTGTGCTTACAGCCCAACACCGTGCAGGACGTTTGGCATTTGCAAGAGAACACCAAGATTGGCAAATTTGCCACTGGCGTCCTGTGCTCTTCACAGATGAAAGCAGGTTCTCACTGAGCACATGTGACAGACGTGACAGAGTCTGGAGACGCCAAGGAGAACGTTCTGCTGCCTGTAACATCCTCCAGCATGACCGGTTTGGCAGTGGATCAGTAATGGTGTGGGGTGGCATTTCTTTGGGGGGCCGCACATCCCTCCATGTGCTCGCCAGAGGTAGCCTGACTGCCATTAGGTACCGAGATGAGATCCTCAGACCCCTTGTGAGACCATATGCTGGTGTGGTTGGCCCTGGGTTCCTCCTAATGCAAGACAATGCTAGACCTCATGTGGCTGGAGTGTTTCAGCAGTTCCTGCAAGACGAAGGCATTGATGCTATGGACTGGCCCACCCGTTCCCCAGACCTGAATCCAATTGAGTACATCTGGGACATCATGTCTCGCTCCATCCACCAACGCCATGTTTTACCACACTGTCCAGGAGTTGGCGGATGCTTTATTCCAGGTCTGTGAGGAGATCCCTCAGGAGACCATCCGCCACCTCATCAGGAGCATGCCCAGGCGTTGTAGGGAGGTCATACAGGCACGTGGAGGCCACACTCACTATTGAGCCTCATTTGGCTTGTTTTAAGGACATTACATCAAAGTTGGATCAGCCTGTAGTCTGTTTTTCCACTTTAATTTTGAGTGTGACTCCAAATCCAGACCTCCATGGGTTAATAAATAAGAATTTACTCACCGGTAATTCTATTTCTCGTAGTCCGTAGTGGATGCTGGGGACCCCGTAAGGACCATGGGGAATAGACGGCTCCGCAGGAGACTGGGCACACTAAAAGAAAGATTTGGTACTACCTGGTGTGCACTGGCTCCTCCCTCTATGCCCCTTCTCCAGACCTCAGTTAGGATACTGTGCCCGGAAGAGCTGACACAATAAGGAAGGATTTTGAATCCCGGGTAAGACTCCTACCAGCCACACCAATCACACCGTATAACTCGTGATATTTAACCCAGTTAACAGTATGAAATACAACTGAGCCTCTCAACAGATGGCTCAACAATAACCCTTTAGTTAGGCAATAACTATATACAAGTATTGCAGACAATCCGCACTTGGGATGGGCGCCCAGCATCCACTACGGACTACGAGAAATAGAATTACCGGTGAGTAAATTCTTATTTTCTCTGACGTCCTAGTGGATGCTGGGGACTCCGTAAGGACCATGGGGATTATACCAAAGCTCCCAAACGGGCTGGAGAGTGCGGATGACTCTGCAGCACCGAATGAGATAACTCAAGGTCCTCCTCAGCCAGGGTATCAAATTTGTAGAATTTAGCAAACGTGTTTGCCCCTGACCAAGTAGCAGCTCGGCAAAGTTGTAAAGCCGAGACCCCTCGGGCAGCCGCCCAAGATGAGCCCACCTTCCTCGTGGAATGGGCTTTCACTGATTTAGGATGCGGCAATCCAGCCGCAGAATGCGCCAGCTGAATTGTGCTACAAATCCAGCGAGCAATAGACTGCTTAGAAGCAGGGGCACCTATTTTGTTGGGTGCATACAGGATAAAAAGCGAGTCAGTTTTCCTGACTCCAGCCGTCCTGGAAATATAAATTTTTAAGGCCCTGACTACGTCCAGTAACTTGGAATCTTCCAAGTCCCTAGTAGCCGCAGGCACTACAATAGGTTGGTTCAAGTGAAAAGCTGATACCACCTTAGGGAGAAACTGGGGACGAGTCCTCAATTCTGCCCTATCCATATGGAAAATCAGATAAGGGCTTTTATATGACAAAGCCGCCAATTCTGACACACGCCTGGCCGAAGCCAAGGCCAATAACATGACCACTTTCCACGTGAGATATTTCAGATCCACAGTTTTAAGTGGCTCAAACCAATGTGATTTCAGGAAACTCAACACCACGTTGAGATCCCACGGTGCCACAGGAGGCACAAAAGGGGCCTGAATATGTAGCACTCCCTTTACAAAAGTCTGAACTTCAGGCAGTGAAGCCAGTTCTTTTTGGACGAAAATCGACAGAGCCGAAATCTGGACCTTAATGGAACCCAATTTTAGGCCCTTAGTCACTCCCGACTGTAGGAAGTGCAGAAAACGACCCAGCTGAAATTCCTCTGTTGGGGCCTTCCTGGCCTCACACCACGCAACATATTTTCGCCAAATACGGTGATAATGGTTTGCGGTTACTTCTTTCCTGGCTTTTATCAGCGTAGGAATGACTTCCTCCGGAATGCCCTTTTGCTTTAGGATCCGGAATTCAACCGCCATGCCGTCCAACGCAGCCGCGGTAAGTCTTGGAACAGACAGGGCCCCTGCTGTAGCAGATCCTGTCTGAGCGGTAGAGGCCATGGGTCCTCTGATATTATTTCTGTAAGTTCTGGGTACCAAGCTCTTCTTGGCCAATCCGGAACCACGAGTATCGTTCTTACTCCTCGTTTTCTTATTATTCTCAGTACCTTTGGTATGAGAGGCAGAGGAGGGAATACATAAACCGTGGGTGTACCAGTCGGTGTCACTAGAGCGTCCACAGCTATTGCCTGAGGGTCCCTTGACCTGGCGCAATATCTAGTTTTTTGTTTAGGCGGGACGCCATCATGTCCACCTGTGGCCTTTCCCAACGGTTTACCAACAGTTGGAAGACTTCTGGATGAAGTCCCCACTCTCCCGGGTATCGGTCGTGTCTGCTGAGGAAGTCTGCTTCCCAGTTGCCCACTCCCGGAATGAACACTGCTGACAGTGCTAAGACGTGATTTTCCGCCAATCGGAGAATCCTTGTGGCTTCTGCCATCGCCATCCTGCTTCTTGTGCCGCCCTGTCTGTTTACATGGGCGACTGCCGTGATGTTGTCTGATTGGATCAGTACCGGCTGGTTTTGAAGCAGAGGCCTTGCCAGACTTAGGGCATTGTAAATGGCCCTCAGTTCCAGAATATTTATGTGTAGGGACGACTCCTGACTAGACCAAAGTCGTTGTAAATTTCTTCCCTGTGTGACTGCCCCCCAGCCTCGAAGGCTGGCATCCGTGGTTACCAGGACCCAGTCCTGTATGCCGAATCTGCGGCCCTCTTGAAGATGAGCACTCTGCAGCCACCACAGTAGAGATACCCTGGTCCTTGGAGACAGGGTTATCAGCCGATGCATCTGAAGATGCGATCCCGACCACTTGTCCAAGAGGTCCCACTAAAAGGTTCTTGTATGGAACCTGCAGAATGGAATTTTGCTTCGTAAGAAGCTACCATTTTTCCCAGGACTCGTGTGCAGTGATGCACCGATACCTGTTTTGGTTTCAGGAGGTCTCTGACTAGAGATGACAGCTCCTTTGCTTTCTCCTGCGGGAGAAACACTTTTCTCTGTTCTGTGTCCAGAACCATCCCCAGGAACAGTAGGCGTGTGGTAGGAACCAGCTGTGACTTTGGAATGTATAGAATCCATCCGTGCTGTTGTAGCCCTTCCCGAGATAGTGCTACTCCGACCAACAACTGCTCCTTGGACCTCGCCTTTATAAGGAGATCGTCCAAGTACGGGATAATTAAAACTCCCTTTTTTTGAAGGAGTATCATCATTTCTGCCATTACCTTGGTAAAGACCCTCAGTGCCGTGGACAGTCCAAACGGCAGTGTTTGGAATTGGTAATGGCAATCCTGTACCACAAATCTGAGGTACTCCTGGTGAGGATGGTAAATGGGGACATGTAGGTAAGCATCCTTGATGTCCAGGGATACCATGTAATCCCCCTCCTCCAGGCTTGCAATAACCGCCCTGAGCGATTCCATCTTGAACTTGAATCTTTTTATGTATGTGTTCAAGGATTTCAAATTTAAAACGGGTCTCACCAAACCGTCCGGTTTCGGTACCACAAACAGTGTGGAATAGTAACCCCGTCCTTGTTGAAGTAGGGGCACCTTGACTATCACCTGCTGGGAATACAGCTTGTGAATTGCCTCTAGCACAGCCTCCCTGCCTGAGGGAGTTGTCGGCAAGGCAGATTTGAGGAAACGGCGGGGGGGGAGACGCCTCGAATTCCAGCTTGTACCCCTGAGATACTACTTGAAGGATCCAGGGATCCACCTGTGAGCGAGCCCACTGATCGCTGAAATTTTTGAGGCGGCCCCCCACCGTACCTGGCTGCGCCTGTGGAGCCCCCGCGTCATGCGGTGGACTCAGAGGAAGCGGGGGAAGAATTTTGATTCTGGGAACTGGCTGACTGGTGCAGCTTTTTCCCACTTCCCTCGTCTCTGTGCAGAAAGGAAGCGCCTTTGACCCGCTTGCTTTTCTGAAGCCGAAAGGACTGTACCTGATAATACAGTGCTTTTCTTAGGCTGTGAGGAAACCTGAGGTAAAAAATTTTCTTCCCAGCTGTTGCTGTGGATACGAGGTCCCAGAGACCATCCCCAAACAATTCCTCACCCTTATAAGGCTCTATGAGCCTTTTAAAGCATCACCTGTCCAGTGTCGGGTCTCTAATACCCTCCTGACAGAATGGACATTGCATTAATTCTGGATGCCAGCCGGCAAAATATCCCTCTGTGCATCCCTCATATATAAGACGACGTCTTATGTTCACAAAATAGTATCCCTGTTTGACAGGGTTACAGACCACGCTGCAGCAGCACTATCTGCAGGTCTCAGTCTAGTACCCGAGTGTGTAAATACAGACTTCAGGCTAGCCTCCTGCTATTTATCAGCAAGTACCTTCAAAGTGGCCGTATCCTAAGACAGCAGTGCCACCTTTTTTGACAAATGTGTGAGCGCCTTATCCACCCTAGGGGATATCTCCCAGCGTAACTTATCCTCTGGCGGGAAAGGGTACGCCATCAGTAACTTTTAGAAATTACCAGTTTCTTATCGGGGGAACCCACGCTTTTTCACACTTCATTCACTCATTTGATGGGGGAACAAAACACTGCCTGCTTTTTCTCCCCACACATAAAACCCTTTTTTAGTGGTACTTGGGTTAATGTCAGAAATGTGTAACACATTTTTTATTGCCGGGATCATGTAACGGATGTTCCTAGTGGATTGTGTATATGTCTCAACCTCGTCGACACTGGAGTCAGACTCCGTGTCGACATCTGTGTCTGCCATCTGAGGGAGCGGGCGTTTTTGAGCCCCTGATGGCCTTTGAGACGCCTGGGCAGGCGCGGGCTGAGAAGCCGGCTGTCCCATAGCTGTTACGTCATCCAGCCTTTTATGTAAGGAGTTGACACTGTCTGTTAATACCGTCCACCTATCCATCCACTCTGGTGTCGGCCCACAGGGGGCGACATCCCATTTATCGGCATCTGCTCAGCCTCCACATAAGCCTCCTCATCAAACATGTCGACACAGCCGTACCGACATACCGCACACACACAGGGAATGCTCTGACTGAGGACAGGATCCCACACAGCCCTTTGGGGAGACAGAGAGAGAGTATGCCAGCACACACCGGAGCGCTATATAATGTAGGGATAAACACTATCACTGAGTGAATTTTCCCCAATAGCTGCTTGTATAAACAATATTGCGCCTAAATTTAGTGCCCCCCCCTCTCTTTTTAACCCTTTGAGCCTGAAAACTACAGGGGAGAGCCTGGGGAGCTGTCTTCCAGCTACACTGTGAAGAGAAAATGGCGCCAGTGTGCCGAGGGAGATAGCTCCGCCCCTTTTTCGCAGACTTTTCTCCCGCTTTTTTATGGATTCTGGCAGGGGTAATTATCACATATATAGCCTCTGGGGCTATATATTGTGATTATTTTGCAAGCCAAGGTGTTTTTATTGCTGCTCAGGGCGCCCCCCCCCCAGCGCCCTGCACCCTCAGTGACCGGAGCGTGAAGTGTGTATGAGGAGCAATGGCGCACAGCTGCAGTGCTGTGCGCTACCTTGGTGAAGACTGAAGTCTTCTGCTGCCGATTTTCCGGACCATCTTCATGCTTCTGGCTCTGTAAGGGGGACGGCGGCGCGGCGGCGGGAACGAACACCAAGGACGGGTCCTGCGGTCGATCCCTCTGGAGCTAATGGTGTCCAGTAGCCTAAGAAGCCCAAGCTAGCTGCAAGCAGGTAGGTTCGCTTCTTCTCCCCTTAGTCCCTCGTTGCAGTGAGCCTGTTGCCAAGCAGGTCTCACTGTAAAATAAAAAACCTAATATATACTTTATTTCTAGGAGCTCAGGAGAGCCCCTAGTGTGCATCCAGCTCGGCCGGGCACATAAATCTAACTGAGGTCTGGAGGAGGGGCATAGAGGGAGGAGCCAGTGCACACCAGGTAGTACCAAATCTTTCTTTTAGTGTGCCCAGTCTCCTGCGGAGCCGTCTATTCCCCATGGTCCTTACGGAGTCCCCAGCATCCACTAGGACGTCAGAGAAAATTTGATTTCCATTGATCATTTTTGTGTGATTTTGTTGTCAGCACATTCAACTATGTAAAGAACAAAGTATTTAATAAGAATATTTCATTCATTCAGATCTAAGATGTGTTATTTTAGTGTTCCCTTTATTTTTTTGAGCAGTGTATAATCTTCCAAAGGCAAGAATATGCAGTGGTCATTTGTATTAAATCAAAAGGAATTTATGGCAATAATCATTCATTATGCTGTTAAAAGTCCAGTGTAAAAGTATTTTATTTATTTTGTTTAATAATTTTTGAGCAGCTCTTGTTAAGGTCAATATTTTAGGTAAGCAAATAATATATGAAAGCTCTTGTATAAAAGTAGCTAAAAAAAAATTTTTTTAAATTGTATGCTGGAGTTTGGGAGAAATGTACACTATAGAAGATTTTCGAATCAATCAATAGCTCCAGACAATTGAGGGAACTTTTATCAACTGCATTCTAAGGAGTGCAAACAAATAAGAAATTCACTCATACAAATCTATCAGAGAAGCAAAAACGTCTAAGGCATTATCACTCCATAATGACAAGACCATGTGAAAATCTGAGCTTTTGTGTTAAGAAAATAAATCCGTTACAAATCAAGGAGACAAGTGAGCTGCAAATAAAAGCAAGATAAAGAAAACCACATTAAATGAAACATTCTCCAGCAGGGTGTCTTACATGAGTAAAGGTGAACTTCTGAGCCACAGAACCACTGCTTTTGTCACTTAGCCGACATGCCTGTGAATTAAGTGGGGCCTTCACTAAAACACTACAGGAATCCGGAATGCTGACACAATCCTAGAAAGATAAAAATATATATTTTATGTAAAACATTAAATGTAAACATGTACTGTCAAAAATAATCTAGGCTTTTTGTTGGTCTGTTTCTCTCACCTGTGACTCATTATGCTCAACTTCAGACGCAGTAAAGGGCCGGACACGAAGGTATACATGCATGTGCTCTTTAGTGTCCAATGAGCTTTTCTGGAGGGGAAAATAAGAATTTACTTACCGATAATTCTATTTCTCGTAGTCCGTAGTGGATGCTGGGAACTCCGTAAGGACCATGGGGAATAGCGGCTCCGCAGGAGACAGGGCACATCTAAAGAAAGCTTTAGGATCACCTGGTGTGCACTGGCTCCTCCCCCTATGACCCTCCTCCAAGCCTCAGTTAGGATACTGTGCCCGGACGAGCGTACACAATAAGGAAGGATTTTGAATCCCGGGTAAGACTCATACCAGCCACACCAATCACACTGTACAACTTGTGATCTGAACCCAGTTAACAGCATGATAATAGAGAAGCCTCTATAAAAGATGGCTCACTACAACAATAACCCGAATTTTTTGGTAACAATAATTATGTACCAGTATTGCAGACAATCCGCACTTGGGATGGGCGCCCAGCATCCACTACGGACTACGAGAAATAGAATTATCGGTAAGTAAATTCTTATTTTCTCTGACGTCCTAGTGGATGCTGGGAACTCCGTAAGGACCATGGGGATTATACCAAAGCTCCCAAACGGGCGGGAGAGTGCGGATCACTCTGCAGCACCGAATGAGAGAACTCCAGGTCCTCCTCAGCCAGGGTATCAAATTTGTAGAATTTTACAAACGTATTTGCTCCTGACCAAGTAACTGCTCGGCAAAGTTGTAAAGCCGAGACCCCTCGGGCAGCTGCCCAAGATGAGCCCACCTTCCTTGTGGAGTGGGCATTTTAAGATTTTTGGCTGTGGCAGGCCTGCCACAGAATGTGCAAGCTGAATTGTACTACAAATCCAACGAGCAATCGTCTGCATAGAAGCAGGAGCACCCAGTTTGTTGGGTGCATACAGGATAAACAGCGAGTCAGATTTTCTGACTCCAGCCGTCCTGGAAACATATATTTACAGGGCCCTGACCACGTCAAGCAACTTGGAATCCTCCAAGTCCTTAGTAGCCGCAGGTACCACAATAGGTTGCTTCATGTGAAATGCAGAAACCACCTTAGGTAGAAATTGAGGACAAGTCCTCAATTCTGCCCTGTCAGAATGAAATATTAAATAAGGGCTTTTATATGATAAAGCCGCCAATTCTGACACACGCCTGGCTGAAGCCAGGGCTAACAGCATCGTCACCTTCCATGTGAGATATTTTAAGTCCACAGTGGTGAGTGGTTCAAACCAATGTGACTTTAGGAAAATCAACACAACATTGAGATCCCAAGGTGCCACTGGAGGCACAAAAGGAGGCTGTATATGCAGTACCCCTTTTACAAATGTCTGAACTTCAGGCACTGAAGCCAGTTCCTTTTGGAAGAAAATCGACAGGGCCGAAAATTGAACCTTAATGGACCCTAATTTTAGGCCCATAGACAGTCCTGTTTGCAGGAAATGAAGGAAACGACCCAGTTGAAATTCCTCTGTAGGGGCCTTCTTGGCCTCCCACCACGCAACATATTTTCGCCAAATGCGGTGATAATGTTTTGCGGTTACGTCCTTCCTGGCCTTGACCAGGGTAGGGATGACTTCATCTGGAATGCCTTTTTCCTTCAGGATCCGGCGTTCAACCACCAAGCCGTCAAACGCAGCCGCGGTAAGTCTTGGAACAAACAAGGCCCCTGCTGGAGCAGGTCCTTTCTTAGAGGTAGAGGCCACGGTTCGTCCGTGAGCATCTCTTGAAGTTCCGGATACCAAGTTCTTCTTGGCCAATCCGGAGCCACGAGTATCGTTCTTACTCCCCTTTGCCGTATAATTCTCAGTACTTTTGGTATGAGAGGCAGAGGAGGGAACACATACACTGACTGGAACACCCACGGTGTTACCAGAGCGTCCACAGCTATTGCCTGAGGGTCTCTTGACCTGGCGCAATACCTGTCCAGTTTTTTGTTGAGGCGGGACGCCATCATATCCACCTTTGGTTTTTCCCAACGGTTCACAATCATGTGGAAGACTTCTGGATGAAGTCCCCACTCTCCCGGTGTAGATCGTGTCTGCTGAGGAAGTCTGCTTCCCAGTTGTCCACTCCCGGAATGAACACTGCTGACCGTGCTATCACATGATCTTCCGCCCAGCGAAGAATCCTTGCAGCTTCTGCCATTGCCCCCCTGCTTCCCGTGCCGCCCTGTCTGTTTACGTGGGCGACTGACGTGATGTTGTCCGATTGGATCAATACCGCCTGACCCTGAAGCAGGGGTTTCGCTTGACTTAGGGCATTGTAAATGGCCCTTAGTTCCAGAATGTTTATATGAAGAGATGTCTCCAGGCTTGACCATAAGCCCTGGAAATTCCTTCCCTGTGTGACTGCTCCCCAGCCTCGCAGGCTGGCATCCGTGGCCACCAGGACCCAGTCCCGAATGCCGAATCTGCGGCCCTCTAGAAGATGAGCACTCTGCAACCACCACAGGAGGGATACCCTTGTCCCCGGTGACAGGGTTATCCGCTGAAGCATCTGCAGATGCGACCCGGACCATTTGTCCAGTAGGTTCCACTGGAAAGTCTTGCGTGGAATCTGCCGAATGGGATTGCTTCGTAGGAAGCCACCATTTTTACCCAGAACCCTTGTGCATTGATGCACTGAGACTTGGTTCGGTTTTAGGAGGTTCCTGACTAGCTCGGATAACTCCCTGGCTTTCTCCTCCGGGAGAAACACCTTCTTTCTGGACTGTGTCCAGGATCATCCCTAGGAACAGAAGACAAGTCGTCGGAACCAGCTGCGATTTTGGAATATTAAGAATCCAATCGTGCTGCCGCAACACTACCTGAGATAGTGCTACACCGACTTCCAAGTGTTCCCTGGATCTTACCCTTATCAGGGAATCGTCCAAGTAAGGGATAACTAAAATTTCCTTCCTTCGAAGGGATATCATTTCGGCCATTACCTTGGTAAAGACCCGGGGTGCCGTGGACCATCCCTACGGCAGCGTCCGAACTGATAGTGACAGTTCTGTACCATAACCTGAAATACCCTTGGTGAGAAGGGTAAATTTTGACATGAAGGTAAGCATCCTTGATGTCCCGAGACATCATGTAGTCCCCTTCTTCCAGGTTTGCAATCACTGCTCTGAGTGACTCAATTTTGAATTTGAACCTCTGTATGCAAGTGTTCAAAGATTTTAGATTTTAAAATCGGTCTCACCGAGCCGTCTGGCTTCGGTACCACAATAGTGTGGAATAATACCCCGTTCCCTGTTGCAGGAGGGGTATCTTGATTATCACCTGCTGGGAATACAGCTTGTGAATGGTTTCCAAAACTGCCTCCCTGTCAGCGGGAGACGTCGGTAAAACAGACCTTTGGAAACGGCGAGGGGGATACGTCTCGAATTCCAATTTGTACCCCTGAAATATTACCTGAAGGATCCAGGGGTCTACTTGCGAGTGAGCCCACTGCGCACTGAAATTCATTGAGAACGGGACCCCACCGTGCCTGAACTTGTAAAGCCCTAGCGTCATACTGAGGGCTTGGCAGAGGCGGAAAAGAGTTTCTGTTCCTTGGAACTGGCTGATCTCTGCAGCCATTTTCCTCTCCCTCTGTCACGAGCAGAAAAGAGGAACCCTTTTGTCCGCTTGCCAACCAGGACTGCGCCTGATAATACGGCGTCTTATTTTGAGAGGCGACCTGGGGTACATCCCCTTTTTTGTTAAGGCAATACTTCCAAATGCCGTTTGGAATCCGCATCACCTGACCACTTTACTGGTATAATTGGACAACGCACTTATACTTGATGCCAGTCGGCAAATATTCCGCTGTGCATCATGCATATATAGAAATGCATCTTTTAATTGCTCTATAGGCAATAATATACTGTCCTTATCTAGGATATCAAATTTCCAGTCAGGGAATCCGACCACGCCAACCCAGCACTGCACATCCAGGCTGAGGCGATTGCTGGTCGCAGTATAACACCAGTATGTGTGTAAATACATTTTAGGATACCCTCCTGCTTTCTATCAGCAGGATCCCTAAGGGCGGCCATCTCCAGAGAGGGTAGAGCCCTTGTTCTTACAAGCGTGTGAGCGCCTTATCCCCCCTAGGGGGTGTTTCCCAACGCACCCTAACCTCTGGCGGGAAAAGGTATACTGCCAATAACTTTTTAGAAATTATCAATTGTTATCGGGGGGAAACCCACGCATCATCACACACCTCATTTTATTTCTCAGATTCAGGAAAACTACAGGAAGTTTTTCCTCACCAAACATAATACCCCTTTTTTTTGGTGGTATTTATATTATCAGAAGAGTGTAAACTTTTTCCATTGCCTCAATCATGCAATGTGTGGCTCTATTGGAAATCACTGTTGTCTCTTCACCGTCGACACAGGAGTCAGTATCCGTGTCGGCGTCTGTATCTGAGGTAACGGGCGCTTTAGAGCCCCTGTATGAGACGTCTGGACATGCACAAGCTGAGTAGCCGGCTGTCTCATGTCAACCACTGTCTTTTATACAAAGCTGACACTGTCACGCAATTTCAACAGTACATCCACTCAGGTGTCGACCCCCCAGGGGGTGACAACACTATTACAGACACTCTACTCCGTCTCCTCATCATTTTTCTCCTCATACATGTCGACACAAACGTACCGACACACAGCACACACACAGGGAATGCTCTGATAGAGGACAGGACCCCACTAGCCCTTTGGGGAGACAGAGGGAGAGTTTGCCAGCACACACCAGAGCGCTATATATATACAGGGATAACCTTATATAAGTGTTTTTCCCTTTATAGCTGCTGTATTGTTTATACTGCGCCTAATTTGTGCCCCCCTCTCTTTTTTAACCCCTTTCTGTAGTGTAGTGACTGCAGGGGAGAGCCAGGGAGCTTCCCTCCAACTGAGCTTTGAGGGAAAATGGCGCCAGTGTGCTGAGGAGATAAGGACGCCGAGAAAGGGGCGGAGCCTATCATCCGTTTTCTTGTATGTTTTGGCAGGGGTTAAATGCATCCATATAGCCCAGGAGTTATATGTGATGCATTTATTTTAGCCATAAAAGGTTTTCTATCGATTTATTGCGTCTCAGGGCGCTGCCCCCCCAGCGCCCTGCACCCTCAGTGACCGGAGTGTGAAGTGTGCTGAGAGCAATGGCGCACAGCTGCGGTGCTGTGCGCCTACCTTTATCTGAAGACAGGAAAGTCTTCTGCCGCCGATTTTTCCGGACCTCTTCGCTCTTCTGGCTCTGTAAGGGGGCCGGCGGCGCGGCTCCGGTGACCCATCCAGGCTGAACCTGTGATCGTCCCTCTGGAGCTAATGTCCAGTAGCCTAAGAAGCCCAATCCACTCTGCACGCAGGTGAGTTCGCTTCTTCTCCTCTTAGTCCCTCGATGCAGTGAGCCTGTTGCCAGCAGGTCTCACTGAAAATAATAAACCTAAACTAAAACTTTCACAAAGAGCTCAGGAGAGCCCCTATGTGCACCCTTCTCGTCGGGCACAGAAAATCTAACTGAGGCTTGGAGGAGGGTCATAGGGGGAGGAGCCAGTGCACACCAGGTGATCCTAAAGCTTTCTTTAGATGTGCCCTGTCTCCTGCGGAGCCGCTATTCCCCATGGTCCTTACGGAGTTCCCAGCATCCACTAGGACGTCAGAGAAAAAGGTGTAATCACTGGCTGCAACCAGGAACTAGCACAGCGCATGTATCCATGAACATGTACCCCCCCTTCCCCCATCAACAAATTATAATTTCAGCCTTATGTATCTAGTGTCCATCACTTATCTTGTGTTAAGCTAATTTGGATAGTGCCCTCTTTTACCTTGTTTCAGGTAATTTTTCTGTGTCAATAGTCCCGTAATGTAAATAACAAGCCCCCACTAGAAAATTTAATTTAATTCATTACGTTAAAAAGTCAGACATACCTGTAAAAGAGTTTCTCAGAACAAGAGAAATATTTTTAAAAAAGTGTAAGAAGAACAATGACTAGTATATAACAGAGGTTCTCAAAATGCAGTACTCAAGGCGCCCTAACGTTCCAGATTTTAAAGGAGTATCATGCTTAGGCACGGGTGACTTAATTAGTACCTCAGTAAATTTGATTTAACCATCTGTGCTCACTCATAGATATCACTAAAGCCTAGACTGTTAGGGTGGCTTGAGGACCATGTTTGGGAACCTCTGGTATAGGTACAATGGCCTCGGTACGCCAAAGTAGATGATTAAACAGAAAGTGTTTATTCAGCAAGTAAAGTAATTTACGGTCTCAGACACACTTATTGTGACATGGTATTTATAAATATTTATATAGCGTGAGATTGTACAATCAAAGTACACTCTCTCCTTACAAAAGATGCCTTCTGTTTCGATTCTTAATAGTTATGGACTGTGCTCATTGTACCTGCGTGGTGTCAGCTTCACACTCTCCCAGCAATGAAAATTTCTCAAAGAGATTTGTTCTGATGTCATCGATCTCTTGTGGTCCATCTCTTTCTGGATAGTTTATGTCCTCTCCAAGATAGGATGGTCTAGGATGAGCGCGATGGTCTTCGCTTGGCTTCATACTGTGTAAAAGCTAAGGTGCAGGAAACATAAGGAGTTATATTCACAAATCTAAAGCCACTGACACATACCCTAACACTTATAATGAAGTCCTACAGCTATATGTAATCAAATGTAAAAAATAAATAAATAAATAATAAAATGTCTTAACGCCACTTAAATTACAGAAAAAATAAGAATTTACTTACCGATAATTCTATTTCTCGTAGTCCGTAGTGGATGCTGGGAACTCCGTAAGGACCATGGGGAATAGCGGCTCCGCAGGAGACTGGGCACAAAAGTAAAAGCTTTAGGACTACCTGGTGTGCACTGGCTCCTCCCCCTATGACCCTCCTCCAAGCCTCAGTTAGGATACTGTGCCCGGACGAGCGTACACAATAAGGAAGGATTTTGAATCCCGGGTAAGACTCATACCAGCCACACCAATCACACCGTACAACCTGTGATCTGAACCCAGTTAACAGCATGATAACAGAGGAGCCTCTGAAAAGATGGCTCACAACAATAATAACCCGATTTTTGTAACAATAACTATGTACAAGTATTGCAGACAATCCGCACTTGGGATGGGCGCCCAGCATCCACTACGGACTACGAGAAATAGAATTATCGGTAAGTAAATTCTTATTTTCTCTGACGTCCTAGTGGATGCTGGGAACTCCGTAAGGACCATGGGGATTATACCAAAGCTCCCAAACGGGCGGGAGAGTGCGGATGACTCTGCAGCACCGAATGAGAGAACTCCAGGTCCTCCTCAGCCAGGGTATCAAATTTGTAGAATTTAGCAAACGTGTTTGCCCCTGACCAAGTAGCTGCTCGGCAAAGTTGTAAAGCCGAGACCCCTCGGGCAGCCGCCCAAGATGAGCCCACCTTCCTTGTGGAATGGGCTTTTACAGATTTTGGCTGTGGCAGGCCTGCCACAGAATGTGCAAGCTGAATTGTACTACAAATCCAACGAGCAATAGTCTGCTTAGAAGCAGGAGCACCCAGCTTGTTGGGTGCATACAGGATAAACAGCGAGTCAGATTTTCTGACTCCAGCCGTCCTGGAAACATATATTTTCAGGGCCCTGACTACGTCCAGCAACTTGGAGTCCTCCAAGTCCCTAGTAACCGCAGGTACCACAATAGGCTGGTTCAAGTGAAACGCTGAAACCACCTTAGAGAGAAATTGAGGACGAGTCCTCAATTCTGCCCTGTCCGTATGAAAAATTAGGTAAGGGCTTTTATAGGATAAAGCCACCAATTCTGAGACACGCCAGGCTGAAGCCAGGGCTAACAGCATTACCACTTTCCATGTGAGATATTTTAAGTCCACAGTGGAGAGTGGTTCAAACCAATGTGATTTTAGGAACCCCAAAACTACATTGCGATCCCAAGGTGCCACTGGAGGCACAAAAGGAGGCTGTATATGCAGTACCCCTTTGACAAACGTCTGAACTTCAGGAACTGAAGCCAGTTCTTTCTGGAAGAAAATCGACAGGGCCGAAATTTGAACCTTAATGGACCCTAATTTTAGGCCCATAGACAGTCCTGTTTGCAGGAAATGCAGGAAACGACCCAGTTGAAATTCCTCTGTAGGGGCCTTCCTGGCCTCGCACCACGCAACATATTTACGCCAAATACGGTGATAATGTTGTACGGTTACATCCTTCCTGGCTTTGATCAGGGTAGGGATGACTTCATCCGGAATGCCTTTTTCCTTCAGGATCCGGCGTTCAACCGCCATGCCGTCAAACGCAGCCGCGGTAAGTCTTGGAACAGACAGAGGACCTGCTGGAGCAGGTCCTTTCTTAGAGGTAGAGGCCACGGGTCCTCTGTGAGCATCTCTTGAAGTTCCGGGTACCAAGTCCTTCTTGGCCAATCCGGAGCCACGAGTATAGTCCTTACTCCTCTCCTTCTTATGATTCTCAGTACCTTGGGTATGAGAGGCAGAGGAGGGAACACATACACTGACTGGTACACCCACGGTGTTACCAGAGCGTCCACAGATATTGCCTGAGGGTCCCTTGACCTGGCGCAATACCTGTCTAGTTTTTTGTTGAGGCGGGACGCCATCATGTCCACCTTTGGTTTTTCCCAACGGTTCACAATCATGTGGAAGACTTCTGGATGAAGTCCCCACTCTCCCGGGTGTAGATCGTGTCTGCTGAGGAAGTCTGCTTCCCAGTTGTCCACTCCCGGAATGAACACTGCTGACAGTGCTATCACATGATTTTCAGCCCAGCGAAGAATCCTTGCAACTTCTGTCATTGCCCTCCTGCTTCTTGTGCCGCCCTGTCTGTTTACGTGGGCGACTGCCGTGATGTTGTCCGACTGGATCAGCACCGGCTGACCTTGAAGCAGAGGTCTTGCTTGGCTTAGGGCATTGTAAATGGCCCTTAGCTCCAAAATATTTATGTGAAGTGATGTCTCCAGGCTTGACCACAAGCCCTGGAAATTTCTTCCCTGTGTGACTGCTCCCCAGCCTCTCAGGCTGGCATCCGTGGTCACCAGGGCCCAGTCCTGAATGCCGAATCTGCGGCCCTCTAGAAGATGAGCACTCTGCAACCACCACAGGAGAGACACCCTTGTCCTTGGTGACAAGATTATCCGCTGATGCATCTGAAGATGCGACCCGGACCATTTGTCTAGCAGATCCCACTGGAAGGTTCTTGCATGGAATCTGCCGAATGGGATTGCTTGGTAAGAAGCCACCATCTTTCCCAGGACCCTTGTGCATTGATGCACTGAGACTTGGCCTGGTTTTAGGAGATTTCTGACTAGTTCGGATAACTCCCTGGCTTTCTCCTCCGGGAGAAACACCTTTTTCTGGACTGTGTCCAGGATCATCCCTAGGAATAGAAGTCGTGTCGTCGGGATTAGCTGCGATTTTGGAATATTGAGAATCCAACCGTGCTGGCGCAGCACTATCTGAGATAGTGCTACTCCGACTTCCAACTGTTCCCTGGATCTTGCCCTTATCAGGAGATCGTCCAAGTAAGGGATAACTAAAACTCCCTTTCTTCGAAGGAGTATCATCATTTCGGCCATTACCTTGGTAAAGACCCGGGGTGCCGTGGACAATCCAAACGGCAGCGTCTGAAACTGATAGTGACAGTTCTGTACCACAAACCTGAGGTACCCTTGGTGAGAAGGGTAAATTGGGACATGTAGGTAAGCATCTTTGATGTCCAGAGACACCATATAGTCCCCTTCTTCCAGGTTTGCAATCACTGCTCTGAGTGACTCCATCTTGAATTTGAACCTTTGTATGTAAGTGTTCAAGGATTTTAAGTTTAAAATTGGTCTCACCGAGCCGTCCGGCTTCGGTACCACAAATAGTGTGGAATAGTACCCCTTTCCCTGTTGTAGGAGGGGTACCTTGATTATCACCTGCTGGGAATACAGCTTGTGAATGGCTTCCAATACTGCCTCCCTGTCTGAGGGAGACGTTGGTAAAGCAGACTTTAGAAAACGGCGAGGGGGAGACGTCTCGAATTCCAATTTGTACCCCTGAGATACCACCTGAAGGATCCAGGGGTCCACTTGCGAGTGGGCCCACTGCGCACTGAATTTCTTGAGACGGGCCCCCACCGTGCCTGAGTCCGCTTGTAAAGCCCCAGCGTCATGCTGAGGACTTTGCGGAGGCGGGAGAGGGCTTTTGTTCCTGGGAACTGGCTGTTTGTTGCAGCCTTTTTCCTCTCCCTCTGCCACGGGGCAGAAATGAGGCGCCTTTTGCCCGCTTGCCCTTATGGGGCCGAAAGGACTGCGCCTGATAATACGGCGTCTTCTTAGGTTGAGAAGCTACCTGGGGTAAAAATGTGGATTTTCCAGCAGTTGCCGTGGCTACCAGGTCTGATAGACCTACCCCAAATAACTCCTCCCCCTTATAAGGCAATACTTCCATGTGCCTTTTAGAATCCGCATCACCTGACCACTGCAGCGTCCATAAACCTCTTCTTGCAGAAATGGACAGCGCGCTAACTCTTGATGCCAGTCGGCAAATATCCCTCTGTGCATCACGCATATATAGAAATGCATCCTTCAAATGCTCTATAGTCAGTAATATACTGTCCCTATCTAGGGTATCAATATTTTCAGTCAGGGAATCAGACCACGCCAGGCCCGCACTGCACATCCAGGCTGAGGCGATTGCTGGTCGCAGTATAACACCCGTGTGAGAGTATATACATTTTAGGATATTCTCCAGCTTTCTATCGGCAGGTTCCTTTAGGGCGGCCGTATCAGGAGAGGGTAGTGCTACCTGTTTAGACAAGCGTGTGAGCGCTTTATCCACCCTAGGGGGTGTTTCCCAACGTGCCCTATCCTCTGGCGGGAAAGGGTACGATGCCAATAACCTTTTAGGAATTATCAGTTTTTTATCGGGGGAAACCCACGCCTCATCACACACTT
This sequence comes from Pseudophryne corroboree, assembly GCF_028390025.1. NCBI lineage: Eukaryota > Metazoa > Chordata > Amphibia > Anura > Myobatrachidae > Pseudophryne > Pseudophryne corroboree. The sequence continues at coordinate 624,507,402 of NC_086446.1, forward strand.
CATTTAATTCCTCGGACACAGGAAAAACTACAGGCAGTTTTTTCTCACCAAACATAATACCCTTTTTAGTGGTACTTCTATTATCAGAGATATGCAATAAATTTTTCATTGCTTCAATCATGTAACGTGTGGCCCTAGTGGAAGTCACGTTGGTCTCCTCATCGACACTGAAGTCAGTATCCGTGTCTGTGTCTGCCATTTGAGGTAACGGGCGTTTTAAAGCCCCTGATGGCGTTTGAGACCCCTGGACAGGCACAAGCTGAGTAGCCGGCTGTCTCATGTCGTCAACTGTCTGTCGTAAAGAGCTGACACTGTCACGCAATTCCTTCCATAAGCTCATCCACTCAGGTGTCGGCTCCCTAGGGGGTGACAACTGTATAATAGGCAATTGCTCCGCCTCCATCTCATTTTCCTCCTCAAACATGTCAACACAATCGTACCGACACACCGCACACACACAGGGAATGCTCTGATAGAGGACAGGACCCCACTAGCCCTTTGGGGAGACAGAGGGAGAGTATGCCAGCACACACCAGAGCGCTATATATATACAGGAATACCACTATAAAATGTGCTTTTCCCTTTATAGCTGCTGTTAGTATAAACTACTGCGCAAAATTAGTGCCCCCCTCTCTTTTTTACCCTTTTCTGTAGTGCAGGACTGCAGGGGAGAGTCAGGGAGACGTCCTTCCAGCGGAGCCGTGATGGAAAATGGCGCCCGTGTGCTGAGGAGATAGGCTCCGCCCCCTTCTCGGCGGCCTTTTCTCCCGCTTTTTTGGCGAGTTCTGGCAGGGGTTAAAATACATCCATATAGCCCTGGGGGTTATATGTGGTGTATTTATGCCAGCCAAGGTGTTTTACATTGCTGCTCAGGGCGCCCCCCCCTAGCGCCCTGCACCCTCAGTGACCGGAGTGTGAAGTGTGCCTGAGTAACAATGGCGCACAGCTGCAGTGCTGTGCGCTACCTTGTTGAAGACTGATGTCTTCTGCCGCCGATTTTTCCAGACCTTTTCTTGCTTCTGGCTCTGTAAGGGTGCCGGTGGCGCGGCTCTGGGACCGAGCTCCGAGGCTGGGCCTGTGTTCGGTCCCTCTGGAGCTAATGGTGTCCAGTAGCCTAAGAAGCACAATCCACTCTGCACGCAGGTGAGTTCGCTTCTTCTCCCCTTAGTCCCTCGATGCAGTGAGCCTGTTGCCAGCAGGTCTCACTGAAAATAAAAAACCTAAAACTAAACTTTTACTAAGAAGCTCAGGAGAGCCCCTAGTGTGCACCCTTCTCGGCCGGGCACAAAAATCTAACTGAGGCTTGGAGGAGGGTCATAGGGGGAGGAGCCAGTGCACACCAGGTAGTCCTAAAGCATTTACTTTTGTGCCCAGTCTCCTGCGGAGCCACTATTCCCCATGGTCCTTACGGAGTTCCCAGCATCCACTAGGACGTCAGAGAAATAGGATTTTAAATACCTACTGGTAAATCCTTTTCTCGTAGTCCATAAGGGATATTGGGGGAATCTAGTACGATGGGTATAGACTGGGTCCAAAAGGAGCAGGTGCACTTTAAATTTCTTCAACTGGGTGTGCTGGCTCCTCCCCTCTATGCCCCCTCCCACAGGCAGTTCTAGGTAAAATAGTGCCCGAAGGAGAAAGGACATACTTGAGAGAAGGAACAGAACAACAATAAGTGGTGAGATTTACACACCAGCACACCACTAACATAACAGATAATCTGCAGAAAAGTCAACGCACTGAGGCGGGCGCCCAATATCCCTTATTGACTACGAGAAAAGGATTTACCAGTAGGTAATTGAAATCCTATTCTCTCTAGCATCCATAAGGAATATTGGGGGAATCCTGTACGAAGGGGACGTGCCAAAGCTTCAAGAAAGGGCAGGAATGTGCGGAGACGTCTGCAGCACCGCCTGCCCAAACTGGGAATCCTCTTTGGCCAGAGTATCAAACCTGCAGAACTTCACATAGTTGTTCTTCCCCGACCAGGTAGCAGCTCGGCATAGTTGCAAGGCCGAGACTCCACGGGTATCCGCCCAGGAAGACCCCACCGATCTGGTAGAGTGGCCTTCAGGGACCGAGGAACAGGCAAGGCTGCCGACACATAGGCCTGCTGGATAGTAAGTCTAAGCCAACGAGCAATGGACTGCTTTGAAGCAGGGCAACCCTTTGTCTGCACATCATATAGCACAAACAAGGAATCCATCTTTCTGATCAGAGTAGTTCTCTTTACGTAGATCTTCAAGGCTCACACCACATCCAATGCCTCCGAAGGAGTAGCGTCCCAGAACTTGACGGAACCACAATAGGTTGATCCAAGTGGAACGCAGAGATGACCTTTGGCAGGAACTGCTGTCTAGTCCTGAGCTCCGCTCTATCCACATAAAAGACAGAGTAAGATCCTGTACACGATAAGGCCCCCAATTCTGAGACACGTTTAGCAGAAGCAAGGGTCAAGACCACCGCCGTCTTCCACGGAGGTACTTGTCTTCTACCGTCATCAGAGGTTCACAACAGGAGGACTGTAGAAATTCCAACACTACACTCAAATCCCAGGGTGCCATGGGCGGCAAAAACATAATATTATATATATATATATATATATATATATATATATATATATATATATATATATATATATATATATATATTATAATATAATATAAGAATTTACTTACCGATAATTCTTTTTTTCGTAGTCCGTAGTGGATGCTGGGAACTCCGTAAGGACCATGGGGAATAGCGGCTCCGCAGGAGACTGGGCACAAAAGTAAAAGCTTTAGGACTACCTGGTGTGCACTGGCTCCTCCCCCTATGACCCTCCTCCAAGCCTCAGTTAGGATACTGTGCCCGGACGAGCGTACACAATAAGGAAGGATTTTGAATCCCGGGTAAGACTCATACCAGCCACACCAATCACACCGTACAACCTGTGATCTGAACCCAGTTAACAGCATGATAACAGAGGAGCCTCTGAAAAGATGGCTCACAACAATAATAACCCGATTTTTGTAACAATAACTATGTACAAGTATTGCAGACAATCCGCACTTGGGATGGGCGCCCAGCATCCACTACGGACTACGAGAAATAGAATTATCGGTAAGTAAATTCTTATTTTCTCTGACGTCCTAGTGGATGCTGGGAACTCCGTAAGGACCATGGGGATTATACCAAAGCTCCCAAACGGGCGGGAGAGTGCGGATGACTCTGCAGCACCGAATGAGAGAACTCCAGGTCCTCCTCAGCCAGGGTATCAAATTTGTAGAATTTAGCAAACGTGTTTGCCCCTGACCAAGTAGCTGCTCGGCAAAGTTGTAACGCCGAGACCCCTCGGGCAGCCGCCCAAGATGAGCCCACCTTCCTTGTGGAATGGGCTTTTACAGATTTTGGCTGTGGCAGGCCTGCCACAGAATGTGCAAGCTGAATTGTACTACAAATCCAACGAGCAATAGTCTGCTTAGAAGCAGGAGCACCCATCTTGTTGGGTGCATACAGGATAAACAGCGAGTCAGATTTCCTGACTCCAGCCGTCCTGGAAACATATTTTCAAGGCCCTGACTACGTCCAACAACTTGGAGTCCTCCAAGTCACTAGTAGCCGCAGGTACCACAATAGGTTGGTTCAGATGAAACACTGAAACCACCTTAGGGAGAAAATGAGGACGAGTCCTCAATTCCGCCCTGTCTGAATGGAAGATCAGATAAGGGCTTTTATAGGATAAAACCCGCCAATTCTGACACGTCCCTGGCCGAGGCCAGGGCCAACAACATGACCACTTTCCATGTGAGATATTTTAACTCCACAGATTCAAGTAGTTCAAACCAATGTGACTTTAGGAACCCCAAAACTACATTGAGATCCCAAAGTGCCACTGGAGGCACAAAAGGAGGCTGTATATGCAGTACCCCTTTTACAGACGTCTGAACTTCAGGTAGTGAAGCTAGTTCTTTCTGGAAGAAAATTGACAGGGCCGAAATTTGAACCTTAATGGTTCCCAATTTTAGGCCCATAGACACTCCTGTTTACAGGAAATGCAGGAATCGACCTAGTTGAAATTCCTCCATCGGGGCCTTCCTGGCCTCGCACCACGCAACATATTTTCGCCAAATGCGGTGATAATGCTTTGCGGTTACTTCCTTCCTGGCTTGACCAGGGTAGGGATGACTTCATCCGGAATGCCTTTTTCCTTCAGGATCCGGCGTTCAACCGCCCTGCCGTCAAACGCAGCCGCGGTAAGTCTTGGAATAGACAGGGTCCTTGCTGGAGCAGGTCCCTTCTTAGAGGTAGAGGCCACGGGTCCTCCGTGAGCATCTCTTGAAGTTCCGGGTACCAAGTCCTTCTTGGGTAATCCGGAGCCACGAGTATAGTTCTTACTCCCCTCCGTCTTATAATTCTCAGTACTTTTGGTATGAGAGGAAGAGGAGGGAACACATACACTGACTGGTACACCCACGGTGCCACCAGAGCGTCCACAGCTATTGCCTGAGGGTCCCTTGACCTGGCGCAATACCGGTCCAATTTTTTGTTTAGGCGGGACGCCATCATGTCCACCTTTGGTTTTTTCCAATGATTTACAATCATGTGGAAGACTTCTGGGTGAAGTCCCCACTCTCCCGGGTGGAGGTCGTGCCTGCTGAGGAAGTCTGCTTCCCAGTTGTCCACTCCCGGAATGAACACTGCTGACAGTGCTATCACATGATTTTCAGCCCAGCGAAGAATCCTTGCAACTTCTGTCATTGCCCTCCTGCTTCTTGTGCCACCCTGTCTGTTTACGTGGGCGACTGCCGTGATGTCCGACTGGATCAGCACCGGCTGACCTTGAAGCAGAGGTCTTGCTTGGCTTAGGGCATTGTAAATGGCCCTTAGCTCCAAAATATTTATGTGAAGTGATGTCTCCAGGCTTGACCACAAGCCCTGGAAATTTCTTCCCTGTGTGACTGCTCCCCAGCCTCTCAGGCTGGCATCCGTGGTCACCAGGGCCCAGTCCTGAATGCCGAATCTGCGGCCCTCTAGAAGATGAGCACTCTGCAACCACCACAGGAGAGACACCCTTGTCCTTGGTGACAAGATTATCCGCTGATGCATCTGAAGATGCGACCCGGACCATTTGTCTAGCAGATCCCACTGGAAGGTTCTTGCGTGGAATCTGCCGAATGGGATTGCTTGGTAAGAAGCCACCATCTTTCCCAGGACCCTTGTGCATTGATGCACTGAGACTTGGCCTGGTTTTAGGAGGTTTCTGACTAGTTCGGATAACTCCCTGGCTTTCTCCTCCGGGAGAAAACACCTTTTTCTGGACTGTGTCCAGGATCATCCCTAGGAATAGAAGGCGTGTCGTCGGGATCAGCTGCGATTTTGGAATATTGAGAATCCAACCGTGCTGCCGCAGCACTATCTGAGATAGTGCTACTCCGACTTCCAACTGTTCCCTGGATCTTGCCCTTATCAGGAGATCGTCCAAGTAAGGGATAACTAAAACTCGCTTCTTTCGAAGGAGTATCATCATTTCGGCCATTACCTTGGTAAAGACCCGGGGTGCCGTGGACAATCCAAACGGCAGCGTCTGAAACTGATAGTGACAGTTCTGTACCACAAACCTGAGGTAACCTTGGAGAAGGGTAAATTGGGACATGTAGGCAAGCATCTTTGATGTCCAGAGAGACCATATAGTCCACTTCTTCCAGGTTTGCAATCACTGCTCTGAGTGACTCCATCTTGAATTTGAACCTTTGTATGTAAGTGTTCAAGGATTTTAGATTTAAAATTGGTCTCGCCGAGCCGTCCGGCTTCGGTACCACAAATAGTGTGGAATAGTACCCCTTTCCCTGTTGCAGGAGGGGTACCTTGATTATCACCTGCTGGGAATACAGCCTGTGAATGGCTTGCAATACTGTCTCCCTGTCTGAGGGAGACGTCGGTAAAGCAGACTTTATGAAACGGCGAGGGGGAGACGTCTCGAATTTCTTGAGACGGGCCCCCACCGTGCCCGAGACCGCTTGTAAAGCCCCAGCGTCATGCTGAGGACTTTGCGGAGGCGGGAGAGGGCTTTTGTTCCTGGGAATTGGCTGTTTGCTGCAGCCTTTTTCCTCTCCCTCTGCCACGGGGCAGAAATGAGGCGCCTTTTGCCCGCTTGCCCTTATGGGGCCGAAGGACTGCGCCTGATAATACGGCGTCTTCTTAGGTTGAGAAGCTACCTGGGGTAAAAATTTGGATTTTCCAGCCGTTGCCGTGGCCACCAGGTCTGTTAGACCTACCCCAAATAACTCCTCCCTTTTATAACGCGATACTTCCATATGCCTTTTGGAATCATCATCACCTGACCACTGTCTTGTCCATAACCCTCTTCTGGCAGAAATGGACAGCGCACTTACTCTTGATGCCAGTCGGCAAATATCCCTCTGTGCATCACGCATATATAGAAATGCATCTTTTAAATGCTCTATAGTTAGTAATATACTGTCCCTATCTAGGGTAATAATATTGTCAGTCAGGGAATCCGACCAAGCCACCCCAGCACTGCACATCCAGGCTGAGGTGATTGCTGGTCGCAGTATCACACCCGTGTGAGTGTATATACATTTTAGGATATTTTACTGCTTTCTGTCAGCAGGTTCCTTAAGGGCGGCCGTATCCGGGGACGGTAGTGCCACCTGTTTAGACAAGCGTGTGAGCGCTTTATTCACCCTAAGGGGTGTTTCCCAACGTGCCCTATCCTCTGGCGGGAAGGGGTATGATGCTAATAACTTTTTAGGAATTAACAGTTTTTATCAGGGGAAACCCACGCATCATCACACACTTCATTTAATTCCTCAGATGCAGGAAAAACTACAGGCAGTTTTTTCTCACCCAACATAATACCCTTTTTAGTGGTACTGGTATTATTAGAAATGTGTAAAAACATTTTCCATAGCCTCAATCATGTAACGTGTGGCCCTACTGGAAGTCACATTCGTCTCTTAATCGTCGACACTGGAGTCAGTATCCGTGTCGGCGTCTGTATCTGCGGTAACGGGCGTTTTAGAGCCCCAGATGGCTTTTGAGACACCTGGACAGGCACAGGCTGAGTCGCCGGCTGTCTCATGTCATCAATCTTTTGTAAAGAGCTGACACTGTCACATAATTCCTTCCATAAGCTCATCCACTCAGGTGTCGACTCCCTAGGGGGTGACATCTCTGTTACAGGCAATTGCTCCGCCTCCACCTCATTTTCCTCCTCATACATGTCGACACAACGTACCGACACACCGCACACACACAGGGAATGCTCTGATAGAGGACAGGACCCCACTAGCCCTTTGGGGAGACAGAGGGAGAGTATGCCAGCACACACCAGAGCGCTAAGTGTTTTTCCCCTTATAGCTGCTGTATTGTTATACTGCGCCTAATTAGTGCCCTCCTCTCTTTTTTAACCCCTTTCTGTAGTGTAGTAACTGCAGGAGAGAGCCAGGGAGCTTCCCTCCAACGGAGCTGAGAGAGAAAATGGCGCCAGTGTGCTGAGGAGATAGGCTCCGCCCCCTTCTTGGCGGCCTTTTCTCCCGGCAGGGGGCTATATGTGATGTATTTTCGCCAGCCAATGTGTTTTTATTGCTGCTCAGGGCGCCCCCCCCCCTAGCGCCCTGCACCCTCAGTGACCGAAGTGTGAAGTGTGCTGAGGAGCAATGGCGCACAGCTGCAGTGCTGTGCGCTACCTTGGTGAAGACAGGATGTCTTCTGCCGCCGATTTTTCCGGACCTCTTCTTGCTTCTGGCTCTGTAAGGGGGCCGGCGCCGTGGCTCTGGGACCGAGCTCCGAGGCTGGGCCTGTGTTCGGTCCCTCTGGAGCTAATGGTGTCCAGTAGCCTAAGAAGCTCAATCCACTCTGCACGCAGGTGAGTTCGCTTCTTCTCCCCTTAGTCCCTCGATGCAGTGAGCCTGTTGCCAGCAGGTCTCACTGAAAATAAAAAACCTAAAACTAAACTTTCACTAAGAAGCTCAGGAGAGCCCCTAGTGTGCACCCTTCTCGGCCGGGCACAAAAATGTAACTGAGGCTTGGAGGAGGGTCATAGGGGGAGGAGCCAGTGCACACCAGGTAGTCCTAAAGCTTTACTTTTGTGCCCAGTCTCCTGCGGAGCCGCTATTCGCCATGGTCCTTACAGAGTTCCCAGCATCCACTAGGACGTCAGAGAGGAAAAAAAAAAAAAAAATATATATTATATATATATATATATATATATATATATATATATATATATATATATATATATATATATATATATATATATATATATATATATATATATATATATATATATATATATATATATATATATATATGTATGTATATATATGTGAAGCACCCCTTGCAAGAAGGTCTGAACTTCTGGCAAGACTAGATGGTCTGAACTTCTGGCAATACTGACAATTCCTGCAGAAAATTGAGGTAGCTGAAATCAGAACCTTAATGGAACCCAGACGTAAGCCCTTATCCACACCAGCCTGCAGGAAACATCCCAAGTGGAACTCCACAGGTGGATATGTGCATTCATCGCACCAAGAGACATATATTCTCCAGATATGATGATAGTGGATTGACGTCACAGGTTTCCTGGCCTGAACCATGGTAGCAATAACCTTTTTGGATAGGCACTTGTGAGCTAGGATGTTCCGCTCAACCTCCATGCCATCAAATGAAGCTGCCGTAAGTCCGGGCAGAAGACAAGGGTCTTCGATGGACATGTCCAGAAGATCCGCGTACCACGCCCTCCGAGGCCAATCCGGACAATAAGAATTGCCTGGACTCCTTGATTCCCGATTTGCTTTAGCACCCTTGGGAGCAATGGGATCAGAGAAACCAGGTAGACCAGCCAGTAAGGCCAAGGTGATGTCAGTGCATCCACTGCCCTCGCCTGAGGGTCCCTGGTCCGTGAGCAATACCAACGAAGCTGCTTGTTGAGTCGAGAAGCTATCAGTAGTGGTGTTCACTCTAGGCTGTTTTAGCAGGGCGCCGCGCCCTGCCCTTTCTGCGGCACCCTGCTAAAACAGCCGCCCGCTTTCTGCCCCTCTCAGCGTGTAAAGATGCCGCGCGCATGCGAGTGGCATCCATTCACGCTGTCAGAGAGCTTGGGGGAAGCCCAGCACCTCTGTAGGTGCTGGGCACGGCCCCAACAGTGACTGCGCCGGCCGCCCACGCCCCCATTTGTGGACTGAACAGCCCACTTGCATTACGTGCAAGTGGACACACCCCCAATTTGCATAGCCACGTCCCTTTTGCCGCACTCGCTTGTGCCCCTAACGGACCCGCACCCTGCCCTGCCCGTCCACTAGAGTGAACACTACATCATGTCTATTTGTGAGCAGCCCCACCGATCAATGATCTGCTGAAACACCCGAGGGTGAAGCCCTGGTGGAGATCGTGACGACTCAGGAAGTCCACTTCCCAGTTGTCCCCTCCTGGAATTAAAATTTGCGGACAGTGCTCTTGCATTTCTTTCTGCCCAAAGGAGTATCTTTGACACCTGTCGCATGCAGGCCCTGCTTTTTGTCCCTTCTTGTCAATTGATGTACGCCACTGCCGTGGTGTTGTCCGACTGTACTTGGATTGCGTGATCCCTGAGCAAAGGAGAGGCCTGAATCACAGCATTGTAGATCGCCCGAAGTTCCAGAATGTTGATCGGAAGGAGGGTTTCGTGGGCAGACCACCTGCCCTGGAACTGAGCCCCTTGGGTGACAGCTCCCCAGCCTCTCAGACTCGCATCAGTCGTGAGGATGGTCCAATCCCAAAACTTACGCTTTCAGTAGGTTGGAGGACAGCAGCAACCACAGGAGGGAAATCCTGGCCTGAGGTGACAGCCGTATTATCCGGTGCATCTGAAGATGTGATCCGGTCCACTTGGTCAGGAGATCCAATTGAAATGTTCTGGCATGGAACCTTCCATACTGGATCGCCTCATACGAGGCAACTATCTTCCCAACAATCATATGCAAAGATGGATGGATTGAGAACCAAGCGGACCATCTCCTGAAGTGTTCCCGCTTTGTCTTCTGGGAGGAACATATTCTGGGCCACAGTATCCAGCAACATTCCCAGGAACAGGAGCCAATGCCACAGAGTTGGCTCTAGGTGGGACTTCTGTAAATTGAGGATCCACTCATGGTGCGACAGAAGTTGGATAATATGGTCTATATGTAGCAATAAAAGCTCCTTGGATCTTGCGTTTGTCAGGAGATCGTCCAGGTAAGGGTCAATATTGACCCCCTGGACCCCGAGTTGGAACATCATCTCCACCATCACCTTCGTGAACACCCTTGGAGCTGTGGACAGGCCGAAGGGTAGCACCAGGAACTGGTAATGATCGTTCAGCAGGGCAACGCTCAGGTAAGCCTGATGAGGTGGCCAAATCGGGATATTGAGATAGGCGTCCCAAATACCCAGGGAGACCATGAACTCCTGTTCTTCCAGACCCACAATCACTGCTCGCAAGGATTCTATCTTGAACTCGAAAACCTTTAGTAAGGGTTCAAGGATGTCAGATTCAGAATAGGTCTTACTGAACCACCCGGTTTCGGTACCACCAACAGGTTGGAGTAATAACCCTTTCCCTGTTGTTGCAGTGGCACTGGAACAACGACTCCGGACTGGACCAATCTTCGGATGGCTTGTTGCAGCGTAACACGCGTATCCTCCAAAGCTGTTAAGCTTGATTTGAAAAAATCGTTGGGGAGGAGCGCCGTCGAACTCCAGCTTGTAGCCCTGAGAAATGAGATCCTGTACCCAGGTATCCTGGCAGGAACTTTCCCAGATGCGGCTGAAGTGACGCAGCAGAGCTCCCACCACGAGATCCCCTCAGGGTGGGTACCGTCATGCTGAGGCTTTAGTGAAAGCTGAATTGGCGCTTTGTTCCTGGGAACCTGCAGCTGCTAGCTTTTTTGCCTTAGCACTGGTGCCACTGGTTCAAGATCGAAACATAGCTGTCCGAAAGGACTGAGTAGCTGACCCCAGGTAGGAGCGCCTAGCTGGTGGGGCCCCAGAGGGGAGAAACGTGTTATTCCCCGCAGTAGCTTTGGAAATCCACGAAACCAACTCAACCCTGAATAGCCACTCCCCTGACAAGGGGAGAGACACTACACTACGCTTGGAATCTGCATCTGCTATACACTTGTGCAGCCGTTGAGCTCTGCGCGCTGACACTGCCATAGCAGTAGTACTCACATTAATAGCGCCTATCCCTTTAATAGAGTCGCACAGGATGCGTGCAGTATCCTGAATGTGTTTGATCAGAGTAACCCTACTCACCAGAGACATATCCCCTGCGAGGCCCTCTTGAACTGGCCCACCCAGGTGTGAATGACATGTGTCAACCAGCGACATGCTATCACAAGTCTTTGTGATATACCAGCTGCTCTGGAATAGTCTTCAGTGTAATCTTCTAGTGTTCTATCCCCAGGGTCCTTCAAAGCGGATGAGCCAGGGACCGGTAACACCACCTCTTTAAATTAGGTGTGAGACAGAGACATCAATAGCTGGGGGACCTTCCCAGTTTTTCCTGCCTTCAGGAGAAAAGGTGATTTTTGTTACTTACCGTAAAATCTCTTTCTCTGATTCCATCTGGGGGACGCTGCGCCATTACTTGTGGGTTAGAGGTGTGTGGTTGTGGAGTTTGGCACAGAACTATTAAAACCTGACTCCTCCCCCCTCTAACCCCTCCCATCTCCTTCCTGTCTAGCCAGTACCTCAGTTAACGTTTAGCCAAGCCAAAGGAGATAGATCAAAGAAAATTAACTGGTTAAACCAGACAAACATCTGGGAGGGATCGCAGCGTCCCCCAGATGGAATCAGAGAAAGATTTTACGGTAAGTAACAAAAATCACCTTTTCTCTTTCATCCATCTGGGGGACGCTGCGCCATTACTTGTGGGATTTCCCAAAGCAAGCTAATAAGAGGAGGGAGACGGGGACGGCATAGCCGTCCGCAAAAAGTGACGCCCAACAAAGGCAGTCTACAAACCGAAAGTCTGAAAACTGTAAAACTGTTTAAACGTATGCACAGACGAGCAGGTCGCCGCCCGACACAGCTGCTCTATAGATGTAACCCCGCGAACAGCCCAAGAAAAACTCCAACAGCTCGAGGCGAAGGAGCTCGGATCGATTTAGGAATTGAAACATCAGAAGACTGTTTGCTGACCGAAGTTACCCAACGAGCAATAGTGTACTTGGAAGTTGTCCAATCTCGTTTTGGACGCATCAATCAAAAACCAACAAAGCATCCGTTTGATGGATAGAATCCGCACGAGATAAAGAAATCCGTAAGGCCCTAAGGACATCTACAAGTCAACTGGGAATCCTCCCTGGAAGGAAAGGGAGTAAACGCTAGAGGGACGATGAAGAAGTAAACGCTGAAGGGACGATGTCCTGATTAGATGAAACGCTGACACAACCTTCGGAAGGAAGGTTTTGTTCGCAGAACCACCCGATTTTCCTGAAAAACCAACAAGGGTGGTCTGCAAGACCATAGCTTCCAATACAGATACTCATCTTGCGGAGGCAATTTTTAATATAAAGACAACAGCGGAACATTCGCCAAAGGCTCAATGTAGATCCGTAAGGACCAAGTTAAAGTCCCAGGGAATAACCGGAGGAACAAAAAGTGGTTAAATCCGCAGAAATCCCTGATGGAACGTGAGAACGTCTGGAATGATAGCCAGTCTCTTTTGAAAAAGAACCGACAAGGCAGAAGCCTGACCCATTTGTGAAGAAAGTCTCAGACCCTTATTGAGACCCTCCTAAAGGAAGAATAACAGACAAGGAACTCTAAACAAATCCGGTAGTAAACCACGCTTTTTACACCAAGCAATGTAAATATGCCACAGTCTGTGGTAATTCCAGAAGCCACCGGCATGAATCATAATTTACACAACAGGACGGGAATAAAACTTTAAGAAAACCAGCCGATCCAACCTGGGTGGTGAGATGTTCCTTGAATCATAAGATGTGGATGCAGAGGGAGTCGGAATGGTTCCCTGATGACCACAGTGCGCAGAAGAGCGTACCACTGTCAGTTTGGCCAATCTGGGGCCACCAGAATGATTGGAAGACCGTCTCTCTGAATGCGTTGAAGCAGACTTGGGATCAGTGGAAGTGGTGGCACATATCTCAGTTGAAAGTGCCACAGCGCCATCAGTGCGCCGATTAAAATTGCTTGAGGGTCCTGAGTACACGACCCGTAGAGATGAAATTTATTGTTGAGACGAGACGCCATCAGATCTACATCGGGCATCCCAGACCGGGCTACTAGAGTCAGAAACCCCACCCGGTGAAGTTCCCACTCTCCCGGATGCACCGTGTGACGGCTTAAGAAATCCACTTTTCAGGTCTCGAGTCCTGGCATGTGAATCGCGGGTCTGGCCGGAACCCAATGTTCCGACCATAGGAGAATCTGATCGTGTCAAGGCAGATCAGCTTCGAGTGTCTCCTTGCTTGTTTATGTAAGTAACTGCCGTGGTGGTGTCGGACTGAATCCGCACTGGATGACCCTGTACTCTGGTTTGAATCTGCAGTAGTGTCTACCGGATTGTCCTCAACTCCAAGATGTTGATCTGCAACTTCTACTCTGACTGACCCAGAACCCCTGAAATTGAAGAGTCTGAAAAGCCGTACTCCAACCTATGAGGTTGACATCAGTAGTGACCATCACCCAAGGCCAAAATGTGAACTGAACTTTTGTTAAATTGGAGCTGTAAAGCCACCAGCAAAGCAACTGACAAGTCTGTACCGACAAGCGGAACAGCTGTAAGTGGAGATAAGTTCCTGTACGAGTCCAACGGATGAGAATCTGCGCCTGAAGGAGTCGAGCATGAACCTGGTATATGGAACTGCCTCGAAGGTTGCCACCATCTCGTCTAACACCTGCATGTATCGGAGAACCGAAACCACCTGTAAATGCCGCAGTGTTCAAATTCGGGACTGTATGTCCTGACTGAGGAAGAAATACTTTCTGATTGTTGGTATCGAATAAGAGTCCCAGAAAATTATTTTTTGAGAAGGAAGCCAAGACGACTTTTGGACAATTTATTATTGAACCGAATGGCTGTAGAGTCTCTATTGTGAAACGCAAGTTCTGTTGAAGAATCAACTCTGACGGTATCCTGAGTAACAGATCATCCAAATACAGAGTAATGTTGACTTCCTGACACTGCCACCGCATGGTCCATGATCTTTGTGAATACCGGAGAAGCCGTGGATAAGCCAAAGGGAAGAGTATCAATAGGAACAAGCAGATAGGCGTCTTATGTCTAATGAAGCCAAATATCCCCCTGGTTCCATGGCGATGATAATCGAGTGGATGGAGTCCATTCTGAGCTTTTGTTGAAACTAACAGTCTAGTTTGTCCACGAGTACAATCCCCGACCTCTCTGCGGAGTGTGAACTAGAAAAATTTTACTTCATTTCGTAGAAGAGTGGCTGTTGCATGATGAAAAGCTCGACATCTGGAGGGACCGTTTGGAAGAGAAGAGAAGAACACACGATATGGGACTGGTTCCTCGAGATCTAACGTATATCCTTTGGATATGACCTTCGTCACCCACCTATCTGGTTTCGACAGGAGCCACCCTTCGTTGAACTGTAGTAACCGAGTCCCAACCGTCACTGCTCCCTCCGGCGTCATGCAGTAGGTCTGTCGGAAGGTTTACTTCCACCTCTGAAACTCTTTTCATGGATATGTGGAGACAGCACGAAAGGAATGGAACTACCGCTGTCCTGTACATGAAAGGAATGATCCCTTGTAGTATTCGGTTTCGGAGGAACCGCCAGAAGAAAGGGGCTCCTGCCCTTCTGTAGTAGCTGAAATAATCTTCTTTGATTCCGACCCAAAGAGAACTCACCTTCATAGGGTACCGCCGCCAAGGTCTGTTTGGAGTCACAATCGGCATTCCAAACCCGAAGCCAAAAGAGACCGTCTTGCTGACACTGTCAAGGCAGAAATACGGGAGCGCCGCGTAGTAGAATCAATCAAGGTCTCACCCACATAAGTAAGCCGAAATTTGTTCTGCTAATTGAATGTCTTCTGATGGATCGTCAGACTGCATTCCAGATATGATCTGTGTTAGTCAGTCATCCGCGGCCCTGAGGATCCAAGCGCCAGCTAGAATCGTGATGAAGAAAACAGATTTAGGCATTGCTGCCATCGTCCTATCTGTAGGATCTTTCAATGTCACCGACTGTACCGAAGGAATAGCCGTAGCTCCTGCTAAATGGAAAATGGAAGCGTCTACCTTTGGGGCTGTTTTCTGTAAAAGAATATAGAAATTTTAACTTCTGAGGGACTTGGGAACGAGAAACCGGCTTAAGTTAGGGCTCCTTTAAAATATCCCTGTTAGTAATAGTCTGACGGATGGTGT
This sequence comes from Pseudophryne corroboree, assembly GCF_028390025.1. NCBI lineage: Eukaryota > Metazoa > Chordata > Amphibia > Anura > Myobatrachidae > Pseudophryne > Pseudophryne corroboree. The sequence continues at coordinate 624,522,778 of NC_086446.1, forward strand.
CTATCAGCACTCTAACACCTGAGCTATTAGACCAATCACTTTCCCAGACCGAAACTTCGTCCCACTCTGGGTCTACGTCCCCATTTTCCCATGGAAATTACTCCAACTCCTCCCCCATAAAGTTATAGCGGGCAACGGTTGTGGCCGTGTTGTATCAGAAAAACTGCCGGCAGAGTTTATAAACTTGTTTAGGGATTGAGTTAAATTAGTAATACATGTGCCCATATTTTTTGAGTCCACAGAGACAGGTCCGCAGAACTTCCCTGTTGGACCACCCCAGATGCACCAGAACATGTCCGTTCACATTGTACGCAGGCAATTTAAACCCCCGAGGGTGTCTTCCCCCTTATAGATCTGTCTTTTTTTTTTTTTTTTTAAACAAATGCACTACCAAAGAACTATAAACACAGTAGAGTAGTGGACAGTATTGTGAAGCATACAGTGTAATTTATATTGAAACAAATACTGTTAACTTTAATAGAAATCCTCTAGGTGACACTAGGATTGAACCCAGGTCCCTCTATACCACAGATCTCTGTATAGAATAACACAATGCCCCCAAAGTATACTTGCTGTTAGGTGATCCCCCCTGAATAAACAGGGTGAGTAGTACTGAAACATTTTCCAAGTTGTGTGCTGTGTGCTGCACCGCGTCCCCCGTACTGCCTCTGGAGAAAATGGCGCCCGGCTCTGTAGACGCTGGATCAGAGTGTGTGAGGTAGTGCAGGGCGGGAATCCCTTCTTTGAAGCAAGTAAGCGCCGGGTAGCTCAGCATAGGCGCGCTATAACCGGAAGTCTGCAGATAATGTGTTCGGGTAGCGGCTCCCGCGCACCGCTACATACAGCGTGTCTCTTCGGGAAGCGGCTCCCGGGTGCCGTTACCTACAGCATCTGTTGTTCTAGCAGTGGCTCCCGCACGCCGCTATGTACAGCGGCTCGATCGGTAGTGGCTCCCGCGCGCCGCTATTTACAGCGGCTCTGTTCGGCAGCATCTAGTAAACCCCCAGGGAGTGACTCACCACTCTCCCGGGCTACTCAGAGGTGACCCCCCTGTAGCAGAAATAAATAAATGCTTGTGCGGAAAGTTGGGGGGGGGGGGGGAGGGATGGAGGGGGGACACTCAAGTAATAAAAATAAAATCAAATATATATATCTATATGAAAAAAATAAGATTTTACTTACCGATAAATCTATTTCTCGTAGTCCGTAGTGGATGCTGGGACTCCGTAAGGACCATGGGGATATAGCGGCTCTGCAGGAGACAGGGCACAAAATAAAAGCTTAAGGATCAGGTGGTGTGCACTGGCTCCTCCCCCTATGACCCTCCTCCAAGCCTCAGTTAGGATACTGTGCCCGGACGAGCGTACATAATAAGGAAGGATATTGAATCCCGGGTAAGACTCATACCAGCCACACCAATCACACCGTACAACTTGTGATCTGAACCCAGTTAACAGTATGATAAACGCAAAGGAGCCTCTGAAAAGATGGCTCACAACAATAATAACCCGAATTTTTGTAACAATAACTATATACAAGTATTGCAGACAATCCGCACTAGGGATGGGCGCCCAGCATCCACTACGGACTACGAGAAATAGATTTATCGGTAAGTAAAATCTTATTTTCTCTGACGTCCTAGTGGATGCTGGGACTCCGTAAGGACCATGGGGATTATACCAAAGCTCCCAAACGGGCGGGAGAGTGCGGATGACTCTGCAGCACCGAATGAGAGAACTCCAGGTCCTCCTCAGCCAGGGTATCAAATTTGTAGAATTTAGCAAACGTGTTTGCCCCTGACCAAGTAGCTGCTCGGCAAAGTTGTAAAGCCGAGACCCCTCGGGCAGCCGCCCAAGATGAGCCCACCTTCCTTGTGGAATGGGCTTTTACTGATTTTGGCTGTGGCAATCCTGCCACAGAATGTGCAAGCTGAATTGTACTACAAATCCAACGAGCAATCGTCTGCTTAGAAGCAGGAGCACCCAGCTTGTTGGGTGCATACAGGATAAACAGCGAGTCAGATTTTCTGACTCCAGCCGTCCAGGAAACATATATTTTCAAGGCCCTGACAACGTCAAGCAACTTAGAGTCCTCTAAGTTGTCGCCAAGGGTAGCCGCAGGTACCACAATAGGTTGGTTCATGTGAAATGCAGAAACCACCTTAGGTAGAAATTGAGGACGAGTCCTCAATTCCGCCCTGTCAGAATGAAATATCAATTAAGGGCTTTTATATGATAAAGCCGCCAATTCTGACACACGCCTGGCTGAAGCCAAGGCTAACAGCATCGACACCTTCCATGTGAGATATTTTAAGTCCACAGTGGAAAGTGGTTCAAACCAATGTGACTTTAGAAAACTCAACACCACATTGAGATCCCAAGGTGCCACTGGAGGCACAAAAGGAGGCTGTATGTGCAGCACCCCTTTTACAAATGTCTGAACTTCAGGTACTGAAGCCAGTTCTTTCTGGAAGAAAATCGACAGGGCCGAAATTTGAACCTTAATGGACCCTAATTTTAGGCCCATAGACAGTCCTGTTTTCAGGAAATGAAGGAAACGACCCAGTTGAAATTCCTCTGTAGGGGCCTTCTTGGCCTCACACCACGCAACATATTTACGCCAAATGCGGTGATAATGTTTTGCGGTTACGTCCTTCCTGGCTTTGACCAGAGTAGGGATGACTTGTTCTGGAATGCCTTTTTCCCTCAGGATCCGGCGTTCAACCGCCATGCCGTCAAACGCAGCCGCGGTAAGTCTTGGAACAGACAAGGCCCCTGCAGTAGCAGGTCCTTTCTTAGAGGTAGAGGCCACGGTTCGTCCGTGAGCATCTCTTGAAGTTCCGGGTACCAAGTCCGTCTTGGCCAATCCGGAACCACGAGTATAGTTCTTACTCCTCTCCTTCTTATGATTCTCAGTACTTTTGGTATGAGAGGCAGAGGAGGGAACACATACACTGACTGGTACACCCACGGCGTTACCAGAGCGTCCACTGCTATTGCCTGAGGGTCCCTTGACCTGGCGCAATATCTGTCCAGTTTTTTGTTTAGACGTGACGCCATCATGTCCACCTTTGGTTTTTCCCAACGGTTTTCAATCAGGTGGAAGACTTCTGGGTGAAGTCCCCACTCTCCCGGGTGAAGGTCGTGTCTGCTGAGGAAGTCTGCTTCCCAGTTGTCCACTCCCGGAATGAATACTGCTGACAGTGCTATCACATGATTTTCCGCCCAGCGAAGAATCCTTGCAGCTTCTGCCATTGCCCTCCTGCTTCTCGTGCCGCCCTGTCTGTTTACGTGGGCGACTGACGTGATGTTGTCCGATTGGATCAACACCGCCTGACCCTGAAGCAGAGGTTTTGCTTGACTTAGGGCATTGTAAATGGCCCTTAGTTCCAGAATGTTTATATGAAGAGACGTTTCCAAGCTTGACTACAGGCCCTGGAAATTCCTTCCCTGTGTGACTGCTCCCCAGCCTCTCAGGCTGGCATCCGTGGTTACCAGGATCCAATCCTGAATGCCAAATCTGCGGCCCTCTAGTAGATGAGCACTCTGCAGCCACCACAGGAGAGACACCCTTGTCCTTGGCGACAGGGTTATCCGCTGATGCATCTGCAGATGCGATCCGGACCATTTGTCCAGTAGATCCCACTGAAATGTTCTTGCATGGAATCTTCCGAATGGAATCGCTTCGTAAGAAGCCACCATTTTCCCCAGGACCCTCGTGCACTGATGCACTGAGACCTGTCCTGGTTTTAGGAGGTTCCTGACTAGCTCGGATAACTCCCTGGCCTTCTCCTCCGGGAGAAACACCTTCTTCTGGACTGTGTCCAGAATCATTCCTAGGAACAGTAGACGTGTCGTTGGAATCAGCTGCGATTTTGGAATATTTAGAATCCACCCGTGCTGACGTAACACTACCTGAGATAGTGCTACTCCGACTTCTAACTGTTCCCTGGATCTTGCCCTTATCAGGAGATCGTCCAAGTAAGGGATAATTGAAATGCCTTTTCTTCGTAGAAGAATCATCATTTCGGCCATTACCTTGGTAAAGACCCGAGGTGCCGTGGACAATCCAAACGGCAGCGTCTGAAACTGATAATGACAGTTTTGTACTACAAACCTGAGGTACCCTTGGTGTGAAGGGTATATCGGGACGTGGAGATAAGCATCTTTGATGTCCAGAGACACCATATAGTCCCCTTTTTCCAGGTTCGCTATCACTGCTCTGAGTGACTCCATCTTGAATTTGAACCTTTTTATGTAAGTGTTCAAGGATTTCAGATTTAAAATTGGTCTCACCGAGCCGTACGGCTTCGGTACCACAAACAGCGTGGAATAATACCCCTTTCCTTGTTGCAGGAGGGGTACCTTGATTATCACCTGCTGGGAATACAGCTTGTGAATGGCTTCTAGAACTGCCTCCCTGTCGGAGGGAGACTTTGGTAAAGCCGACTTCAGGAAACGATGAGGGGGAAACGCCTCGAATTCCAGTTTGTACCCCTGCGATACTACCTGTAGAATCCAGGGATCCACTTGCGAGTGAGCCCACTGCGCGTTGAAATTTTTGAGACGGGCCCCCACCATATCTGAGTCTGCTTGTAAAGCCCCAGCGTCATGCTGAAGACTTGGCAGAAGCAGGGGAGGGCTTCTGCTCTTGGGAAGCGGCTGCATGGTGCAGTCTTTTTCCTCTTCCTCTGCCCCGGGGCAGAAAGGAGTGGCCTTTTGCTCGCTTGTACTTATGGGAACGAAAGGACTGAGATTGAAAAGACGGTGTCTTTTTCTGCTGATGTGGAGTGACCTGGGGTAAAAAGGTGGATTTTCCAGCCGTTGCCGTGGCCACCAGGTCCGATAGACCAGCCCCAAATAACTCCTCCCCTTTATACGGCAATACTTCCATGTGCCGTTTGGAATCCGCATCCCCTGACCACTGTCGCGTCCACAACGCTCTTCTGGCAGAGATGGACATAGCACTTACTCTTGATGCCAGGGTGCAAATATCCCTCTGTGCATCACGCATATATAATAATGCATCCTTTAAATGTTCTATAGTTAACAAAATATTGTCCCTATCCAGGGTATCAATATTCTCAGTCAGGGAATCCGACCATGCGACTCCAGCACTGCACATCCAGGCTGAGGCGATTGCTGGTCGCAGTATAACACCAGTATGTGTGTATATACTTTTTAGGATATTATCCAGCCTTCTATCAGCTGGTTCTTTGAGGGTAGCCGTATCAGGAGACGGTAACGCTACTTGTTTAAACGTGTGAGCGCCTTATCTACCCTAGGGGGTGTTTCCCAACGCGCCCTAACCTCTGGCGGGAAAGGATATAATGCTAATAATTTTTTAGAAATTAGCTGTTTTTTATCGGGAGAAACCCACGCTTTTTCACACACCTCATTTATTTCCTCTGACTCAGGAAAAAATATTGGTAGTTTTTTCTCACCCCACATAATACCCTTCTTTGTGGTACTTGTAGTGTCAGAAAGGTTCAATGCCTCTTTCATTGCCGTGATCATGTAACGTGTGGCCCTACTGGACATTACGTTTGTCTCGTCACCGTCGACACTAGACTCAGTATCTGTGTCAGGGTCTGTGTCGACCCACTGAGGTAACGGGCGTTTTAGCGCCCCTGACGGTGTCTGAGACGCCTGGACAGGCACTAACTGATTTGCCGGCTGTCTCATGTCAACAGTTTTTTGCAAATTGCTGACATTATCACTTAATTGTTTAAATACAATCATCCAGTCAGGTGTCGACTCCCTAGGGGGTGACATCACCAACGCAGGCAACTGCTCCGCCTCCACATAATTTTCCTCCTCATACATGTCGACACACGCGTACCGACACACAGCACACACACACCGGGAATGCTCTGATAGAGGACAGGACCCCACTTAGCCCTTTGGAGAGACAGAGGGAGAGTCTGCCAGCACACACCCAGCGCTATATATATATATATATATATATATATATATATATATATATATATATATATATATATATATATATATATATACAGGGATAACCTTATATAAGTGTTATTCCCTTATAGCTGCTGTTAATTATTGTTATTTGCTGCCAACAATGCCCCCCCTTCTCTTTTTTACCCTGATTCTGAAGCAGGACTGCAGGGGAGAGTCAGGGAGCCGTCCTTCCAGCGGAGCTGTGAGGGAAAATGGCGCTTGTGTGCTGAGGAGATAGGCTCCGCCCCTTCACGACGTCCTTATCTCCCGCTTTTTTGTGTAAAATGGCAGGGGATTAAAATACATCCATATAGCCCAGGAGCTATATGTGATGTATTCTGTTTTGCCACCTAAGGTATTCTGTTATATTGCGTCTCAGGGCGCTCCCCCCCCAGCGCCCTGCACCCTCAGTGACCGGAGTGTGAAGTGTGCTGAGAGCAATGGCGCACAGCTGCGGTGCTGTGCGCTACCTTAGTCTGAAGACAGGATGTCTTCTGCCGCCGATTTCACCGGACCTCTTCGTCTCTTCTGGCTCTGTAAGGGGGACGGCGGCGTGGCTCCGGTGACCCATCCAGGCTGAACCTGTGATCGTCCCTCTGGAGCTAGTGTCCAGTAGCCTAAGAAACCCGATCCACTCTGCACTCAGGTGAGTCCGTTTCTTCTCCCCTTAATCCCACGATGCAGTGAGCCTGTTGCCAGCAGGACTCACTGAAAATAAAAAAACCTAACTAAACTTTTATTCTAAGCAGCTCAGGAGAGCCACCTAGATTGCACCCTTCTCGGCCGGGCACAAAAATCTAACTGAGGCTTGGAGGAGGGTCATAGGGGGAGGAGCCAGTGCACACCACCTGATCCTTAAGCTTTTATTTTGTGCCCTGTCTCCTGCGGAGCCGCTATATCCCCATGGTCCTTACGGAGTCCCAGCATCCACTAGGACGTCAGAGAAATAAGAATTTACTTACCGATAATTCTATTTCTCATAGTCCGTAGTGGATGCTGGGGACTCCGAAAGGACCATGGGGAATAGCGGCTCCGCAGGAGACTGGGCACAAAGTAAAAGCTTTAGGACTAGCTGGTGTGCACTGGCTCCTCCCCCTATGACCCTCCTCCAAGCCTCAGTTAGGATACTGTGCCCGGACGAGCGTACACAATAAGGAAGGATTTTGAATCCCGGGTAAGACTCATTACCAGCCACACCAATCACACCGTACAACTTGTGATCTGAACCCAGTTAACAGCATGATAACAGAAGGAGCCTCTGAAAAGATGGCTCACAACAACAAGAACCCGATTTTTGTAACAATAACTATGTACAAGTAATGCAGACAATCCGCACTTGGGATGGGCGCCCAGCATCCACTACGGACTATGAGAAATAGAATTATCGGTAAGTAAATTCTTATTTTCTCTAACGTCCTAGTGGATGCTGGGGACTCCGAAAGGACCATGGGGATTATACCAAAGCTCCCAAACGGGCGGGAGAGTGCGGATGACTCTGCAGCACAGAGTGAGAGAACTCCAGGTCCTCCTCAGCCAGGGTATCAAATTTGTAGAATTTAGCAAACGTGTTTGCCCCTGACCAAGTAGCTGCTCGGCAAAGTTGTAAAGCCGAGACCCCTCGGGCAGCCGCCCAAGATGAGCCCACTTTCCGTGTGGAATGGGCTTTTATAGATTTTGGCTGTGGCAGGCCTGCCACAGAATGTGCAAGCTGAATTGTACTACAAATCCAACGAGCAATCGTCTGCTTAGAAGCAGGAGCACCCAGCTTGTTGGGTGCATACAGGATAAACAGCGAGTCAGATTTTCTGACTCCAGCCGTCCTGGAAACATATTTTCAGGGCCCTGACTACGTCCAGCAACTTGGAATCCTCCAAGTCCCTAGTAGCCGCAGGCACCACGATAGGTTGGTTTAAGTGAAATGCTGAAACCACCTTAGGGAGAAATTGAGGACGAGTCCTCAATTCTGCCCTGTCCGTATGAAAAATTAGGTAAGGGCTTTTATAGGATAAAGCCGCCAATTCTGATACACGCCTGGCTGAAGCCAGGGCTAACAGCATTACCACTTTCCAAGTGAGATACTTCAAGTCCACAGTGGTGAGTGGTTCAAACCAATGTGATTTTAGGAATCCCAACACTACATTGAGATCCCAAGGTGCCACTGGAGGCACAAAAGGAGGCTGTATATGCAGTACTCCCTTGACAAACGTCTGAACTTCAGGTACAGAAGCTAGTTCTTTTTGGAAGAATATCGACAGGGCCGAAATTTGAACCTTAATGGACCCTAATTTGAGGCCCATAGACAGTCCTGTTTGCAGGAAATGCAGGAATCGACCCAGTTGAAATTCCTCCGTAGGGGCCTTCCTGGCCTCGCACCACGCAACATAATTACGCCAAATACGGTGATAATGTTGTACGGTTACATCCTTCCTGGCTTTGATCAGGGTAGGGATGACTTCATCCGGAATGCCTTTTTCCTTCAGGATCCGGCGTTCAACCGCCATGCCGTCAAACGCAGCCGCGGTAAGTCTTGGAACAGACATGGTCCCTGCTGGAGCAGGTCCTGTATTAGAGGTAGAGGCCACGGGTCTTCCGTGAGCATCTCTTGAATTTCCGGGTACCAAGTCCTTCTTGGCCAATCCGGAGCCACGAGTATAGTCTTTACTCCTCTCCTTCTTATGATTCTCAGTACTTTTGGTATGAGAGGAAGAGGAGGAAACACATACACTGACTGGAACACCCACGGTGTTACCAGAGCGTCCACAGCTATTGCCTGAGGGTCCCTTGACCTGGAACAATATCTGTCCAGTTTTTTGTTGAGGCGAGACGCCATCATGTCCACCTTTGGTTTTTCCCAACGGTTTACAATCATGTGGAAGACTTCCGGGTGAAGTCCTCACTCCCCCGGGTGAAGATCGTGTCTGCTGAGGAAGTCTGCTTCCCAGTTGTCCACTCCCGGAATGAACACTGCTGACAGTGCTATCACATGATTTTCCGCCCAGCGAAGAATCCTTGCCACATCCGTCATTGCCCTCCTGCTTCTTGTGCCGCCCTGTCTGTTTACGTGGGCGACTGCCGTGATGTTGACCGACTGGATCAATACTGGCTGACCCTGAAGCAGAGGCCTTGCCTGACTTAGGGCATTGTAAATGGCCCTTAGTTCCAGGATATTTATGTGAAGTGACGTTTCCATGCTTGACCACAAGCCCTGGAAATTTTTTCCCTGTGTGACTGCTCCCCAGCCTCTCAGGCTGGCATCCGTGGTCACCAGGACCCAATCCTGAATGCCGAATCTGCGGCCCTCTAGGAGATGAGCACTCTGTAACCACCACAGGAGAGACACCCTTGTCCTTGGAGACTGATGCATTTGAAGATGCGATCCGGACCATTTGTCTAGAAGATCCAACTGAAAAGTTCTTGCGTGGAATCTGCCGAATGGAATCGCTTCGTAAGAAGCCACCATCTTTCCCAGGACCCTTGTGCACTGATGCACTGACACCTGGCCTGGTCTTAGGAGTTTCCTGACTAGGTCGGATAACTCCCTGGCTTTCTCTTCCGGGAGAAACACCTTTTTCTGGACTGTGTCCAGAATCATCCCTAGGAACAGCAGACGTGTCGTCGGAATCAGCTGCGATTTTGGAATATTTAGAATCCATCCGTGCTGTCGTAGTACTATTTGCGATAGTGCTACTCCGACCTCTAACTGTTCTCTGGACCGTGCCCTTATCAGGAGATCGTCCAAGTAAGGGATAATTAAGACGCCTTTTCTTCGAAGAAGAATCATCATTTCGGCCATTACCTTGGTAAAGACCCGGGGTGCCGTGGACAATCCAAACGGCAGCGTCTGAAACTGATAGTGACAGTTCTGTACCACAAACCTGAGGTACCCTTGGTGAGAAGGGCAAATTGGGACATGGAGGTAAGCATCCTTGATGTCCAGAGACACCATGTAGTCCCCTTCTTCCAGGTTCGCTATCACAGCTCTGAGTGACTCCATCTTGAACTTGAACCTTTTTATGTAAGTGTTCAAGGTTTTCAGATTTAAAATGGGTCTCACCGAGCCGTCCGGCTTCGGTACCACAAACAGCGTGGAGTAATACCCCTTTCCCTGTTGTAGGAGGGGTACCTTGATTATCACTTGCTGGGAATACAGCTTGTGAATGGCTTCCAATACCGCCTCCCTGTCGGGGGTAGACGTTGGTAAAGCAGACTTCAAGAACCGGCGAGGGGGAGACGTCTCGAATTCCAATTTGTACCCCTGAGATACTACCTGCAGGATCCAGGGGTCCACTTGCGAGTGAGCCCACTGCGCGCTGAAATTCTTGAGACGGGCCCCCACCGTGCCTGAGTCCGCTTGTAAGGCCCCAGCGTCATGCTGAGGACTTGGCAGAAGCGGGGGAGGGCTTCTGGTCGTGGGAAGAAGCTGTCTGTTGTAGTCTTTTTCCCCTTCCTCTGCCCCGGGGCAGATATGAGTGGCCTTTTGCCCGCTTGCCCTTATGGGGACGAAAGGACTGAGCCTGAAAAGGCGGTATCTTTTTCTGCTGCGAGGTGACTTGGGGTAAAAAGGTGGATTTCCCAGCCGTTGCCGTGGCCACCAGGTCCGATAGACCGCCCCCAAATAACTCCTCCCCTTTATACGGCAATACTTACATATGCCGTTTGGAATCCGCATCCCCTGACCACTGTCGCGTCCATAATCCTCTTCTGGCAGAAATGGACATCGCACTTACTCTTGATGCCAGAGTGCAAATGTCTCTCTGTGCATCTCGCATATATAGGAATGCATCCTTTAAATGCTCTATAGTCAATAATATATTGTCCCTGTCCAGGGTATCAATATTTTCAGTCAGGGAATCCGACCAAGCCACCCCAGCACTGCACATCCAGGCTGAGGCGATTGCTGGTCGCAGTATAACACCAGTATGTGTGTATATACTTTTAAGGATATTTTCCAGCCTCCTATCTGCTGGCTCCTTAAGGGCGGCCGTTTCTGGAGACGGTAACGCCACTTGTTTTGATAAGCGTGTGAGCGCCTTATCCACCCTAGGGGGTGTTTCCCAACGAGCCCTAACCTCTGGTGGGAAGGGATATAGTGCCAATAATTTTTTAGAAATTAGCAGTTTTCTGTCGGGGGGTAACCCACGCTTCATCACACACTTCATTCAATTCATCTGATTCAGGAAAAACTACGGGTAGTTTTTTCACACCCCACATAATACCCCTTTTTGTGGTACTTGCAGTATCAGAGATGTGCAAAACCTCCTTCATTGCCGTGATCATGTAACGTGTGGCCCTACTGGAAAATACGTTTGTTTCTTCACCGTCGACACTGGAGTCAGTGTCTGTGTCTGGGTCCGTGTCGACCCACTGAGGTAATGGGCGTTTAATAGCCCCTGACGGTGTTTGAGACGCCTGGACAGGCACTAACTGAGCTGCCGGCTGTCTCATGTCGTCAACAGTTTTCTGTAACGTGCCGACACTGTCACGTAATTCCTTAATTGCGGCCATCCATTCAGGTGTCGACTCCCTAGGGGGTGACATCACCATTATAGGCAATTGCTCCGCCTCCACATCATTTTCCTCCTCATACATGTCGACACACACGTACCGACACCCAGCACACACACAGGTAATGCTCTGATAGAGGACAGGACCCACTTAGCCCTTTGGGGAGACAGAGGGAGAGTTTGCCAGCACACACCAGAGCGCTATATATGTATAGGGACAACCTTACAATAAGTGTCTATCCCTTATAGCTGCTTATATCTGTTATTTTGCCAAATAAGTGCCCCCCTCTCTTTTTTACCCTGTTTCTGTAGTTGCAGGATGCAGGGGAGATTCTGGGAGCCTTCCTACCAGCGGAGCTGTGTGGGAAAAATGGCGCTGTGTGCTGAGGAGATAGGCCCCGCCCCCTTCACGGCGGGCTCTTCTCCCGCTTTTTTCTGGAAAACCGGCAGGGGTTAAATACATCCATATAGCCCAGGAGCTATATGTGATGTATTTTTCGCCAACTAAGGTTAATTCATTGCTTCCCAGGACGCCCCCCCCCCCCAGCGTCCTGCACCCTCAGTGACCGGAGTGTGAAGTGTGCTGAGAGCAATGGCGCACAGCTGCAGTGCTGTGCGCTACCTTATGAAGACAGGAAAGTCTTCTGCCGCCGATTTATGGACCTCTTCTTGCTTCAGCATCTGTAAGGGGGCCGGCGGCGCGGCTCCGGGACCCATCCATTGCTGGGCCTGTCATCGTCCCTCTGGAGCTAATGTCCAGTAGCCTAAGAAACCCAATCCACTCTGCACACAGGTGAGTTCGTTTCTCTCCCCTAAGTCCCTCGATGCAGTGAGCCTGTTGCCAGCAGGTCTCACTGAAAATAAAAAACCTATTTAAACTTTTACTCTAAGCAGCTCAGGAGAGCCACCTAGATTGCACCCTTCTCGTTCGGGCACAAAATCTAACTGAGGCTTGGAGGAGGGTCATAGGGGGAGGAGCCAGTGCACACCAGCTAGTCCTAAAGCTTTTACTTTGTGCCCAGTCTCCTGCGGAGCCGCTATTCCCCATGGTCCTTTCGGAGTCCCCAGCATCCACTAGGACGTTAGAGAAATATGGAAAGATATAGGGAAGGATAGACCAATACTGTCAGAGACAGATTGTGTCTATCCTGTACCTTCTCACTGCCGACTTCTTAGAAATAGGAATCCAGCCCCAGTGACCGAAGTATGGTGACCTCCAGCGGCAGATTATAGAGTGGGACTTCTATCTAACCCCACTCTAGTAGTACCTGTCACCTGTATACAGGGACTAGGCACTCAAATCATAAAATAAGAAAAAAACCTAACTAAAATCTTCAGAGAAAAAAATCTGTGTCTGTACTCCACAGGCACAAAACAAAAACTGAGGTACTGGCTAGACAGGAAGGAGATGGGAGGGGTTAGAGGGGGGAGGAGTCAGGTTTTAATAGTTCTGTGCCAAACTCCACAACCACACACCTCTAACCCACAAGTAATGGCGCAGCATCCCCCAGATGGATGAAAGAGAAAACGGGAAAGTGTTAAAAAGCATCCGGCCACCTGGAATTTATCAGGATTTTCCCAGGTCAACTTTGAACATATCATCTAATTCTTTAGAAACAGAGAAAGTGACGCTAACCTTTTTCTGTGAGGAGAAAAACAACTGCTTTACTGTATCGTCTTCTACTGGGAGTTGTAACACATCCCTGAGAGCAAGTATGAGGGAGGGGCTCAAGCCCTTGTGCATGAGATGCATCCTCAATAATAGGGTCCAGCTCCTCCCCCTCCTTCTGTCCCTCTTCATCAGTTACTGAGAGTAAGCAGGCAGCCCACGTGTATGTGGCCCAGAGCTAGGGAGAAGGGCCTGTCCTCTGCCTCTTGCAGCCAGGTGTGCTACAGCATGCTGCAGTCACTGTGTCTTGTGACTACGGGGGTCATTCAGAGTTGATCGCTCGCTAGCTAGTTTTAGCAGCCGTGCAGACGATATGCCGCCGCCCACTGGGAGTGTATTTTAGCTTAGCAGAAGTGCGAACGGTTGTATAGCAGAGCGGCTACAAACATTTTTTTGTGTAGTTTCAGAGTAGATCAAAACCTATTCAGCTTCACTTCAGACTATTCAGTTCCAGATTTGACGTCACAAACCCACCCAGCGTTTGCCCAGCCACGCCTGCGCTTTTCCGCACACTCCTAAAAACGGTCAGTTGCCACCCAGAAACGCCCACTTCATGTCAATCACTCTGCGGCAAGCAGTGCGACTGAAATGCATCGCTAGTCCCTGTGCAAAACTACATCATTCGTTGTGCCCGTACATGCGCAGAACTGCCGTTTTTTAGCCTGATCGCTGCGCACAAATGCAGCTAGCGATCAACTTGGAATGACCCCCTATGTTCACACCCTGCTTGCGGAGGAATAGCATCATTTCCGCCATGACCTTGGTGAACACCCTCGTTGCCGTGGAGAGGCCAAACGGCAGCGCCTGGAACCGATAGTGACAGTCCAGCAGCACAAATCTTAGATAAGCCTGATGAGGCAGCCAGATCTGAATGTGAAGGTACGCATCCTTGATACCAGAAATTCCCCCTCCTCCAGACCTGAGATCACCACTCTCAGACTCCATCTTGAATTTGAATTTCCCTCAAATAAGGGTTCAATTACTTTAGGTTCAATATTGGCCTGACCAAACCATCCGGTTTCGGTACTACAAACAGGTTTGAGTAATAACCTTTGTTTGTTAAGTGATGTGGAACTGGAACAATGACATATGACTTTAGCAATTTTTGAATGGCTTCCTGTAGGATAGCACTTTCTGTCAGCGAAGCTGGTAAGCCCGAATTTAAAAATCTGTGAGGTAGGAGTCCTTGAAACTCTGTACCACTGGGTGACAATATCCTGTAACCAGGGATCCAGGCATAAGGACACCCAGACATGGACTGAAATTTCTTAGTCTTGCTCCCACCTGCCCGATCTCCAGGCTGGGAGGTCCACCGTCATACCGAGGATTTTGAGGAAGCAGAAACAGCTTTCTGTTCCTGGGAACCTGTTGGTGCAGGTTTCTTGGAATTCCCCCGACCTCCTCTAAAGAAAGTGGAAGGGGCTTTGGATCTTTTAACTTTTGAAGGCCGAAAGGACTGCATTGTAGATGTGGAATAGGATTTCCTAGTCGTAGGAAGTGCAGAGGGAAGAAAAGGGGACTTACCCTCAGTTGCCGAGGAGATCCACGCATCTAACGCTTCCCCAAACAGAGCATGACCTGTGAAGGGTAGATTCTCCACACTTTTCTTGGATTCAGCATCCGCAGACCATTGGTGCAGCCAGAGCCCCCTGCGTGACGAGACAGCCAAGGAAGAAGCCCTCGCATTCAGATGTCCAAGGTCCTTCATGGCCTCCACCATGAAACCTGCAGAATCCTGTACGTGACGTAAAAACAATTCAATGTCACTTCTATCCATAGAATCTAATTCCTCTAGTAAGGTGCCTGACCACTTTAAAACGGCCTTAGAAATCCATGCACAAGCAATAGTGGGTCTCAAAGCTACGCCATTAGCGGTGTATAAAGATTTGAGTGTAGTCTCAATCTTGCGGTCAGCCGGCTCTTTTAGCGCAGTTGAACCAGGGACAGGTAAAACCACCTTTTTAGACAATCTAGATACAGAAGAGTCTACTGCAGGTGGGTTTTCCCACTTTTTCCTGTCCTCCGCAGGGAAAGGAAAAGCAATGCGAACCCTCTTTGGAATCTGGAATTTTTTCTCCTGGTTTTCCCAGGATTTCTCAAATAATGCGTTTAATTCCTTAGACTGAGGGAGGGTAAGGGAGGCTTTCTTATGGTCAGTAAAATAAGCCTCCTCTACCTGCTCAGGAACCTTATCAGTAATGTGTAAAACATCCCTAATAGCCTCAATCAAGAGTTGCACCCCCTTAGCAAGGGATGCCTCCCCCTTCAGTATATCACCATCACCGTCCCCTGAATCAGTCGGTATCCGTGTCAACTTGCATTATCTGGGCAAGAGAACGCTTTTTAGGGTACATACCAGGGGCTTTTGATGAGGTAGTGGGAGCTGAATACAACAAAACCTCTACAGATTGTCTTAAAACCTGTGTTTCAGTCTCATTATGAGCTATCCTAGATGAAATCTGGGATATCATTCCCCGGATAGAAGCCACCCATGGGGGTTCGGATTCAGTAGCCTGGGACAGAACATTACATTCCTGAGTACACTGAATAGACTCTTCAGGAGGAGATACACACTCTGCAGCACAAGACACAGAGTCTCTGGACATGGTAATGTGAGATATATATATATATATAAACACACACACACACACAGGAAAATGCAGACACAGTTTCCCCACAGAGTACCTTCAGAGAGACACAGAGTATAAGGAGCCAGCCACACAGCGCCCCAGTAGGCAGTTATGATAATTGCCTGGCGCTGACTGAATAACCCAAATAGATCAAACAGTGAAAAATAACACTCTCCCCCCTTGTCAAATACACCCTGGTACCGCAGAGGATATCTGGAGTGAAGAGGAGGGCAGCGCTCCCAGTCAGCGTCTCTATGGTGCGATCTGCAGGGAGAAAATGGCACTGGTGAGTGCTGGATCCACTCTGAGTAAGAAGCCCCGCCCCCTGTAATGGCACGTCTTCCCGCTGCTTAGATTATACTGGCCTGAGGTAACTGTGGTTGCCAACAGTGGGATTAGCCCCCGTTAGCCTCTGTGTAGGGTCTGTGCGCTGGCTCAAGGCGCCCCTCACAGCACTGCACCTCGTACCGCTGAGCGTTCCGGAGTGCAGCTTCACAGGGCTGTGCTCCAACCCTTCTGCCGACATTTCACGCCGGTGACTCGATTACCGGGGCACCGGCGTCATACTCACCACTCCATCTTCTGGCTCTGTTAGGGGGTGGCAGCCGTGCTGCGGGAGTGAGTGGTCGCCTCATGGGCTTGCGATCATCACCCTTAGGAGCTCAGTGTCCTGTCAGCAGAGATAGGAGCCATTAACCTCTAGGGTTGGATCCCACCCCCAAGTCCCACGAAGCAGAGAGGCTGCCAGCAGCCTCCCTGTACCTTTTTTTTTTGTTTTGTTTTTTTAAAACTATAAAACCAGTGAAACTCCTAGGAGCTCCCCTAGCTGTGACCAGCTCCACCGGGCACATTTTCTAAACGGAGTCTGGTAAGAGGGGCATAGAGGGAGGAGCCAGCCCACACTATTAAACTCTTAAAGTGCCCATGGCTCCCAAGAGACCCGTCTATAAACCATGATACTAAATGTGGACCCCAGGAAAGACCAAATACCACAAGCCACTAGTTTGATAGGTCACAAAATATAATTGGGGTCACAGAATATAATTGAAAGCCACACACATAAATTTTCTACATGTAGACAGCATCAATCTAGAGAGAAACACCGGATACTTTTATTTTTTATACAATAGACCATGGGTCTTAAACCTGTGGCCCTCTAGCTTCTGTGAAACTAGAAATCCCATCATGCCTTGCCACAGTTTTGCTATTAAGGAATGCTAAAACTGAAGCAGGGCAAGCTGGGGATGTGTAATCCCACAGCAGGTGGAGGGCCGCAGGTTGAAGCCCCATGTAATAAGACTACAGCATTTTCTGTTTTTCTGTGTTATAAGAGAAAAAAAAATATTTACGTATGTATGTATGTATGTATGTATGTAAAAGAATTTCAGCCCAACAAACTATCTGAACCGGCGACTCTGGGATAGTTAACATGTAGGTTTCAGCTGAACCCCCAAGAAATCGCAGATCGGAATCAGGTAATTGCAAGGTAGATATGTGGCCCGCATTACATATACACAACACAAAACATTAATCACAGTTGTTTACACACAAGCACACAAATTCCCTACTAAAGGGACAGATAAACCAGGAGGGTATAGGGTATACACCATTCTCTCAATACCTAGGACGGGGGAATCGGCAACATGTAACATGTTGGAAAATAAGATTTTACTCACCGGTAAATCTATTTCTCGTAGTCCGTAGTGGATGCTGGGACTCCGTAAGGACCATGGGGAATAGCGTCTCCGCAGGAGACTGGGCACAACTAAGAAAGCTTTAGGACTAGCTGGGGTGCACTGGCTCCTCCCACTATGACCCTCCTCCAGACCTCAGTTAGGACACTGTGCCCGGAAGAGCTGACACAATAAGGAAGGATTTTGAATCCCGGGTAAGACTCATACCAGCCACACCAATCACACCGTATAACTCGTGATATTATACCCAGTTAACAGTATGAACATAACAGAGCCTCTCAACAATAGCCCTTTAGGTAACAATAACTATATACAAGCATTGCAGACACTCCGCACTTGGGACGGGCGCCCAGCATCCACTACGGACTACGAGAAATAGATTTACCTGTGAGTAAAATCTTATTTTCTCTAACGTCCTAAGTGGATGCTGGGACTCCGTAAGGACCATGGGGATTATACCAAAGCTCCAAAACGGGCGGGAGAGTGCGGATGACTCTGCAGCACCGAATGAGAGAACTCAAGGTCCTCCTCAGCCAGGGTATCAAATTTGTAGAATTTTGCAAACGTGTTTGCCCCTGACCAAGTAGCAGCTCGGCAAAGTTGTAAAGCCGAGACCCCTCGGGCAGCC
Source organism: Pseudophryne corroboree (assembly GCF_028390025.1). NCBI lineage: Eukaryota > Metazoa > Chordata > Amphibia > Anura > Myobatrachidae > Pseudophryne > Pseudophryne corroboree. Next base: position 624,540,866 of record NC_086446.1, read on the forward strand.
GCCCAAGAAGAGCCCACCTTCCTTGTGGAATGGGCTTTTACAGATTTAGGCTGCGGCAGGCCAGCCGCAGAATGCGCAAGCTGAATTGTGCTACAAATCCAGCGAGCAATAGTCTGCTTCGAAGCAGGAGCACCCAGTTTGTTGGGTGCATACAGGATAAATAGCGAGTCAGTCTTCCTGACTCCAGCCGTCCTGGAAATATAAATTTTCAAGGCCCTGACTACGTCCAGTAACTTGGAGTCCTCCAAGTCCCTAGTAGCCGCAGGCACAACAATAGGTTGGTTCAAGTGAAAAGCTGATACCACCTTAGGGAGAAACTGGGGACGAGTCCTCAATTCTGCCCTATCCATATGGAAAATCAGATAAGGGCTTTTACATGACAAAGCCGCCAATTCTGATACACGCCTGGCCGAAGCCAAGGCCAACAACATGACCACTTTCCACGTGAGATACTTCAAATCCACGGTCTTAAGTGGCTCAAACCAATGTGACTTTAGGAAATCCAACACCACGTTGAGATCCCAAGGTGCCACTGGAGGCACAAAAGGGGGCTGAATATGCAGCACTCCCTTAACAAAAGTTTGAACTTCAGGTAGTGAAGCCAGTTCTTTCTGGAAGAAAATCAAAAGAGCCGAAATCTGGACCTTAATGGAACCCAATTTTAGGCCCATAGTCACCCCTGACTGTAGAAAGTGCAGGAAACGACCCAGCTGAAATTCTTCCGTTGGGGCCTTCCTGGCCTCACACCACGCAACATATTTTCGCCATATGCGGTGATAATGGTTTGCGGTTACTTCTTTCCTAGCTTTAATCAGCGTAGGAATGACTTCCTCCGGAATGCCCTTTTCCTTCAGGATCCGGTGTTCAACCGCCATGCCGTCAAACGCAGCCGCGGTAAGTCTTGGAACAGACAGGGCCCCTGCTGCAGCAGGTCCTGTCTGAGCGGCAGAGGCCATGGGTCCTCTGACATAATTTCTTGAAGTTCCGGGTACCAAGCTCTTCTTGGCCAATCCGGAACGATGAGTATAGTTCTTACTCCTCTTCTCCTTATTATCCTCAGTACCTTTGGTATGAGGGGAAGAGGAGGGAACACATAAACCTACCGGTATACCCACGGTGTCACTAGAGCGTCCACAGCTATCGTCTGCGGGTCTCTTGACCTGGCGCAATACTTTTCTAGCTTTTTGTTTAGGCGGGACGCCATCATGTCCACCTGTGGCCTTTCCCAACGGTTTACAATCATTTGGAAGACTTTGGATGAAGTCCCCACTCTCCCAGGTGGAGGTCGTGCCTGCTGAGGAAGTCTGCTTCCCAGTTGTCCACTCCCGGAATGAACACTGCTGACAGTGCTAACACGTGATTTTCCGCCCATCGGAGAATCCTTGTGGCTTCTGCCATCGCCGCCCTGCTTCTCGTGCCGCCCTGTCGGTTTACATGGGCGACCGCCGTGATGTTGTCTGACTGGATCAGTACCGGCTGGTTTTGAAGCAGGGGTTTTGCCTGACTTAGAGCATTGTAAATGGCCCTTAGTTCCAGAACATTTATGTGTAGGTAAGTCTCCTGACTTGACCATAGTCCTTGGAAGTTTCTTCCCTGTGTGACTGCCCCCCAGCCTCGAAGGCTGGCATCCGTGGTCACCAGGACCCAGTCCTGTATGCCGAATCTGCGGCCCTCTCTGAGATGAGCACTCTGCAGCCACCACAGCAGAGACACCCTGGCCCGTGGAGACAGGGTTATCAGCCGATGCATTTGAAGATGCGATCCGGACCATTGGTCCAACAGGTCCCACTGAAAGGTTCTGGCATGGAACCTGCCGAATGGAATTGCTTCGTAGGAAGCTACCATCTTTCCCAGGACTCGCGTGCAGTGACGCACCGACACCTGTTTTGGTTTCAGGAGGCCTCTGACTAGAGATGACAGCTCCTTGGCTTTTTCCTCTGGGAGAAACACTTTTTTCTGGACTGTGTCCAGAATCATCCCCAGGAACAGTAGACGTGTCGCAGGAACCAGCTGTGACTTTGGAATGTTTAGAATCCAGCCGTGCTGTTGTAGCACTTCCCGAGATAGTGCTACCCCGACCAACAACTGCTCTCTGGACCTCGCCTTTATCAGGAGATCGTCCAAGTATGGGATAATTAAAACTCCCTTTTTTCGAAGGAGTATCATCATTTCGGCCATTACCTTGGTAAATACCCTCGGTGCCGTGGACAGGCCGAACGGCAACGTCTGGAATTGGTAATGACAATCCTGTACCACAAATCTGAGGTACTCCTGGTGAGGATGGTAAATGGGGACATGCAGGTAAGCATCCTTGATGTCCAGTGATACCATGTAATCCCCCTCTTCCAGGCTTGCAATAACCGCCCTGAGCGATTCCATCTTGAACTTGATTTTTTTTATATATGTGTTCAAGGATTTCAAATTTAAAATGGGTCTCACCGAACCGTCCGGTTTCGGTACCAAACATTGTGGAATAGTAACCCCGTCCTTGTTGAAGTAGGGGCACCTTGACTATCACCTGCTGGGAATACAGCTTGTGAATTGCCTCTATCACAGCCTCCCTGCCTGAGGGAGTTGTTGGCAAGGCAGATTTGAGGGAACGGCGGGGGGGGAAATGTCTCAAATTCCAGCCTGTACCCCTGAGATACCACTTGAAGGATCCAGGGATCTACTTGTGAGCGAGCCCACTGATTGCTGAAGTTTTTGAGACGGGCCCCCACCGTACCTGGCTCCGCCTGTTGAGCCCCAGCGTCATGCGGCGGACTTGGAAGAAGAAGCGGGGGAGGACTTTTCTTCCTGGGAACTGGCTGTATGCTGCAGCTTTTTTCCCCTACCTCTGCCTCTGGGCAGAAAGGACGCGCCTCTACCCCGCCTGCTCTTTTGGGGACGAAAGGACTGTACCTGATAATACGGTACTTTCTTTGGTTGAGAGGGGACATGTGGTAAAAATGCTGACTTCCCAGCCGTTGCTGTGGACACTAGGTCTGAAAGACCATCCCCGAACAACTCCTCACCCTTATAAGGCAAAACTTCCATGTGCCTTTTAGAATCTGCATCACCTGTCCACTGCCAAGTCCATAACCCTCTCCTGGCAGAAATGGACAGTGCACTTATTTTAGATGCCAGCCGGCAAATATCCCTCTGTGCATCTCTCATGTATAAGACAGCGTCTTTAATATGCTCTATGTTTAGCAATATAGTGTCCCTGTCTAGAGTGTCAATGTTTTCTGACAGGGAATCTGACCATGCAGCAGCAGCACTGCACATCCATGCTGAAGAAATAGCTGGTCTCAGTATAATACCAGTGTGTGTATATATAGCCTTCAGGAGAGCCTCCTGCTTCCTATCAGCAGGCTCCTTCAGGGCGGCCGTATCCGGAGACGGTAGTGCCACCTTTTTTGATAAGCGTGTAAGCGCTTTATCCACCTTAGGGGGTGTTTCCCAACGTGACCTATCCTCTGGCGGGAAAGGGTACGCCATTAGTAACTTTTTAGAAATTACCAATTTTTTATCTGGGCAAGCCCACGCTACTTCACACACTTCATTTAATTCTTCAGAAGGGGGAAAAACTACTGGGAGTTTTTTCTCTCCAAACATAATACCCTTTTTTGTGGTACCTGGGGTCACATCAGAAATGTGTAAAACATTTTTCATTGCCTCAATCATGTAACGAGTGGCCCTACTGGACATAACATTAGTCTCTTCGTCGTCGACACTGGTATCAGTATCCGTGTCTGCCATCTGAGGTAGCGGGCGTTTTAGAGCCCCTGATGGCCTTTGAGACGTCTGGGCAGGCACGAGCTGAAAAGCCGGCTGTCCCGCATTTGGCATGTCATCAAATTTTTTATGTAAGGAGTCGACACTTTCACGTAATTCCTTCCACAAGTCCATCCACTCAGGTGTCTGCCCCGCTGGGGGTGACAACACATTTTCAGGCATTTGCTCCGCCTCCACATAAGTCTCCTCATCAAACATGTCGACACAGCCGTACCGACACACCGCACACACACAGGGAATGCTCAGACAGGAGACAGGACCCCACAAAGCCCTTTGGGAAGACAGAGAGAGAGTATGCCAGCACACACCAGAGCGCTATATAATACAGGGATTAACTAAATTATATCCCCTTATAGCTGCTATATATGTATATTGCGCCTAAATTTAGTGCCCCCCCCTCTCTTTTTTACTCTTCTGTAGTGTACACTGCAGGGGAGAGCCAGGGAGCTTCCTTCCAGCGGAGCTGTGAGGGAGAAATGGCGCCAGTGTGCTGAGGGAGATAGCCCCGCCCCTTTTTCGGCTGACTTTTCTCCCGCTTTTTTATGGATTCTGGCAGGGGTATTTATCACATATATAGCCTCTGGGGCTATATATTGTGATGATTTTGCCAGGCAAGGTGTTTATATTGCTGTCCAGGGCCCCCCCCCCCCCCCCCCCCCCCCCCCCCCCCCCAGCGCCCTGCAACCATCAGTGACCGCAGTGTGAGGTGTGCATGAGGAGCAATGGCGCACAGCTGCAGTGCTGTGCGCTACCTTGTTGAAGACAGGAGTCTTCTGCCGCCGATTTTCCGTATCACTTCTTGCTTCTGGCTCTGTAAGGGGGGCGGCGGCGCGGCTCCGGGACCGAACATCAATGGCCGGTTCCATGCGGTCGATCCCTCTGGAGCTAATGGTGTCCAGTAGCCTAAGAAGCCCAAGCTACCACCAGTTAGGTAGGTTCGCTTCTTCTCCCCTTAGTCCCTCGTTGCAGTAAGTCTGTTGCCAGCAGATCTCACTGTAAAATAAAAAACCTAAAATATACTTTCTCTCTAGGAGCTCAGGAGAGCCCCTAGTGTGCATCCAGCTCAGCCGGGCACAAGATTCTAACTGAGGTCTGGAGGAGGGTCATAGTGGTAGGAGCCAGTGCACACCAGCTAGTCCTAAAGCTTTCTTAGTTGTGCCCAGTCTCCTGCGGAGCCGCTATTCCCCATGGTCCTTACGGAGTCCCAGCATCCACTTAGGACGTTAGAGAAATCTTGGATTTGGGGATTAACATGCTGTATTTTGCCTATTCCCCCAACAAATCGCCAATCAGCAGATTGGATCCCCATCATGGAATAAGTCCATAGATGTTTGACCAACATTTAACAAGTCACAGTAGTGTTTCCCCCAAGGATTGAGGCAAGGCACATAAGTGCCGGGGCTGGTTGGTAGTACAGTTTTTAAGCTTTGACAATTATTTCGGATGACTATAGGGGGGGTGTCCACCCCTTCTTCCCCCTCCCCTCGCTCAGCACATCGCGCTGTGCTGAGCAGGGGGAGAGATGTGTTCTGAGCGGTCTGTGCTAGACCGCTCAGCACACATCTCTGGGAAATCGCCCCATCCGTACGGCCCTTATCAGTTCAGTTTAACTAGGATAAACAATAGGGGTCAGGAGGATTATAGTGGTGCTAAATTATTACTACTACATTATTATTATATTTTATTTATGTGGCGCCACAAGGGTTCTGCAGCGCCCAATTACAGAGTACATATACTCAAAACATGATAACAGTTACTTACAGTTGAAGACAATATAGGGCAAGTACAGGGTAACTAAGCATAACTACACCAGTAAACGACAGATAAGTTCCAAGTTGGCCAAAACACTGCAGGATTTGGGCAGTTGAGGATTATTAAAGTAAGAAAAGGATAATCACATGAGGGAAGAGGGCCCTACTCGTGAGAGTTTACCTTCTAACAATGTTAGCTATAAATACTCTAAGGATGACCATCAACGATTCAAAATAATCAATGATTTATGGCCGATACAGAATACTTTTGCCATTGATGGGGAGACAGAGATGGTTTCCCTCCACCGATGGCACGGCATACCCAATTTTTTTTTTTTACATGGTGACAGGACACAGAGCATAGCCCTGCCCCCACCCCCCAAAAAAAAAAAAAACACCTGTTAAGCCCCACCCCATGTTCTGATGGCCCATGGACCAGTCAGTGAAAGAACAGGGATGACCATCGCTTGTGGAAACCATTGATGGACATGCACTGCATAGTTAGCAGCCATCAATGGTTACATGTCATATCGCCATCGATGGCAACAGCACCAATGGCCATACCTACTCATAGCTCACTCAAGTTAGGATAGGTGGGAGGAGGAATAATCTGTGGATCCGCAGCTAAGTGCCCTAGAACTACAATACTACTATTGCTGGCAGCTTAGGTCTTGTGAGGGCATGTTAGGAGTTGTAGTTCCACAAGATAGCTACAGGTGCATATCAGGAATGGAGAAAGGGGTATGGCTTAATTCTTCAAGGGTAAAACAACCTCTGACATTACTACCATGTGACCCACACCAAGAGGGGGGAGAAGCAAGGTCATAACATGGGACCCGAAATGCACCCCTCATTGGCTCGCTTCGTTCACCACCAGATTACTAAGGAATAGATGGTGAAAGTGCTATCCCACTGACCTTGCTCCTCCCCCTGACATCAGAGGCCCTTTAGCCTACTAATGGTGCCCATACACTTGTGAGATAATCGGTGCTAACCTTCGATTTCGACCGCATCTGTGAGAGAAATCGAAGGATTGTATGTACATTTTAGGTACCTTTCGACGTGATGTGCGGGCACGCCGGTCGAATCTCAAGATATGTGCTGCACTTAATACTTATCGAATCGCAGTGCGATCATATGTGTTTTTAAAAACACATGCTATATATCGCACTGCGATGTGCGATGGGCACCCGCAGGAAGCGGCCAGAGGGCACTCCCACTCGGAGGGGACGTGCCCATCACGTGATTACCATGCGATCTATCGCATGATAATCACTTTGACAGTTCAGGTGCAATTTCATCGCACCTGAACTGCCGGTGCGATGCCCCGTGATGTCGCGTCACAGGGCATCGCACAATTGTATGGGCACCATAAGAGCTTGCAGTAGTAAGGTACTACTGGGAAGACACATACACCCAGCTGGCCTGTGTGGCTTCTCTATATACTGTAATGCAGAGTTTCCCGGATTCCGACATAACAGTCCATGTTATAATGATAGACATAGTGGAGTACAAAAGGTTAAATAAAACTGACCGAGGGAATAATTAGGCCACCTGTGATCAAGCATGGATAGTCTTAAAACCTGGACTATAACGGCGGAATCTGGGAAACTCTGCACTAATGTGTAGAGACCACAGAGGCACATCCCATTTAGCAGCACTCACATGTCACCGGGCTCAGGTGGTTACACAGGGGATCCCCCGCCGCCAGGATCTCCGGTCTCTAGCAATTCGTCTCTCTGGCAGCTGCGATCTTAGTTCTCCACACACAGCCGCCGCCGCTACCGCCGTCTCTATTTAAATTTCCTCCAATGAGGACGGGAGTCGTCAAAACGAACTGCACGATGGGAAGGGGGAGCGCGGCTAGAAATATCCCAACGACAGGTTTCTGTCTGCGACTCTGTAACTACATTTAAAACACTAGGGGACGGAAACTTTAAACAATATGTCCTCCAAACAGGAGCCATCTTGTCGAAGTTATACAGGCCTTCCACAGGGTGGCGATGTAGTTAGCTCTAGCCTCAACCATGTAGTTAGCAGCAGCGATGGCTTATTGCGTTACATATTAGCAGACCTCATTGGCGTGTGCAGCTGTAAGCATGACAGGAGGAATAGCGCTGGTGCAGGGAGCTAGCCGGGGTCTCGGTCTCCAGTTCTGCAAATTCCTGGTCACGTCCAGACATGGGACAAGGGTCATAGGGACTTGCAGGGAGCCGGACTCTGCTGCTGAGCTGCAGACACTGAGGGAGAGGCACCCAGACGCACTCACCGTCCTGCAGCTGGATGTCACCAGCCAGCGGGATATACAGGAGGCTGCACACACGGTGGCACAGGAGTTTGGTCATCTGGATCTTCTCATTAATTCCTCAGCGATGCTGCACCCCAGTGGGAAGGGTGAGACCAGTCTCCGGGAGGTCTCCTCTGAGGTGAGCTTGAGTCACTGCGGGTGCTGCTGCCGACACAGATGGGTGATGATGCAGGAGTGTATATGTGCCTGGCTCTGCTGAGGCACTAGGGTCATTGCAGGGTAGGTGATCTTCTGCTGCTGCCACCGCCACCATGCTGTGTTCGGGCTAATATACATTAGCAACATTAAGTGGGGAATACCATACCCTCCAACATTTCACACATAAAAATAGGGACAAAATAAGAAAAGGGGCGTGGTCACGTATAAAGATACGCCCCCTTTCCTATATTTTAATGGAAGGTTGGAGAGTCAAACTTCAGTCCCGTGTCGTCGTCCCCCTGCGGCTTAACCCTAACCCTCCATGGGGGGTGTCTAAACCTAACACCTCCCTTCCCCCCACAGCCTAAACCTAACCCCCCTGGGTCATACATGTCCTGCGTCCCAGTGGCTGGTCGTTCCAGATCCCGGCTGTCTGTATTCCAGCGCCAGGATGGTATGTAGATTCAGGATGCCGGTGTCGGCATTCCGAATAGTGTTGGGATTCTGACTGAATACAGACAGCCGTGATGCCGTTGTGGGAGGGCAAAGAAAACAGACAAACCCCGTCTAAAGCAAACTCAAGCCCCATGTAAAGCTTAATTGCTATGGAGAGTTAAGCACATATCTAATTGAATAGCAAGAACTTACACATGACCATTAATCCACAGAAGCAGGTTATTTTGGCTAATTGAATTCAGGCCAAAAGTTTTGACTTTGCGGCACAGCAATCTTTCTCAACACTTTTGCATGCCACAAAAAGCATTGCTCACATATGTTGTCCTTTAAGAGTGAACCCATGATACTTGTGAGTGATCCCTGGGGAAGGCCTGCTAAAGCAAAAACACGTTGGAGCATATAACAAACATCCATTAACACGACCGCTAACCCCACAAGTCTCCTCGCCAGCTGGCAAATCGAGCGGCCAGTTACTCAGCAACTGACCACAGTACCGATGCGATTTTGCGATTGCACGAGTTTTCAGAAGTCAGCGCAGAGACCAGCAGTCTCCCAGACAACCAGCCATGTGAGAAGAGACTCTCACCGGCACAACATGGGCGCCTGGTGGACGGAGGAAAACCAATCACGGTTGATACCACAGACATCCTGATAAAGCACATCCTGTACATCGGAGGGGTAAGTTCTGCAGAGACTGAAGGGTACGGGATGCCGGCCCTCCAGCAAGGAACCCACGCCACCCACCCCCAAAACCATCTCTATCTCATGGAAGATAACCGCCACCTTTGTAAGAACTGTTATCTCACCAGAATCCAAACCTGACATTGTTACTTTGAATTTAAAACGCAATATTTCTCTTATGAACTTAAATCCTAAAAAAAAAAAAAATGTTTATTGATGATCGCACCATATAACGCTATGTCTTTGTGTTATTTTGATTGTTCAGTTGTCACATATATTGCACCTAAATAAACCTTGTCACGCACATACCCATCCATATTAATTTTTAGATCACTGGGGGTAATTTCAAGTTGATCGCAGCAGGATATTTTTTAGCAGTTGGGCAAAACCAAGTGCACTGCAGGGGGGGCAGATATAACGTGCAGAGAGAGTTAGATTTGGGTGGGTTATTTTGTTTCTATGCAGGATAAATACTGTCTGCTTTATTTTTACACTGCAATTTAGATTTCACTTTGAACACACCCCACCCAAATCTAACTCTCTCTGCGCATGTTATATCTGCCTCCCCTGCAGTGCACATGGTTTTGCCCAATTGCTAACAAACTTGAAGCTGCGATCAACTCAACTGACCTTAACTTAATTCACACAGAAACAAGTCCAAGCGCTGCACAACTAACCATCCTTGTACTCAACCCAGTAAAGCCTGGTACAGGTTGAGTATCCCTTATCCAAAATGCTTGGGACCAGAAGTATTTTGGATATTGTATTTTTCCGTATTTTGGAATAATTGCATACCATAATGAGATATCATGGCGATGGGACCCTAGTATAAGCACAGAATGCATTTATGTTTCATATACACCTTATACACACAGCCTGAAGGTCATTTTAGCCAATAATTTTAATAACTTTGTGCATTAAATAAAGTGTGTGTACATTCACACAAGTCATTTATGTTTCATATACACCTTATACACACAGCCTGAAGGTCATTTAAGCCAATATTTTTAATAACTTTGTGCATTAAATAAAGTGTGTGTACATTCACACAATTCATTTATGTTTCATATACACCTTATACACACAGCCTGAAGATCATTTAATACAAATTTTTTTAGTAACGTGTATTAAACAAAGTTTGTGTACACTGAGCCATCAGAAAACAAAGGTTTCACTATCTCAGTCTCACTCAAAAAATTCCGTATTTCGGAATATTTGGATATGGGATACTCAACCTGTGTTCTCATATTTACCAGCAGCACTGCAAACAACCCAATAGGACTCTGTGCGCAAGACCCATCCAGACTTACCTATCTGAAATTAACACCAGGATACACATGGAAGTTGCTAAGGAAATAAAATCCATCCCACAATTTAGGCCATATTCAATTAGGCGTGAGTTCTACAGCACTGGAAAAGTCCAGGTTTAACACTTGTAGCAATTTAATTTTTTTGCCTAAAATGCTCAGTCTAATGGGTTTTGTAAAATGCAGAGGGGCATTTTAACATGGATTTATCCTTGCAGCTCCTGAGGAAAAATCTAACCTCTGGGGCTTAGTAAACAGGGTTCCAGCAGCTAATTTATAGGAGCATCACTGACAGGTAACTTTTGGGTTCCCCTGGAGTGTGTGTCACAATATAAGTTTTGGAAATGAAACGTTTTGAGTATGGAAAAAATGAACCTGTCCTGGAAAACTGCAACACGTGAGAACATTATGTAATTCATGTTTCTCATACGTCCTAGAGGATACTGGGGACTCCAAAAGGACCATGGGGTATAGATGGATCCGCAGGAGCTTGGGCACACTATAAAGACTTAAACTGGGTGTGAACTGGCTCCTCCCTCTATGCCCCTCCTCCAGACCTCAGTTAGACTTTGTGCCCAGGAGTGATGGGTCACACACTAGGGGAGCTCTACTGAGTTTCTCTAAAAGACTTTGTTAGGTTTTTTATTTTCAGGGAGACCTGCTGGCTACAGGCTCTCTGCAGCATGGGAGAGAAGCAGGACCTACTTCTTAGTTTAAAGGCTCTGCTTCTCGGCTACTGGACACCATTAGCTCCAGAGGGTTCGATCACTTGGTGCGCCTAGCTGCTTGTTCCCGATGCCGCGCGGTCAATCCCCTCACAGAAGCCTGAAGAAAGAAGCCGGGTGAGTATTGGAAGAAAAGAAGACTTCAGTGACGGCAGAAGACTTCAGTAACGGAGGTAACAGCAGCGGTAGTGCTGCGCTCCAGGCTCCCACACACCAACGTCTCTGGCTGGGGGGGAGCGCCCTGGGGGCATGTTGCTGAGGGTCTAGGAGCTGGCGGGGGGACATATTTAGGTGCCCGGGCACCGGGTATGTTCACCCCGCCAGTGTGCCACAGGGGGGAGCAACAGCGGTAGCGCTGCGCTCTTTGCTCCCACACACACCATCGGCCTGCAGGGCGCTGGGGGAGAGCGCCCTGGGCAGTATATATGTATTTATATATTAGGTACTTCACTGGCGGGGGGACATACTTCGGTGCCCGCCCCGCCAGTATGCCGCGAACGGGCGGGAGCCGCAGCGGTAGCGCTGCGCTCCCTGCTCCCGCACGCCATCGGCCTGCAGGGCGCTGGAGGGGAGCGCCCTGGGCTGCATCTAGCGTGTGCGCTGCGCTTTGTGGCTCCCACACACCAACGGCTTCCGTGGGTGCGGGGTGCAGGGGGGGGGCGCCCTGGGCTGCGTATTAGACAAACAGGGGCTTACTCCCTATATGTATATAGGTTCCCCAGCTCATTTATATATATATATATATATATATATATATATATTTGAGCGGGCTTAAGCGCGCTGGGAAGGGGTGGAGCTTAGCCCTCACACAGGAGTCAGCGCCATTTTCTTCAGATCCCCGCCAGGTCTTGCTGAACAGTAAGATGGAGGGGGGGCACAGTGTTTTAAAGCTATATGGGGGTCATTTAGCTTTATGGTTGATAATGGACGCATAATCACTCTTATATTACATAAATTCAATGTTTCCCTGTTTGTACCCACTATTGGTTAGTCGACATGTCGGCAGGTGTGAGGGCTTTGTCACAAGCTGCTGTGGGGATAACTGTCGGCTTCGCCGGCGCATGGTGGTGCTTGATTCGGGAAATTAAGTACTAGAAAATTGGTGTTTGTGTGCTTAAAACAGAAAACACGATAGGGGAGATACAGTTGTTTGCGGATGCCCTGTCGGCATCGACGGTATTTCCTGGTTAACACAGTTATCAGACTCTGGTTGCCTTGTACCTGTGTGTGTGTGTGTGTGTATATGTGTGTGTGTATATATATATATATATATATATATATATATATATATATATATATATATATATATATACACTATAGAGATGTACGGCACTCAGAACTCTAATAATTAGGTGAAGCAAGCCCTCATAACAGTCAACGTTTCAATTTATTCAATTTTCGTCAGGACATAAAAGCATAGATAAAATGCACTCACCTTATATCCCCTCACCTCTGTGCACAATGCGCGGGCCGGAGCGGGGGACCGCCCCCCGCCGGGATCCGTCGGGCGGCAATCTTCCGTCAGCTGTGGCGCTGTTTGGTGACGTCATCGCTTATGCGGCGACGCACGTCCAGTGTCATGTAACTATAGAAACACGCTGCAAAACCAGTGATTACACACTTCCTGGTAACTGTGACCATAGCAACCAAAACAGCGCTGGTCATCATTCACATACCGAGCAGTATTGACAATAAGGTTTATGTTCAACATTTAGTTATATCAAAAGTATCCATACATATACTATATTGTAAACTTATGATAAATGTGAACTCTTATAGGAGTAATCACAAATAGAGAAAAAAAGAGAAAAAATAGAGAAACGGAGATCGCTATAGGACAAATGCCTATAAGGTAAAAAGGGATCTACATCAATAATGTTGAAAATATTAAAAATATTAAGAACATTAAGGAAAATTGAGAAATTTAAGAAAAACAGGACAAAGGTACCATATCATTTAGACCCCTGGGGGTTACTGTGTCCAATTTGTGGATCCATCTTGATTCACATCTCAAAAGGGCCTTACCACGATCTCCTCCTCTAAGCGAAGGGGGTATGTGGTCAATCATTCGGTATCTTATAGTTGTTAAGGCATGTTTAGCAATTACGAAATGGCGAGCGACCGGTTGGTCGCTACTGCCTTTTTGTAGAGCTGATCTGATTGAGGATCTATGAGCAGTCATACGTTCTTTGAATTTCCGTGTGGTTTTACCCACATATAGTAAGCCACACGGACACACTATAAGATATACTGTGTGTGTGGTCTCACATGTCAGATGATGTTTGATGAAAAATTTGATACCCAGATGGGGGTGACAGAATGTGTTACCTGTGATCATGTAATTACACGTAACACAGGTGCACCTAAAGCAACCCTTTTTTTGGGGCATCAAAAAACTACTGCTAGAAGATTTGGTTAGTTCAGAGATATCCGATTTCACCAAGAGGTCCCGTAGATTCCTAGCTCTTTTGTAGCAAGGCATGAGATCGACCTGTTTCAAAGGTAGATGTTGATCCGATTTGATTAAGTGCCAGTGTTTCTTGGCAACTTTCATGGTACTCTCCGAGGACGCGTTATACGTAGTAACCCACGGGAGTTTACTGTTGGTAGTTGTTCTTTCTTTCGGATGAAGAAGAGTTTCCCTATCCATAAGAAGAACTTTCTGCTTAGTACTTTGTAGATTCTTCAGACAATAACCCCTTTGTACGAAACGTATTATGAGTTCATCCATTTGTACGGAAGCCCTCTGACGGTCACTGTTAATTCTAAGTATTCTCAGCATTTGTGAGTATGGAAGGCCGGCTTTAAGACTTCTTGGATGGCAACTGTTCCAATGCAGATAGGAATTCCGATCCGTGTCCTTGGTGTACACCGTAGTGATGATGGAGGAATCAACTACTGAGAGGCGGACATCTAGAAAATCTATACTCTGTATGTCCATTTTTACAGTTAATTTTACTGGGCTATCAGACCTGTTGTGTTCAGAAATAACTGTTTCAAGTAATTCCTTAGGACCTTTCCACAGTAGTAGCAGATCGTCAATAAATCTGGAATAAAATATTATATGCTCTGCCACTTCTGATTTTTTAAAGAAAATATCTTCCTCTATATGGAGCATGTATAGGTTGGCACTCGTCTACTATTTTTCAGTTGGTCCAGGAATAGACTAGGACCTGTGGGTTATTTATAGAATCCAAAGGCAGTGATCGCGCTGAGCAAAAAAAAAAGTGGGTCCCAAGGACCCCTCACTTTAAAAAATTGGGGTCATAATCCGCTTTTTATGGGTCCCATCGCAATTTCTGCTTTTGAGCACCGTTTGCCATTAGAACACTCCACATGTCATACACATAAGGCTACTTACTGTACGCTATGGATGTCATCTTTTCAGTACTGAAAATACATTCCCTTGATCTTACATAGACAAATGTAGTAGCTAAATACAGTTCTAGATCTGCACTTCAATTACACTTTACATCCACTGTTTTATGAGAAACATCTTTGCAAAGTCAATCTTGTTCCTGTATACCCAAGAAAGGAGAGTTTTATTTTTCACGGTCTCTGTAATAATACGTCACATTGCATTGCAATAATTAGCTACTTATATCTGACATCTACTGGTACCTCAAGTATAATGCCTATAAACTGCGTAATGGTGACCAGCATTAATGGCATGGCACAATCAGCCTTACAGGAGGTAGATGGGTTCTGCAAACAATATGTATGAAGGGGATGCAGTCAATATACCAGCAGTAGGGATCCCAGCGTTCAGAAGACCGACATCGGAATCCTGACAGTTGGTGAAATACCGACAGCCGGAATCCCGAACACTGCCGGGTATTCGCACTCGGTTGGTGAGTCCACGCCACCAACCGAGTGGGAATAGAACCTGTGGCGAGCGAAGCGAGCCACTGGGCCTGATGTGTGTCGACCGCAGCAAGACCGCGAGGGGGCTTGCCGTCGGGATTCTGACCAACGGGATGTCGCTGTCGGTATAGTGACAGCAAGGAACCCGTCTGGCGGGATATCATATGTATCCTGTATGAAGTACTGTAGTAACACCCTACAGGTCACCCCACTAGGAGCACTAAATGATGACAGTATTAATAACGGTCACAAATCAGCTCCTCTGTGCTGCTTACTCTATCCCACACCGCTTGAAAGCACTTCTGCTTTTACTGGAGATATAACAGAGATGTTCTCCAGCAGTTCCCAGAGCCGCGTCTGCACCACTCCCTCTCTGGGTACATAGATTGCAATGTGTGGTTGTATATATGTGTATATATATATATATATATATATATATATATATATCAAATATATTATACGCATACATCTATATGCACACACACAAACCTGAATTGTATTATCATTCAGGTTTAGGTAGCCTGTGCCTCTCCTGCCATTGTAAAACCACAAATCACAGAATGCCCAGAGGTTGGAGAGCCACAGGTTGGCCCTGTTCAGCCTCATGTTACAGAAGGGTGTGTGTGTGTGTGTGTGTGGGTGTGTGTGTGTGTGTGTGTGTGTGCGCTGCTGTATACTGGCACCCGCAGGGCAAGTTTAAGTCATTGGTGGGGGAGAGTCCCAGTTCGGGGAGCTGCAGAAACGGCTGGTGTCTTCCCCATGCGGGAGCTGTCACAGCACGGCCGAGGCTGGCATGGGACACACAGGGCTGCAAGGGATTCACAAGCCGACCACCATGGTCTGACTGTAACTCTACCAGCAGCTCCCAGTCAAAGTGGTGGCATCAGTGAAAGGGGTATACCATTCCCTAGGACACAGTGCGCACCCAGCATCTGCCTATGCGCAGTATATATACATAATACACCAACACCGACATATATGAAGCTACCAAAGCTAGAGCCCCCCACTATGTGACACATGACAGAGCCAATCCCATCTACTGCAGCAGCACCTAGTAGTCTATGCAGAGGGAGCCAGCTGCAATAGCTAAGGGAGTGGAGGGGAAAGTATATGACAAGTAATGTAGTATGTGCAAAGCAGGTGAGGCTCCCCTATGGAGGTGCAGAGGGGGGAGAAGAAGACTCCTATAATATTATTAATGCTGCAGGACGCACTGATACATGCCTGGCACATACTGTACATGGGCAGTGCACACATGATGACCCCGGGCAGAGCCTCCATCACACGTCTGAATGAGCCAGGGCAGCAGGATGCAGCGGTGGAGGAGAAGGGGGTATAACCCGGCCTGCCTGTCTGCGAGCGCTGCGGACACTTAGTGATCTTGTACGGCATTTTGCCCTTGGTGTGATGTGTGTGTGCGGTGTAGGGGGTGGGGCCTTCTGGGTGCATGCGGATGGAGAGATGCGGCGGCGATTGGTTGAGGAGGCGCGGCGGTGATTGGATGGGTAGACAGAGTCTCCTATTGGTGCAGTGATACACAGCGCGCCCTATGGGACCCGCTCATTTTTTTAAACCGGGTACGTCTCTTCCTGTAGCGCGTAAAAACGCGCTATAACGCGTATTTTGCGATCACTGCAAAGGGGAACATTCTGAGTTACGGTTGTTTCCCCTTGCTGTTTTTTAATAGTTCTTGCCGTTCCACTCTGGAAGATAGTACGCGATGCCATACAGAGGTGCGTCAGGATCAGGAAATTGTCCGGTGGTCCCTGTATAAAGGTCAAGTAAAGGTATATAATTTGCACACCGCGCCAATAATCACCTGCAGCTTAGGTATACCTAGGATGAGACTCCTCACCAGTCTCAGAACAATCGGAAATACAATACAATTAGGTATAACAATAGCGCTGATAACAGTTGATCACATACAGAGTCAGCTTACATCAATAATGATATTCCACTTGTTCAGTCACTCAATACTCTATGCGTAGCAATCCACTGGTGGATGTATTCACCTCTTTTAGAGGGAGGGATTCACCTTTAGATAATCCAAAAACAAATGGACATGGTGCAAGTACAGCCAGATAATTTGGATAAAAGGTGATTTTAATACAAAAAACTCACAAACAGAGAAAGAAAATAGGCATATAACCACTTTTGTGGGTTAAGGACATATGACCAGGCATCAACACTGTTACCCTCCCAGATCGTTAACAAGGAAGCAGATCGGAGTTCCGGAACCTCGAATCCACTGGTAAACAGGAAGCCGTTCAGTCCAACAGTAGTCCCCAGAAACGTCAGTCACCACGCCTGAAGCTTTTCGGACCTTAGTCCTTCATCAGAGGCATGGTGGCTGACTGAATAGATGCTTCCTAAATACCCTAACTAATCAGGTAGAATTGGCTACACTTGTGACTTCTAATCAATTTTCGTCCGTTTCTGCTGATCCTCTTCCGGAAATGACGATCGCGGTGATTTACCGGAACCGGAAGTGCGTCATTTGCGTTCCACGATGCGTTCCAGCTCCGAAAAACCGGAAGTTAGACCTTTTTCTTCCAGAATGCGTTCCAGATGTCCATTTTGTAGTGTTATTATAGGTTTATTGTTCACAAGGTCCTTAAAGTGTCCGAAAAGCTTCAGGCGTGGTGACTGACGTTTCTGGGGACTACTGTTGGACTGAACGGCTTCCTGTTTACCAGTGGATTCGAGGTTCCGGAACTCCGATCTGCTTCCTTGTTAACGATCTGGGAGGGTAACAGTGTTGATGCCTGGTCATATGTCCTTAACCCACAAAAGTGGTTATATGCCTATTTTCTTTCTCTGTTTGTGAGTTTTTTGTATTAAAATCACCTTTTATCCAAATTATCTGGCTGTACTTGCACCATGTCCATTTGTTTTTGGATTATCTAAAGGTGAATCCCTCCCTCTAAAAGAGGTGAATACATCCACCAGTGGATTGCTACGCATAGAGTATTGAGTGACTGAACAAGTGGAATATCATTATTGATGTAAGCTGACCCTGTATAAAGGTGCAAATCGTTGGTTCTCTCTGACTGTTCTTCGACACAGGGATTGGCTGTTGTTTCCAACGACACTGATGTTGAAGGTGCTTTTCAGAGTAGATAATAACCGGTAAAGGTTCGGTGTTTTTCCATGTGAAAAGGGGTCTGAAGATCCAGGGTTGGATCGGTTTTACTGTGACACTTCTTCAAGGTGTTCCGTTACTTAACCGGTTGGCTGCGGCCGGAGAGGCCTTTTTTGGTGAGAGGCTTTATTGCCAGAGTGGTTTTCAAGAGACCAGTTGGAAATGTGGTCCGGGTCTCACCGACACATGCACAGGAATATGATCCTAACGGCCAGGACATCGCTCCTGTGGTGTCTGCTCGGTTCTCTCCTTCTAGAGGGATGAAGGTTCGGGTTCCGGGTGTAAATCCTGGTGTCCGTGTATACAGATCTCCGAGACGGAGGAGCAGTACTTGCAAGGGACGTGTTTCCAGGGGATAGGGTCGTGTTGGAAAGCTTGTCTGCTATAAACTTTCTTGAATTAAGACTTCGTTTCGACAAACTTATTCTTCGTGTTCTGCCCAAGTTAGTTCTGTTAGACGTCTTGTCAGCAGTGGCAAAAGTGAACCACTATGGTGGAACAAGGAGCAAAGCGGCAATGGCAGTAGAGGCACAGCTTTGCCGTAGGGTGGAGAGTCTGGTAACCACTATATTAATAGGCTTCGTTCTGGAGGTGAACGACTGAGAGCGAGATTTCCTCTGCTGACGTGATCTCCATCCGGGGAAAATTCGGTCGTCATCGAAGTTTTCACAGACGTGACAAGTCTTTGAGGATTTTCGCAGTTGGATAGGTTGGCGTCTCGCCTCAAGGAGAGGCCTCAGGGATATTGTTCCAGGTCAGAGGACGCTTAAGCTATAGCAGGGGTCAACCTTGTGACACCGTGATTTTTAGTCGCGGTCCTCTTGGATCCGGTCTAGCCAAGGAAGGTTTGCTATTCAGGTTTTCATGATTTACTCATAAAAGATTCCTGCCTTTTTTCTCTACGTGAGGATCTGTGACAACAAGATCAGGGCGTGTTTCAAGACTTACCGCGGTTGCGTCTGACGTCGTGGTGGTGGAAGGCCATATCCTAAGCCGAAAGGGTGTTCCCAGTGAAGTCCTTTCCTCAATTCTTCAAGCTACGAAAGAAGTAACGGCTAACCTTACCACTGTAGTGGGCGTAACTATGTGTTTTGGGTGTATACAGGAAGGCTTCTACGGAAGTTTTTCAGCTAGGTAGTTCTTATCCTGACTTTACAAACCGGTGTGGATACAAGTTTAGAGTTGGGAGTGTGGCCTAATAATTTCTTTACGAAACTTTCTCTCTTGGAACGTGGTCATGCTCTTGGCTTTGACATCTGCTAAGTGGGTGTCGGAAGTGGTGGTTTTGTCTCACAAGACCTTTGTTTGATCTTTCGTGTGGATAGAAAGGAATTGAGAATTCGGTTAGTAGTTCTGCCGAGAGTGGTTTCTGTGTTTCGCAGAATTTGACCTATTTTAATGACGGTGGTTACTTAGGCATTAGCTGATTCAAATTCCCTCGATGTAGCCAGGGATTTGAATATTTAGGTCGCCATTTTGGTTCGGATTGAAGAATCAGGGGCTCTGTTGTCTGATAGGTTCCCAGTATGGTTTGGGTGACTGTGTTATACAGTCGTTTACACGTTGGTTCTGTGATTCTAGTTGGCATGTTCGGTCTACGGCTGGACTACCGTCACCGAGGTCAGTGGAGGCCCATTTTACTGGGAGGATGGGCTCCTCCTGGGCGGATGCCCGAGGAGTCTCGGCGGTTCAACTCTGCTGAGTGGATACATGGTCGGGTTCAAACGCATTTGCTATGCTCTACAGGTTTGATACCCTGGTTGAGGGGACCTTATGTTTGCTCAATCGGTGCTGCAGAGTCGTTCGTACTCTCCCGCCCGTTCTGGAGCTTTGGTATTAACCCCATGGTCCTTTTGGAGTCCCCAGCATCCTCTAGGACGTATGAGAAAATAGGATTTTGGTACTTACCGGTAAATCCTTTTTTCTTAGTCCGTAGAGGATGCTGGGCGCCCGTCCCAGTGCGTACTGTGTCTGCAGTTCTTGTTTTTGGCTACACCTTGGTGGTGTTTCTTCTCTGTCAGGCTGTTGCTGACGATTTTCAGGCCATGGCATTTGGTGTCTTATTATTGGTTGTGTTGACACACAGGTTGTGTTACATATTCTCTCAGCATGTGGCTGTGTCTTTTTCATGCCGTAGGCTGGTTTTCTCTTGAATGCCATGTTCTGCGGTATGTTCGTGGTGTGAGCTGGTATGACACTCACTGTGTTTATAAATTCTTTCCTCGAAATGTCCATCTCTCCTGGGCACAGTTTCTAACTGAGGTCTGGAGGAGGGGCATAGAGGGAGGAGCCAGTTCGCACCCAGTTTAAGTCTTTATAGTGTGCCCAAGCTCCTGCGGATCCGTCTATACCCCATGGTCCTTTTGGAGTCCCCAGCATCCTCTACGGACTAAGAGAAAAGGATTTACCGGTAAGTACCAAAATCCTATTTTTTTTTTCCTACTCTATAGGGTCTCTCCCTGGCACTTGCTACAAACACCATCGGTCCGTTGTTGATGGCAAAATATTTTTCTACGCTACTTATGAAGGGAAGAGGGATGTTTGGAGCACAGTCACCTGACCAATCCAGACAACACAATGCCATTTTAGTTAACATAAGTGCTAAAGTAGGCTCTATAACGGACAATGGTAAGCATAAGTAATACTGTAAATGTCATAATGTGTGATTATATGTCATAGTGGAAGTCATTGACGATATGTGTGTTAAAATAAAAGGCAGTGGATGTAGGCTGAGTATTATATACATTTCATATTAGTCCGAGGTGACTACTAAGATCCAAAATCATTTACAGTAGTTCCTGTTGAATCTTGTATTGACCTCAGAACTTATTGTTTATACAGACATTACTTACAAGATTGTATACATATATTAACTTGTGCATTATATGCAAAAGTCAGAGCACCTTACAGAAGCACACTTATTACTAATAGCTTCACTGCATCATGGTAGAGCTTCTATAGATCTGTGTATTAATGGGATGTGATTTGTTGCTTCCTCTGGCCAAGTGGTTTTAAGGATAGTTATACTTGAGCACAGGTCACTTAATTACTACCTCAGTTCTTTTAATTTAACCATCTGAGCTCGAACATGGCTATCCCCAAAATCTGGACTGTTAGTGTGCTTTGAGGACCAAGGTTGGGAAACCCTGCTCCAGCCATTTGATCATTTATAGTTAGTCTTATTGATTATCATTGCTTGTTTAAGTGATAAAGCATGCTACAGCATAGAAGCCCAACAGAACAAAGGTATAACATTCACTAGCATCTGTGGCATCACCGGGGTTGGTGACACCATGTGCACCAAAGTACCCCCCCCGCGCATGTGCCCCTAAAAAGCTGCATGGCATTGAAGGAGTGTGGCTTTGTGGCAATCCCCGTTTTCATCACTCTGGGGACGTGTCCATCTTTCCTGGAGATGCAGGGTTGCCACCGGAGATTGCCTCTGCGCTACAAGATATAATCTTGCCTAGTGCACCTAATTGGTGAGGGCCAGCTCTCATTTACAACAAATATAATTTATATTCATTCAAATCTAAATGATGCCGAAACTGGGCAACATTTTACCAAGTTATTATTTATTTTCACCCTTTTTTCCTATTAATGTTCTGCTGCATGTTTCTTAAAACATAAAGAAAAGCCATTGTAATGTTTCAATAGGGCACATATATGAAATGCATATGTCAGTTTACGATAGGACAGTGGTTCTCAAACTGTGTGCCATGGCACTTTGGGGTGCCCCAGGGCACTTGTAGGGGCGCCTTAGATTGGTGGTCCAGAACCAATTCAAATGATTTTTGGTTAATGCAATAGGCAAAACCGGTGCTTGTGGCTGCTAATCATAAAATATGTGGACAAACAGAAGTGAATCCTGTCCCTCCCCACATAACAGTCTAAGGATGACATATAAACACAATTTAATGTAATATTTTTTTCTAAATTTCTCAATAAGAAACTTTTGGCCTAGTGGTGCCGTCTAAAAAATTATGATACTCTATGGCGCTGTGATTCAAAAAAGTTTGGGAACCACTGCTATAGGCTCTTTATTAATGCATCTTATACACATTGAACCATAAATTAATTTCTGTTTCTTCAGGCTTAGGTGGGTGGTACAGCTACAGGATGTCTAAAGCGGCTCTAAATATGGCCACCAAAACCCTTTCTGTGGAACTGGGGAGAGGAAAGGGCAAAGTGGTCTGTGTTTCTCTGCACCCGGGCACTGTGGACACAGACTTGTCAAGACCTTACCATAAAAATGTCCCCATGGAAAAGTTATTTTCACCTGAAGACTCTGTGACCTACCTTATAGACAATATTGACAGACTAGGCATGGACCACACTGGGAAGTTTTTTTCATGGAATGGATCCGAACTTCCTTGGTGAATTATTTTTTATATATAACACATGAATTAAACTACATTAAATTATTTCAGCAACTTTCAAAACTTTATTGTTCAAATTATTCAAATACTAGAAGCTGACCCTGGCTGCCCGGGTAATGTCTCAGTCTGTCTCCTTTATCTTTCTCTCTATCAGCGCTCTATCTCTTTCTTCCTCTCTCTTTCCATCAGTTCTCCCTTCTTTTCTCACATTCTGCTTTCCCTTCTTACTCCATGTCTCTTCCCAATCTGTCTTTCCCCATCTATCGCTCTTCTCCCTCTGCCAGTTTCTCTTTCTCCCTCTGACACCCTTCCCTCTTTCTTTTCCTCTCTGTGTTAGTGGACAGTGGGTGCAAAGGTTTCTTTGTATTATTTTTCATTTAAGCTCAGCAGCAGATGTGTCACGTGGTGGTGTAATTTTTCTCTAACGTCCTAGTGGATACTGGGGAAAATGACTTTCAGTACCGTGGGGTATAGATCGGGTCCATTGGAGCCTGGGCACTTTAAGAATTTAATAGTGTGTGCTGGCTCCTCCCCTCTATGCCCCTCCTAGCAGACTCCATTTAGAAAATGTGCCCAAGGAGCCGGGTGCATTGTTGGTGGGCTCCAAGAGTATTCTTCAGAATTTATTTTAGTTTGTTATTTTCAGGTAGTACTGGTTGGCAACAAGTCTACCTGCGTTGTGGGACTTAGGGGGGGGGGGGGGGGACCGAACCAACCTCCTGAGGGTTAATGGATTCGTAATCCCGCTGACAGGATACTGAGCTCCTGAGGAGCTATTTCACACACCACACTGTGTGCACACACCAGCAGAATGCCGCCACCCTCTAACAGATGCCGAAATAGATGCCAACGGTGCGGTGAGTGTTTACATTGGGGTCCCGGTGACAAGTGGTGGCAAAAGGGCGCGGCGATCACGGGCTGCGGTGCCCGCCACGGACCTAACACTGGCAGCGCAGTTATTGGGTTTGTTAAACTTCCTTTTGAGATATATATATATATATATATATATATATACACAGGTTGAGTATCCCTTATCCAAAATGCTTGGGACCAGACGTATTTTGGTTATTGGATTTTCCGTATTTTGGAATAATCGCATACCATAATGAGAAATCATAGTGATGGGATATAAATCTAAGCACAGAATGCATTTATGTTACATATACACCTTATATACACAATTTTAGCCAATATTTTTTATAACTTTGTGCATTAAACAAAGTGTGTGTACATACACACAATTCATTTATGTGTCATATACACCTTATACACACAGCCTGAAGGTCATTTAATACAATATTTTTAATAACTTTGTGTATTAAACAAAGTTTGTGTACACTGAGCCATCAAAAAACAAAGTTTTCACTATCTCACTCTCATTCAAAAAAGTCCGTATTTCGGAATATTCCGTATTTCGGAATATTTGGATATGGGATACTCAACCTGTGTGTGTGTGTGTGTGTGTGTGTGTGTGTGTGTGTATATATATATATATATATATATTCCCTTATCCAAAATTCAATATCACACATTTTTGGTTCCCCTACTGAGACAATGACACATATATATATATATATATATATAAATAAAGATAATGTCGCGCATTTAGAACAATATAGTCTCAGATATATCCGTCCAAATGTATTATTGCTGCAATCCTCCTTCAGGAGTAAACCTGTACTCCTCAGCACATGTGAAAAAAGAGAAAACAATGGAGGGCGCAATTGTGAGCGTGACCAGCAGGACTTGTGACATGGACCCAGTGCCCAGATGAGCGACGTGTGAGGTCCGTTTGTTGTCCGTGCGGCTGGATGTCCAGGGCGGCTATTGGTATTCCTAGAGCAACGTTACACATCGGTGTATGCCATCCGGAGGCTACACGAGCTGTCTACACTGCGCTGGTTACCTTTTACTTTCAATGTATGTGAGTGAATACTTTGCCAGTAAAGCACTTCTGATGATTACACTCACCATTGCGCCCTCCATTGTTTTCTCTTTTTTTCATATATATATATATATATATTATATATATATATATATATATATATATATATATATATTATATATAATATATATCCACATAATTACCGGCACTCAATACCTCTAGTACTGGATTGCCCAGGTGCCCTCTATCACAAAATAGTGCACATAGTAGTTCATACAGCGGCGGCACTCAGACGGGTTTTGCTCAGCGTCAAAGAAAGAGACTTAACTCTAATCTAAGTTAACGTTTCAGTTTATAACTGACGAAAGTTATAAACTGAAACGTAAACTTAGATTAGAGTTAAGTCTCTTTCTTTCTTTGACGCTGAGCAAGCCCCGTCTGAGTGCCGCCGCTGTATGAACTACTAAATAAATATATATATATATATATATATATATATATACACACACTTTGCCAGTATAATATTTGCAGGGACCGCGCGGCGCTGAAGGAGCGGGGCTTCCCGGAGAGCGAGACCAGAGGCTCAAGAGGCGCCATTTCCTGCTGCTGCCTGAACGGCTGCGTGTGGAAGCTGCTCCTCAACAGACCCTGCTGATCCACCATATTTACTGGTACCAGGGGGCTAATAGAAAGGGGGGAGCATATTTAGCAGTATAACACTGCATTACTGAATATACAAACACAGATATCATTCCCAGCGGAGTACTGCTTTGCCTGGGTATAGTGTGCTGGTCCCAATTCTCTCTGTGTCACTCCAGTAGAACTGTCTGGGTGGGGTAGGGAAGCTAATCCCGGGCCATTTTTTCAATCCGGGGTATCGGGATTGAAAAATGGCCAATCCCGGGATTAGCTTTTAGCTAGGTGGCAGTGGATGCCCCGACGGTGCCGTGGATTTACCAGTTTGTGTATCTGTTTCCTCCAATCCCTCTCATTCACAGAGTTCTAAAAAGACTCAAAGGGGATAACGTTCCAGCAATTCTCACTGCCCCAGATTGGCCTCGAAGGGCCTGGTATGGGGACTTCCTGACCCTGTCTCTGTAAGAACCCTGGCCACTGCCACTCCGAGAGGACCTTCTTCAACAAGGACCGTTCGTCTATCCAGACTTACTGCGGCTACGTTTAATGGTGTGGAGGTTGAGAAGGAGATTCTAGCCAGAAAAGGTCTCCCTTCCAAGGTCATTTCAACTATGGTCCAGGCCCGTAAGGGGGTCACGTCAAAACATTACCACCGTATCTGGAAGAAATATGTTTCCTGGTTTGAGAGTAGAAAAAAAATTTCTGAGGAGGTTCAACTGGGCTTTTTACTGCTTTTCCTGCAAGCAGGCGTGGATACGGGCCTAAGATTAGGCTCCATCAAAGTGCAGATTTCGGCTCTCTCCATCTTCTTCCAGAAGCAACTTGCGGTGCTTCCGGAACTACAGACCTTCCTGAAAGGTGTTCTTCGTATACAGCCACTTTTTGTTCCTCCCACGGCTCCGTGGGATCTTAACGTGGTCTTGGCCTTTCTCCAGTCAGATTGGTTTGAGCCCTTACATAGTCTTACTTGGAAGACTAATGTTGCTGACCCTAGCTTCGGCAAGGCGTGTGTCTGAATTGGGGGCCTTATTATGTAAGATCCCATATTTGATATTTCATGAGGATAGGGTAGAGCTCAGGACTCGCCCACAGTTTTTGCTGAAGGTGGTTTTGGTCTTTCACATTAATCAACCGATTGTGGTTCCGGTACTGTCTGATACGTCGGTTGCTCCAAAGTCTTTGGATGTGGTTAGGGCTTTGAGGATTTACGTCAAAAGGGCTGCTCGTCACAGAAAGTCTGACTCGCTGTTTGTCCTCTATGACGCTACCAAAGTTGGATGCCCTGCTTCTAAGCAGTTCATTGCTCGTTGGCTTCGGTTGACAAGTCAACAAGCCTATTCTTTGGCAGCTTTGCCGCTGCTGAGTTCTGTACACGCCCACTCGACAAAGTCGGTGGGTTCTTCCTGTGCGGCTGCCTGGGATGTCTCTGCCCCACAGTTGTGCAGGGCAGCTACTTGGTCTGGGTCGAACACGTTTGTTAAGTTCTACAGGTTCGACACCTTGGCCAGAGATGACCTTCAGTTTGGTCAGGCGGTTTTGCAGGGGTCTCAACACTCTCCCACCCGTTCTAGGAGCTTTGGGACTTCCCTGCGGTACTGAAAGTACTTTTCCCCAGTATCCACTAGGACGAGAGAAAATAGAAATTTAATACCTACCGGTAATTCCTTTTCTCGTAGTCCATATTGGATACTGGGCGCCCGCCTCAGTTTTTCGTTTACCTGCTTACTAGGTTGTAAATTTCTTGGTTGGGTCTGCTGTTGCTGTTCCATGTTGGATATCGTTGTTATCCTTATCCTTATAGGGTTAGCGTTGCTCTCCTCTGGTCTGGCGTGCATCTGCTTTCCTATGGTGTGTTGGTTCGTTTCCTCACCGCTTTACATGTTATTCCTTCTCTCATGTATGTCCGTCTCCTTGGGCACAGTTTCTAGACTGAGTCTGCTAGGAGGGGCATAGAGGGGAGGAGCCAGCACACACTATTAAATTCTTAAAGTGCCCAGGCTCCAATGGACCCGATCTATACCCCACAGTACTGAAAGTACTTTTCCCCAGTATCCACTACGAACTACCTGTAGGTATTAAATTCCTGTTTTTTGTCACCAGTTAGTTTTATTATATAAGTACTCTCCTATGGGGTTTGGTATGATATACTGGCGGTCAGGAGGCCAACGCCGTAATCCAGACAGCCAGAACTCGCTGCGTTCGCTACGTAACCGGCCCGTTGACAAGGTATTATATTCGCCTTCGGATGGTAGTGTGGATCACAACCAGAGTTTGAATACATAGCCTTGGGTCGGGATTCCAGCGTCGGCATCCTGAACCCCCGGGATCTCGACAGCCAGTAAATTAACCGCATCCCCTCCTATGATTTAACACATATATATCGGTAACAGCTGTTCTACAGCCTATATACTTATAGTCTCTATACTATACTACCTCATAATGCTATACCCAACTACTATTCTCCATTTTTTTTAGTTGCAATACATCTTCCTTTCCCTATTAAAAATAGTCATGGCACCAAACGCAACTATATTCCAAATCCTAAAGTGTAAAAGCAAACTGCAAGTCCTCTTCATTGGAAAGAAATAGAAAAGGAACCAGGTGGCACTCAATTATACACTAACACATAAAAAAGAAATAGCAACAGTTTAATAAAACCACAAAATATAATTCCTAGGACTCATGGATGTGCGGTCAGGGGAGGCAGTGCCTCCCATGTCATTAATAATTAAAATAATACAAAGAAGATACTTATGACACATATTCTGTCATAAGTATCTCCTTTATATTATTCTAATCATTATCACGGTGTAAAATGGGGTTGGGAGGCACCGATTGTGGTGCCTTCCGTTGTGAATGGAGCGGGCGTGGCCAAGCCATGGGCAGTGAAATTACATAGGAAAGCGACACCATTAGAGGTGCCGCTTTCATACACTGCCGCTTATCAGCCCAGTGCTGGTTGTTTCTCGGGAGGGGTTACCCCATTTTAATTTGGGGGGGGGGCGCTTTCCGAGGAATTCCAGCCCTGGGCTGACTGGCTTGGGGGGCACTTTAATGGCATGGCAGGGGGACCCCACACTGAGCATCTCCCCTGGTATGGCATTATCCCCCCTGGCTGGTTCTGCCTGGTGCTGGTTTTAGTGATGTGTGGGGGGACTACACTTTTTCTTTTCTCTGACGTCCTAGTGGATGCTGGGAACTCCGTAAGGACAATGGGGAATAGACGGGCTCCGCAGGAGACTGGGCACTCTAAAGAAAAGATTAGGTACTATCTGGTGTGCACTGGCTCCTCCCTCTATGTCCCTCCTCCAGACCTCAGTTAGAATCTGTGCCCGGCCAGAGCTGGGTGCTCCTAGTGGGCTCTCCTGAGCTTACTAGTAAAGAAAGTATTTATTAGGTTTTTTATTTTCAGTGAGCTTCTGCTGGCAACAGACTCACTGCTACGTGGGACTAAGGGGAGAGAAGCAAACCTACCTGCTTGCAGCTAGCTTGTGCTTCTTAGGCTACTGGACACCATTAGCTCCAGAGGGTTCGAACACAGGCACCTGTCCTCGATCGTCCGTTCCCGGAGCCGCGCCGCCGTCCCCCTTGCAGAGAAAGAAGAATAGAAGCTAGAAGACGACGAAATCGGCGGCTAAAGACTCCTGTCTTCATTAAGGTAGCGCACAGCACCGCAGCTGTGCGCCATTGCTCCCAGCACACTTACACACTCCGGTCACTGTAGGGTGCAGGGCGCTGGGGGGGGGGGGGGCGCCCTGGGCTGCATTTGAAGTAACTTTGGCATAAAAATACATATATACAGTCTAGCACTGTATATATGTAAAAACCCCCGCCATTATTTTACACTGAAAGCGGGACAGAAGCCCGCCACTGAGGGGGCGGGGCCTTCTTCCTCAGCACACCAGCGCCATTTTTTCTTCATAGCTCCGCTGGAAGCAGCTCCCCAGGCTCTCCCCTGCAGTATCCAGGTACAAGACTGGTTAAAAAGAGAGGAGGGGCACATAAATTTAGGCGCAAAGAATACTAAAAAAGCAGCTATTGGGTATATCACTTATTAGCAGTGAAAATCCCTGTGTTATATAGCGCTGTGGTGTGTGCTGGCATACTCTCTCTCTGTCTCCCCAAAGGACTTTGTGGGGTCCTGTCCTCAGTCTGAGCATTCCCTGTGTGTGTGCGGTGTGTCGGTACGGCTGTGTCGACATGTTTGATGAGGAAGGTTACGTGGAGGCGGAGCAAGGGCAGATAAGTTTGGTATCGCCCCCGTCGGGGCCGACACCTGATTGGATGGATATGTGGAAGGTCTTAAATGACAATGTAAACTCCTTACATAAAAGGTTTAAAGACGCTGCAGCCTTGGGACAGCCGGGGTCTCAGCCCGCGCCTGCCCAGGCGACTCAAAAACCGTCAGGGGCTCATAAACGCCCTCTATCTCAGATGGTTGACACATGTCGACACGGAGTCCGACTCCAGTGTCGACGATGATGAGGCACATTTACAGTCTAAAAGGACCAAGGCCATCCGATACATGATTATTGTAATGAAAGATATATTACACATTTCTGAGAGTAACCCGGTTAATACCAAGAGGGTTTATATGTTTGGGGAGAAAAAGCAGCCAGTGACTTTTCCCCCATCTGATGAATTGCGTGAAGAAGCGTGGAGTTCCCCTGATAAGAAATGAGTGATTTCTAAGAGGTTACTGATGGCGTACCCTTTCCCGCCAACGGACAGGTTACGTTGGGAAACATCCCCTAGGGTGGACAAGGCGCTGACACTCTTATCTAAAAAGGTGGCCCTGCCGTCTCAGGATACGGCCACCCTAAAGGAGCCTGCGGATAGAAAGCAGGAAGCTATCCTGAAGTCAGTGTATACACACTCTGGTACTCTACTGAGACCTGCTATTGCTTCAGCCTGGATGTGTAGTGCTGTAGCAGCGTGGACAGATACTCTGTTAGACGACATAGATTCCCTCGACAGAGATACTGTTTTGCTAACCCTGGGCCATATCAAAGACGTCGTCTTATATATGTGAGATGCTCAGAGGGACATTTGCCTGCTGGGCTCTAGAATTAATGCTATGTCTATTTCTGCCAGGAGGGTCTTATGGACTCGGCAATGTACAGGAGATGCTGAATCTAAAAAACACATGGAGGTTTTGCCTTATAAGGGTGAGGAATTGTTTGGGGACGGTCTGTCGGACCTCGTGTCTACAGCGACAGCTGGAAAGTCCACTTTCTTGCCTCAGGTTTCCTCACAGCCTAAGAAAGCACTGTATTATCAAATGCAGTCCTTTCGTTCCCAAAAAGGCAAGAGGGTCAGGGGTGCATCCTTTCTTGTCAGAGGCAGGGGTAGAGGTAAGAAGCTGCACCATGCAGCCAGTTCCCAGGAACAAAAGTCCTCCCCTGCTTCCACTAAGTCCACCGCATGACGTTGGGGCTCCACAGGCGGAGCCAGGTGCGGTGGGGGCGCGTCTCCGAAACTTCAGCAGCCAGTGGGTTCGCTCACAGGTGGATTTCTGGGCTATACAAATTGTATCTCAGGGATACAAGCTGGAATTCGAAGCGACTCCCCCACGCCGTTACCTCAAATCAGCCTTGCCAGCTTCCCCCATGGAAAGGGAGGCAGTGCTGGCGGCAATTCACAAGCTGTACCTCCAGCAAGTGATTGTCAGGGTCCCCCTCCTTCAACAGGGAAGGGGTTACTATTCCACAATGTTTGTGGTACCGAAACCGGATGGTTCGGTGAGACCCATTCTGAATTTAAAGTCCTTGAACACTTATATAAAGAAATTCAAGTTCAAAATGGAATCGCTCCGAGCGGTTATTGCAAGCCTGGAAGAGGGGGATTTTATGGTGTCGCTGGACATCAAAGATGCTTACTTGCATGTCCCCATTTACCCACCTCACCAGGAGTACCTCAGATGTGTGGTACAGGACTGTCATTACCAGTTCCAGACGTTGCCGTTTGGCCTGTCCACGGCACCGAGAATATTTACCAAGGTAATGGCCGAAATTATGATACTCCTTCGGCAGAAGGGAGTTATAATTATCCCGTACTTGGACGATCTCCTCATAAAGGCGTGGTCAAGGGAGCAGTTGTTGATCAGCGTAGCACTCTCTCAGGAAGTGTTGCAACAGCACGGCTGGATTCTGAATGTTCCAAAGTCGCAGCTGATTCCTACGACGCGTCTGCTTTTCCTGGGAATGATTCTGGACACAGAACAGAAGAAGGTGTTTCTCCCGGTGGAGAAGGCCCAGGAATTAGCATCTCTGGTCAGGGACCTCCTGAAACCAAAACAGGTATCGGTGCATCACTGCACGCGAGTCCTGGGAAAGATAGTGGCTTCATACGAAGCCATTCCCTTCGGCAGGTTCCATGCGAGGATCTTTCAGTGGGATCTGTTGGACAAGTGGTCCGGATCGCATCTTTACATGCATCGGCTGATCACCCTGTCCCCAAGGGCCAGGGTGTCTCTTCTGTGGTGGCTGCAGAGTGCTTACCTTCTCGAGGGCCGCAGGTTCGGCATACAGGACTGGGTCCTGCTGACCACGGATGCAAGCCTCCGAGGATGGGGGGCAGTCACTCAGGGAAGAAACTTCCAAGGGCTGTGGTCAAGTCTGGAGACTTCTCTACACATAAATATACTGGAATTAAGGGCCATTTACAACGCCCTGAGTCAAGCAGAGCCCCTGCTTCGAAACCGGCCAGTGCTGATTCAGTCAGACAACATCACGGCGGTCGCCCATGTAAACCGCCAGGGCGGCACAAGAAGCAGGATGGCAATGGCGGAAGCCACAAGGATTCTTCGATGGGCGGAGAATCACGTGCAAGCACTGTCAGCAGTGTTCATTCCGGGAGTGGACAACTGGGAAGCAGACTTCCTCAGCAGACACGACCTCCACCCGGGAGAGTGGGGACTTCATCAAGAAGTCTTCCAACTGATTGCAAACCGATGGGAACTGCCACAGGTGGACATGATGGCGTCCCGCCTCAACAAAAAGCTAAAAAGATATTGCGCCAGGTCAAGGGACCCTCAGGCGATTGCTGTGGACGCCCTAGTGACACCGTGGGTGTACCAGTCGGTGTATGTGTTTCCTCCTCTTCCTCTCATACCAAAAGTACTGAGAATAGTAAGAAAGAGAGGAATAAGAACAATACTCATTTTTCCGGACTGGCCAAGAAGGACTTGGTACCCGGAACTGCAAGAAATGCGCACAGAGGACCCATGGCCTCTGCCTCTCAGACAGGATCTGCTGCAACAAGGGCCCTGTCTGTTCCAAGACTTACCGCGGCTGCGTTTGACGGCATGGCGGTTGAACGCCGGATCCTAGCGGAAAAAGGCATTCCGGATGAAGTTATTCCTACGCTGATAAAGGCTAGGAAAGACGTGACAGCAAAGCATTATCACCGTATATGGCGAAAATATGTTGCTTGGTGTGAGGCCAGGAAGGCCCCTACAGAAGAATTCCAACTGGGTCGTTTCCTGCACTTCCTACAGTCAGGGGTGACTATGGGCCTAAAATTGGGGTCCATAAAGGTCCAGATTTCGGCCCTATCCATTTTCTTTCAAAAAGAACTGGCTTCACTGCCTGAGGTTCAGACATTTGTTAAGGGAGTGCTGCATATTCAGCCCCCTTTTGTGCCACCAGTGGCACCCTGGGATCTTAACGTTGTGTTGGATTTCCTGAAATCCCACTGGTTTGAGCCACTTAAGACCGTGGAACTGAAGTATCTCACGTGGAAAGTGGTCATGCTGTTGGCCTTAGCATCGGCTAGGCGTGTGTCGGAATTGGCGGCTTTGTCATGTAAAAGCTCATATCTGATCTTCCATATGGACAGGGCAGAATTGAGGACTCGTCCCCAATTTCTCCCAAAGGTGGTGTCCTCGTTTCATTTGAACCAACCTATTGTGGTGCCTGCGGCTACTCGGGACTTGGAGGACTCCAAGTTGCTGGACGTAGTCAGGGCTTTGAAAATATATGTTTTCAGACGGCTGGAGTCAGGAAGACTGACTCGCTGTTTATCTTGCATGCCCCCAACAAGCTGGGTGCTCCTGCTTCAAAGCAAACTATAGCTCGCTGGATCTGTAGCACGATTCAGCAGGCTTATTCTGCGGCTGGATTGCCGCATCCAAAATCAGTAAAAGCCCATTCCACAAGGAAGGTGGGCTCTTCTTGGGCGGCTGCCCGAGGGATCTCGGCTTTACAG
This sequence comes from Pseudophryne corroboree, assembly GCF_028390025.1. NCBI lineage: Eukaryota > Metazoa > Chordata > Amphibia > Anura > Myobatrachidae > Pseudophryne > Pseudophryne corroboree. The sequence goes on from NC_086446.1 coordinate 624,574,123, forward strand.
CTTTGCCGAGTGGCTACTTGGTCGGGTTCAAACACATTTGCAAAGTTCTACAAGTTTGATACCCTGGCTGAGGAGGACCTTGTGTTTGCTCATTCGGTGCTGCAGAGTCATCCGCACTCTCCCGCCCGTTTGGGAGCTTTGGTATAATCCCCATGGTCCTTACGGAGTTCCCAGCATCCACTAGGGCGTCAGAGAAAATAAGAATTTACTCACCGGTAATTCTATTTCTTGTAGTCCGTAGTGGATGCTGGGCGCCCGTCCCAAGTGCGGACTTTCTGCAATACATGTATATGGTTATTGCTTAACTAAGGGTTATTGTTATGAGCCATCCGTTGAATGAGGCTCTGTTGTTGGTAAAACCGAACCCGCTCATCACTACTGTTAACTGGGTATAGTATCACAAGTTGTACGGTGTGGCTGGTATGAGTCTTACCCTGGATTCAAAATTTCCTTTCCTTGTAATGTCAGCTCTTCCGGGCACAGTTTCCCTAACTGAGGTCTGGAGGAGGGGCATAGAGGGAGGAGCCAGTGCACACCAGATAGTACCTAATCTTTTCTTTAGAGTGCCCAGTCTCCTGCGGAGCCCGTCTATTCCCCATGGTCCTTACGGAGTTCCCAGCATCCACTACGGACTACGAGAAATAGAATTACCGGTGAGTAAATTCTTATTTTTTCCCCTCAATGTGGGGGGGGGGGGGTGTTTAGCTGCCAGTGCCTCCCCAGCCACTGACCTCACCGCACGTCACTGCTAGAACTGGAACAATAGATAACATGTATCAAATTACCGCTACCGCTCCTGATTGAATTCTTCTTCACTCTAACTCTTTATAAATTCTCTCTTTTTTTTTTTAACTGAATAATCACTTTTGTCTTTACTTTGTTTTTATCCTCTATCTTATCCCACCTATAATAGCATGCCTTTTGTCACTTTTGGCCTCTTTGCACTTGCTAACCCCACTAGTGTTTACCTCCCTGAAGGGGCCAGTAGCGGATCTTGCCACGGGCAAGCAGGACTTTTGCCCGGGGCGCCGCCTTCTGGAGGGCGCCGCACCATGGCAAGATCCGCTGCTGCTGTGGTTCCCCCCGCTGCCGCGGCCCGCTGTCCGTTGTGAAGGGAAACTAGACGCTACGCGTCTAATTTCCCTTCCTGGAGAGGACCTTCACTGTAATGATGAGCGGTGCGCGTTGACATCATCGCGCACCGCACAGCAAAGGTCCTCTCCACGAAGGGAACTAGACGCGTCTAGTTTACCTTCGTGGAGAGGACCTTAGCTGTGCGGTGCACGATGACGTCATCGCGCACCGCACATCCTACAACAGTACAGGGGGCGTAACTGACCAAGCCCCCTGTAAGAAGCCACACCCCCTAATGCCGCCCGGGGCGCCAGAAGCCCGGAACCGGCCCTGGAAGGGGCATACACACGGTGAGATTCGGGCTAACCCCGATTCTCACTATGCGACAGGGGCTAGGTCAGCATCGCAAGCACATGACTGTGCTTGCAATACTGACTATGCGATTTTGGCTGTCAATTTTGACTCTGTCTTCTATAGAGAGTCAAAATTGACTTGCCTGCACAGTCTGTCTAGGCTTGCGATGCTGACCGCGCGGGACTGCACATCAAATCGGCATCGCAGGGTGACTTTCACCTTGCGATCTGCACTAACTTTTCTTACGATTTTGACTATATAGTCAAAATCCTAAGAAAATATCTCACCGTGTGTACGCACCATCATTCACCTCATTAGAACATCCTAGTATATCTTCCCTTCTCACCTTAACTTTCCTCTCCTACTGCTCCACTGATTCATTTTCCGTTTTGTTCACTTTCCTTGGATTCCATGCTTCTCAGGTGTTGTTTCACTAGTCACAGTTCAGCTCCAATCAGCTCTTTCCAGGTGCTAGCATAAAGTCAGTTGAGTTGTGTTCAGTGAAACTGTTAACAACTGAATCTTGAGCTGCTTTTTATGTGGCTGTTGTGGTGTGGTCAGAGGGGTGATTCAGACGGGAACCGGTCTGAAGATCGACACTGTCTAGGTCGACAGTCACTAGGTTGACAGGGTTTCTAGGTCGACATGTGCTAGGTCGACAGGTCAAAAGGTCGATATGAGTTTTTCACATTTTTTTTCCTTTTTTTGAACTTTTTCATACTTAACGATCCACGTGGACTACGATTGGAACGGTAATCTGTGCCGAGCGAAGTGGTAGCAGAGCAAGGCACCTTGCCCGAAGCATGCGAAGGGACACTGTGCACTAATTGGGGATCCCGGTCACTCTACGAAGAAAATGACACCCAAAGAAAAAAAACTCATGTCGACCTTTTGACCTGTCAACCTAGCACATGTCGACCTAGAAACCCTGTCGACCTTCCAACCCTGTCGACCTAGTGACTGTTGACCTATAGTGGTCGACCTAGACACTAGATCTAATGATCCACACCCGATTCTGACCTGATCGCTGGGCTGCCAATTTTGCTGTCCTGCGTTCAGATAGTCGCCGCCCCCAGGGGGAGTGTAAATTCGCCGTGCAAGTGTGCGATCCCATGAGTACGCCGAACTGCAAAAATCCACTGTGTGCAGTCTCTGCGCAGCCCAGGACTTTCTCCTACAGTGCGATCAGAAGAGGCTGTTCGGAGCCGGAGCTGACGTCAGACCCCCTCCCTAAAAACGCTTGAGAATGCCTGCGTTTTTACTGACTCTCCCAGAAAACGGTCAGTTACCACCCACAAAGGCCTCTTCCTTTCAATCAACTTGCGAACACCTGTGCGATTGGAATTTTTGCACCATCATGTCACTGACCAGCGATGCCCGTTGTTGTTGGCCGACGCGCGTGTGCATTGCGGTGCATGCGCAGTTAATGCCTCATCGCCTGCTGTGCGAAAAGGCACAGCAGCGATCAGGTCTGATTCACCCTGAATTTCAACTTTTCAGACTTTAGCACAGTGCTAGATGCTACTAGTGTTCCACTGCTCACACACACTATGCTGCCTGCTAGAGAAGAGAGGGCCCAGACAGAGCCTCCTCTCTTAATACGCCCCTGTGCAATACATAGAATTTTGGACAGACAGCACGAGAAAGAGAAATAGAGGAAAGAAGGAGAACCATGGAGAACGGAGCTTATACAAGCTGGTGACATACAGGGTCTTGCTAATATCGGGATCCGTGGTGGATCAAGAAACGTGATGTTCTCTATTTTATTTTATTGAATTGAAGTAAGTGCAACATTGGAGGGGATAGAGAAGGTGGAAAGTAAAGAAAAAAAGATAAGGAATATCTATTATTGTCTAATATAGCAAGCAATGGAGAATGAAATAGAAAACAGAGAGACTTCCTTGAGAACATTGACTAATCTACCACGGGTGTAGTATGGTATGCCAGCGGCAGGGCTCCCGACGGCCAGCATACTGGAGCCGGAATCCCGACCGCCGACATACCAACAGCTGGGCGAGCACAAATGAACCCCTTGCGGGCACGCTGCACTCGCCATGCTGTCTATTCTCCCTCCAGGGGGGTCGTGGACCCCCAAGAGGGAGAAAAGGTGTCGGGATTCTGGCGCCGGTATACTGTGCGCCGGGATCCCAGCAGCTGGCAAACTGAAGACCACCCATCCAGCACCACATTCTTATTTGCTAGTCATTATTGTCATGCAGTGCCGTAACTAGACATTTTAGCCCTGTGTGCAAGAAACGGCATCGGCGCGCCCCCCCCCCCCCCCCCCCCCCATATATAAAATACAGAGTGCGCCAAAAATATAGGGGTGTGGCCACAGATCTCGTTTTTACACATTATGGCAGGCAGAATTCCCCTTATTACACATTACGATAGGCAGAGTCCCTTTTTTACACATTACGGCAGCAGAGCCCACTTTTAACACATTAGGCAGGCAGAGTCCCCCTTTTTTACACATTGCAGCAGCAGAGTCCCCTTTTTTACACATTAAGCAGCAGAGTCCCCCTTTTTACACATAATGGCAGTCAGACCCTTTTTTTACACACATGGCAGGGTCCTTCTTTTTATACATTATGGCAGGTAGTCCCCCTTTTTTACACATTAGGCAGGCCAAAGAGGTAACTAGACATTTTGGTGCCTGTGCCAAAAATAGTGGTCAGTCACATTACACCGCACAGTAGTGTCCGTCAGTCACATTACAACACACAGTACCATCAGTCAGTCGCATTACACCGCACAGTAGTGTCCGTCAGTCACATTACACCACACAGTAGTGTCAGTCACATTACACTGCACAGTAGCGTCAGCCAGTCACATTACACCGCACAGTAGCGTCAGTCACATTTCATCTCACAGTAGCATCCGTCAGTCACATTACACAGCACAGTAGCGTCCGTCAGTCACATTACGCTAGCTAGGTAAAGGGGAGAGAAAGTGTGTGTATGTGTGGAAAGAGTGTGTGTAAGAGAGAGAGAGTGAGCGTATAGCGTATAGCACTGCTTACCTATCTATTCAGCTGCCGACTTCTGTTCTGTCCCCCAGGAGTCCCTCTCCAGACACTGCAGTGCAAGACGGGATGCGCGGGGAGCGGTGATAAGAGCTCATGGTAAGCACTCTCTCACTGCCTGCTGCTGTAAATGTAATCTGCAATCCATACAGCAGACAGACTGCCAGCTCTGCAGTGAGCGGTGGTAGTCGTGCCCCCCCCCCCCCCCCCCCCCTCAGGTTTCTGGCGGCGGTCCTGCGCCCACAGTGCTTTTGCGCTGTGTGCCAGGCACCACTCGCCCACAGGTAGGAACGGTCCTGTTGTCATGAGTTCCATTTCCACCATGGCCCTAACTGTATGGAGTTCGTATATTCTACCTGTGCTTGCTTAGATTTTCTCCCACATTCTACTGGTAGGCTTATTGGCCCCCAACAAATATTAACCTGTGTGTGTGTGTGTGTGTGGGCCAAGTCGTTTTTATCTCAGGGATCAATATTCATTTGATGCTCCATTAATGTCGGATTTAGCCACGTAAAGCGACTAAGCCCAACCAAACTAATAGGCGCGATCGGGAAAAGTGGTGTTTGGGCGCCCAAACAGTTCACTTTTCACACATTTCAGCTCGCCACCCCTGGCGGGTGCGAGCTGAAACAAAGATACTGGCAGCCAATACTACATTTGAATATCGGCATTGGGCGCTATCTAGTGGCTGCCGACCAGAAACATATTTGAATCTCGCCCTATGATTATTATTGTATCTCTATAATGTTGCCTCCACCAGCCTGAATAATCATGATAATGTAATATGGATCCATGCTTTAGTGCTGTTGTCTCCAAATCCTCACCCTAACATCTGCGTGTTGAAATTGAATACTTGATTTGTCAGACCACATGACCTGTTTCTAATCATTTACTGTCCAATTTAAAGAGAAGAGCTAGAGAGGCATTCAGTGTAGAAGAGGGAGTAAAAAAAGTTTGGAGGCAATAGAGTAGAGGGGGCAGGTTGTAGGGTTAAATAAGATGAGCGAATAATTCATCCTTGGTTGCTGGAGGGATATACAGTAAGTAAAGGAGAGAGGCTGAATTTATAGTGAAGAAGGTCAGCTTTGGAAACAGATTTCGGTTTAAGTTCAGAACATGAAACCCCCTGGGTTTAGCATAACTAAACTGCTTCAGAGCATTATTAAACATATTAAGAACTTTAAAATGCATACTATTGCGGCCTCGCTTCACTCACCTTACTTTGGGCAGGTTACTGTTCCAAATAGATGTACACATGGATAGTGTTCTGGGGCAGTTTAGTTATACTAACCCATATACTAACTATACTGAACTTGAGTCCCAGATTTCCTCCAGTGACACTAAGCAGTCCAGGAATACTTTTGTTGGTGACAGGTCTGTTAGGTGTGCCACAGTTCTGGTTTGGATCATTGAAGAATATGGGGTAAATTTATTAAAGTTTCTGAAAAAGTGGTGGCTATACTGTAGCAACCAATCAGATTCTAGCTACCATTTATCTATTGCATTATAGAAAACTATAGAATCTGGGTGCTATGAGCAACAATAACATTTGCTTTAATAAATCTACCCCTATGAGCCAAATTTAATAGCCTCTGTGTTGCTGAAAGTGTTGATGGTGAGAAAAAATATTTAAAACTGCAATTATATATTTGAAATCATCTTTCAAATCTTCCACGGAAATCACAGAAACATCAGTACTTTCAGCAACCTGGAGGCAAATGTGGTGAATGGCAGGGCCGTAACTACATGTGTGCCAGGTGTGCCTGGCACGCAGCGCAGTCGCCCTGAGGGCGCAACTGGCCGCATCCCCGTTCCAAGGGGACTTTAGTCAGCGGCATTGTAATGAGTCTAACATTGTAATGTAATGAGTCATTACAAGACGCCTGAGCAAGGAGAAGAGCAGCAGCTCCAGAGGCAGGGGAGAAGGAGGAGGAGGGAGGGGAACACGGGAGCTGCAGCAGCGCACTGTAATTGGTGGCGGCGCTACTGCAGCTGTCCCTCTCCTTCCACATAGGCTGGCCGTCGCCGCTGTGAATGCTGAGATGAGGGAAGCGCATCCCAGCATGCACAGCAGTGGCGACCAGCCTATGTGGAAGGAGAGAGACAGCTGTAGCAGCGCCGCCACCAATTACAGTGCACTGCTGCGGCTCCCGAGTACCCCTCCCTCCTCTTCCTCCTCCCCTGCCCAGGATCTGCCTGACTGCCTGCATTGAGGAGCCTGACTGTCTGCTGTAATGTGTAAAAATGGGGACGGTCTGCTGTAATGTGTAAAAAGAGGGCTCTCTCTGCCGTAATGTGTAAAAAGGGGACTCTATCTGCCATAATGTGTAAAAGGTGGACTCTGCCGTAATGTGTAAAAAGGGGATGCTGTCTGCCGTAATGTGTAAAAAGGTAGACTCTGCCATAATTTGTAAAAAGGGGACTCTAGCTGCCGTAATGTGTAAAAAGGTAGACTCTGCCATAATGTGTAAAAAGGGGACTCTAGCTGCCGTAATGTGTAAAAAGGTAGACTCTGCCATAATGTGTAAAAAGGGGACTCTAGCTGCCGTAATGTGTAAAAAGGTAGACTCTGCCATAATGTGTAAAAAGGGGACTCTAGCTGCCGTAATGTGTAAAAAGGGCTCTACCTGGTGTAGTGGCGCTACTGTGCAGCATAATTTGAATAATGGAGACTACTGTGCACCGTAATATGAATTGGTATTATTTTGTGGCCAAACACCACCTCATGTAGCCACGCCCCTATATTTTTGACATGCGCCTACGGCGCGCACTGCCCCTTATTTTACATAAGGGAGGGGTGCCGATGCCGTTTCTTGCACACAGCGCTGAAATGTCTAGTTACGGCACTGGTGAATGGAGCTGCATTATCTAATAGTGAAGTAAAGGCCTCCTGATCAGTCCACTATAGTGTAGTCATGAGGAGACAGTTTAGTGAAAATGAAAAGTGGATCTGGTTGAGAGTATTTAGGTGTCACTTTGTGCTTGTAAAAGTGTATATGTACTGTATATCTTAGTCTCGAAATAGTCTTATCTGTCTATTGCTTGCAAAGAACAAGTGCATAAAGGGTGTGACACTCGCTCAGCGAGGTGTGCAGGTATGGCAGAAGGTGCAGGTAGACCTCTTAGTAGGCTTATCTGTTTACTGCAGTTAGCACAGACCTTGTGCTGGCAGGAAAAAGAGTACATTTTAGACGTAAATTCTGTCCCAAGACCCTCATTCCGAGTTGTTTGCTCGCTAGCTACTTTTAGCAGAAATGCAAAAGCTAGGCCGCCGCCCTCTGGGAGTGTATCTTAGCTTAGCAGAATTGCAAACGAAAGGTTAGCAGAATTGCTACTAAATAATTCCTTGGAGTTTCTGAGTAGCTCCAGACCTACTCCTAGATTGCGATCACCTCAGTCCGTTTAGTTCCTGGTTTGACGTCACAAACACGCCCTGTGTTCGGCCAGCCACTCCCCGCTTCACCAGCCACTCCTGCGTTTTTACCTGGCACGCCTGCGTTTTTTAGCACACTCCCTGAAAATGCCCAGTTTCTGCCCAGAAACACCCACTTCCTGTCAATCACACTACGATCACTCGAGCGATGGAAAAACGTCGCTCGAGCTAGTGTAAATCTACTAAGTTTTGTGTGAAAGTACTTAGCGCATGCGCGCTGCGTACCATGCGCATTTTCCACCTAATCGCTGCGTTGCGAAAACGGCAACGAGCGAACAACTCGGAATGACCACCCATATACACACCAGTCCCAATATGTCCTATGTTGCTATAGAATATGTTAGAATAGAGCTCCAGCTAGTGGATGTCTGGAGCATTACACACTATGATGATAAAAATGTGCTTTTCTCTGACTAGATTATAATTCTAATTTGCTTTTCCAATATGACACAAACCATAATAAAACCAATTCTAATTTCTGATGTCTGTTGGGTCTCCTATTTTTAAACATAGAGGGGCTAGTTTACAGTTAGAGGTAATATATATTTCTCTAACGTCCTAAGTGGATGCTGGGGACTCCGTAAGGACCATGGGGAATAGCGGCTCCGCAGGAGACTGGGCACAAAAGTAAAGCTTTAGAACTACCTGATGTGCACTGGCTCCTCCCCCTATGACCCTCCTCCAAGCCTCAGTTAGATTTTTGTGCCCGAACGAGAAGGGTGCACACTAGGTGGCTCTCCTGAGCTGCTTAGTGAAAAGTTTAGTTTTAGGTTTTTTATGTTCAGTGAGACCTGCTGGCAACAGGCTCACTGCATCGAGGGACTAAGGGGAGAAGAAGCGAACTCACCTGCGTGCAGAGTGGATTGGGCTTCTTAGGCTACTGGACATTAGCTCCAGAGGGACGATCACAGGCCCAGCCATGGATGGGTCCCAGAGCCGCGCCGCCGGCCCCCTTACAGAGCCAGAAGACAGAAGAGGTCCGGGAAATCGGCGTCAGAAGACGTCCTGTCTTCAATAAGGTAGCGCACAGCACCGCAGCTGTGCGCCATTGCTCTCAGCACACTTCACACTCCGGTCACTGAGGGTGCAGGGCGCTGGGGGGGGGCGCCCTGAGACGCAATAAAAACACCTTAGATGGCGAAAAATACATCACATATAGTTCCTGGGCTATATGGATGCATTTAACCCCTGCCAGAATACACAGAAAAACGGGAGATAAGGCCGCCGAGAAGGGGGCGGAGCCTATCTCCTCAGCACACTGGCGCCATTTTCCCTCACAGCTCCGTTGGAGGGAAGCTCCCTGGCTCTCCCCTGCAGTCACTACACTACAGAAAGGGTTAAAAAAGAGAGGGGGGCACTAATTACGCGCAGTATTAAAAATACAGCAGCTATAAGGGGAAAAATACTATATATAAGGTTATCCCTGTATATATATATAGCGCTCTGGTGTGTGCTGGCAAACTCTCCCTCTGTCTCCCCAAAGGGCTAGTGGGGTCCTGTCCTCTATCAGAGCATTCCCTGTGTGTGTGCTGTGTGTCGGTACATTTGTGTCGACATGTATGAGGAGAAAAATGATGTGGAGACGGAGCAGATTGCCTATAATAGTGATGTCACCCCCTAGGGGGTCGACACCTGAGTGGATGAACTGTTGGAAGGAATTACGTAACAGTGTCAGCTCTGTATAAAAGACAGTGGTTGACATGAGACAGCCGGCTACTCAGCTTGTGCCTGTCCAGACGTCTCATAGGCCGTCAGGGGCTCTAAAGCGCCCGTTACCTCAGATGGCAGATATAGACGCCGACACGGATACTGACTCCAGTGTCGACGGTGAAGAGACAAATGTGACTTCCAGTAGGGCCACACGTTACATGATTGAGGCAATGAAAAATGTTTTACACATTTCTGATAATACGAGTACCACCAAAAAGGGGTATTATGTTCGGTGAGGAAAAACTACCTGTAGTTTTCCTGAATCTGAGAAATTAAATGAGGTGTGTGATGATGCGTGGGTTTCCCCCGATAACAACTGATAATTTCTAAAATGTTATTGGCATTATATCCTTTCCTGCCAGAGGTTAGGGTGCGTTGGGAAACACCCCCTAGGGTGGATAAAGCGCTCACACGCTTGTAAGAACAAGGGCTCTACCCTCTCCTGAGATGGCCGCCCTTAAGGATCCTGCTGATAGAAAGCAGGAGGGTATCCTAAAATGTATTTACACACATACTGGTGTTATACTGCGACCAGCAATCGCCTCAGCCTGGATGTGCAGTGCTGGGTTGGCGTGGTCATATTCCCTGACTGAAAATATTGATACCCTAGATAGGGACAGTATATTATTGCCTATAGAGCATTTAAAAGATGCATTTCTATATATGCGTGATGCACAGCGGAATATTTGCCGACTGGCATCAAGTCTAAGTGCGTTGTCCATTTCTGCCAGTAGAGGGTTATGGACACGACAGTGGTCAGGTGATGCGGATTCCAAACGGCATTTGGAAGTATTGCCTTATTAAGGGGAGGAGTTATTTGGGGTCGGTCTTTCAGACCTGGTGGCCACGGCAACAGCTGGGAAGTCCACGTTTGTACCCCAGGTCGCCTCTCAACATAAGAAGACGCCGTATTATCAGGCGCAGTCTTTTCGTAGGCAAGCGGGCAAAAGGTTCCTCATTTCTGCCCCGTGACAGAGGGAGAGGAAAAAGGCTGCAGAAATCAGCCAGTTCCCAGGAACAGAAACCCTCTCCCGCCTCTGCCAAGCCCTCAGTATGACGCTGGGGCTTTACAAGCAGAATCAGGCACGGTGGGGGCCCGTCTCAATGAATTTCAGCGCGCAGTGGGCTCACTCGCAAGTAGACCCCTGGATCCTTCAGGTGATATCTCAGGGGTACAAATTGGAATTCGAGACGTCTCCCCCTCGCCGTTTCCTAAAGTCGGCTTTAACGATGTCTCCTTCTGACAGGGAGGCAGTTTTGGAAGCCATTCACAAGCTGTATTCCCAGCAGGTGATAATCAAGGTACCCCTCCTGCAACAGGGAACGGGGTATTATTCCACACTGTTGTGGTACCGAAGCCGGACGGTTCGGTGAGACCGATTCTAAATCTAAAATCTTGAACACTTACATACGGAGGTTCAAATTCAAGATTGAGTCACTCAGAGCAGTGATTGCGAACCTGGAAGAAGGGGACTACATGATGTCTCGGGACATCAAGGATGCTTACCTTCATGTTAAAATTTACCCTTCTCACCAAGGGTACCTCAGGTTTATGGTACAGAACTGTCACTATCAGTTTCAGAAGCTGCCGTATGGATGGTCCACGGCACCCCGGGTCTTTACCAAGGTAATGGCCGAAATGATGATACTCCTTCGAAGGAAGGGAATTTTAGTTATCCCTTACTTGGGCGATTCCCTGATAAGGGTAAGATCCAGGGAACAGATGGAGGTCAGTGTAGCACTATCTCAGGTAGTGTTGCGGCAGCACGATTGGATTCTCAATATTCCAAAATCGCAGCTGATTCCGACGACTCGTCTTCTGTTCTTAGGGATGATCCTGGACACAGTCCAGAAAAAGGTGTTTCTCCCGGAGGAGAAAGTCAGGGAGTTATCCGAGCTAGTCGGGAACCTCCTATAACCGAGCCAAGTCTCAGTACATCAATGAAATGGTTCTGGGAAAAATGGTGGCTTTCTACGAAGCAATCCCATTCGGCAGATTCCACGCAAAAACTTTCCAGTGGGACCTGCTGGACAAATGGTCCAGGTCGCATCTTCAGATGCATCAGCGGATAACCCTGTCACCAAGCACAAGGGTGTCTCTCCTGTGGTGGTTGCAGAGTGCTCATCTTCTAGAGGGCCGCACATTCAGGACTGGGTCCTAGTGACCACGGATGCCAGCCTGCGAGGCTGGGGAGCAGTCACACAGGGAAGGAATTTCCAGAGCTTATGGTCAAGCCTGGAGACATCACTTCACATAAATATCCTGAAGCTAAGGGCCATTTACAATGCTCTAAGCTCAGCAAGACCTCTGCTTCAAGGTCACTCGGAGTTGATCCATTCGGACAACATCACGGCAGTCACCCACGTAAACAGACAGGGTGACACAAGAAGCAGGAGGGCAATGGCAGAAGCTGCAGGGTTCCTCGCTGGGCGGAAAATCATGTGATAGCACTGTCAGCAGTATTCATTCCGGGAGTGGACAACTGGGAAGCAGACTTCCTCAGCAGACACGACCTCCACCCGGGAGAGTGGGGACTTCACCCAGAAGTCTTCCACATGTTTATAAAACTCGACAAGTATTGCGCCAGGTCAAGGGACCCTCAGGCAATAGCTGTAGACGCTCTGGTAACACAGTGGGTGTACCAGTCAGTGTATGTGTTCCTTCCTCTGCCTCTCATACCCAAGGTACTGAGAATTATAAGATGGAGAGGAGTAAGCACTATATTCGTGGCTCCGGATTGGCCAAGAAGGACTTGGTAACCGGAACTTCAAGAGATGCTCACGGAGGATCCGGGGCCTCTACCTCTAAGAAGGGACCTGCTCCAGCAAGGACCCTGTCTGTTCCAAGACTTACCGCGGCTGCGTTTGACGGCATGGCGGTTGAACGCTGGATCCTGAAGGAGAAAGGCATTCCGAATGAAGTCATTCCTATCCTGATCAAAGCCAGGAAAGATATAACCGCAAAACATTATCACCGCATTTGGCGAAAATATGTTGCGTGGTGCGAGGCCAGTAAGGCCCCGACGGAGGAATTTTCAACTAGGTCGATTCCTACATTTCCTGCAAACAGGAGTGTCTATGGGCCTGAAATGGGGGTCCATTAAGGTTCAAGTTTCGGCCCTGTCAATTTTCTTCCAAAAAGAACTAGCTTCAGTCCCTGAAGTTCAGACGTTTGTGAAAGGGGTACTGTATATACAGCCTCCTTTTGTGCCTCCAGTGGCACCTTGGGATCTAAATGTAGTTTTTGGGTTCCAAAAGTCACATTGGTTTGAACCACTTAAATATGTGGAGTTAAAATATCTCACATGGAAAGTGGTCATGCTGTTGGCCCTGGCCTGGGCCAGGTGCGTGTCAGAATTGGCGGCTTTATCCTGTAAAAGCCCTCATCTGATTTTCCATTCGGACAGGTCGGAATTGAGGACTTGTCCTCAGTTTCTCCCTAAGGTGGTTTTCAGCGTTTCACCTGAATCAACCTATTGTGGTGCCTGCGGCTACTAGGGACTTGGAGGACTCCAAGTTGCTAGACGTTGTCAGAGCCCTGGACATATAGGTTTCCAGGACGGCTGGAGTCAGAAAATCTGACTCGTTGTTTATTCTGTATGCACCCAACAAGCTGGGTGCTCCTGCTTCTAAGCAGACTATTGCTCGTTGGATTTGTAGTACAATTCAGCTTGCACATTCTGTGGCAGGCCTGCCACAGCCAAAATCTGTAAAAGCCCATTCCACAAGGAAAGTGGGCTCATCTTGGGCGGCTGCCCGAGGGGTCTCGGCTTTACAACTTTGCCGAGCAGCTACTTGGTCAGGAGCAAATACGTTTGCTAAATTCTACAAATTTGATACCCTGGCTGAGGAGGACCTGGAGTTCTCTCATTCGGTGCTGCAGAGTCATCCGCACTCTCCCGCCCGTTTGGGAGCTTTGGTATAATCCCCATGGTCCTTACGGAGTCCCCAGCATCCACTTAGGACGTTAGAGAAAATAAGAATTTACTTACCGATAATTCTATTTCTCGTAGTCCGTAGTGGATGCTGGGCGCCCATCCCAAGTGCGGATTGTCTGCAATACTGGTACATAGTTATTGTTACCAAAAAATCGGGTTATTGCTGTAGTGAGCCATCTTTTCTAGAGGCTCCTCTGTTATCATGCTGTTAACTGGGTTTAGATCACAAGTTATATGGTGTGATTGGTGTGGCTGGTATGAGTCTTACCCGGGATTCAAAATCCTTCCTTATTGTGTACGCTCGTCCGGGTACAGTATCCTAACTGAGGCTTGGAGGAGGGTCATAGGGGGAGGAGCCAGTGCACACCAGGTAGTTCTAAAGCTTTACTTTTGTGCCCAGTCTCCTGCGGAGCCGCTATTCCCCATGGTCCTTACGGAGTCCCCAGCATCCACTACGGACTACGAGAAATAGAATTATCGGTAAGTAAATTCTTATTTTCTCTGACGTCCTAGTGGATGCTGGGAACTCCGTAAGGACCATGGGGAATAGCGGCTCCGCAGGAGACTGGGCACAACTAAAGAAAGCTTTAGGACTACCTGGTGTGCACTGGCTCCTCCCTCTATGACCCTCCTCCAGACCTCAGTTAGAACCTTGTGCCCGGCTGAGCTGGATGCACACTAGGGGCTCTCCTGAGCTCCTAGAAAAGAAAGTATATTTTAGGTTTTTTATTTTCAGTGAGATCTGCTGGCAACAGACTCACTGCTACGAGGGACTAAGGGGAGAAGAAGCGAACCTACCTGCTTGCAGCTAGCTTGGGCTTCTTAGGCTACTGGACACCATTAGCTCCAGAGGGATTGAACACAGGGCCCAACCTCGATCGTCCGGAGCCGCGCCGCCGTCCCCCTTACAGAGCCAGAAGCATGAAGATGGTCCTGAAAATCGGCGGCAGAAGACTTTGGTCTTTAACAAGGTAGCGCACAGCACTGCAGCTGTGCGCCATTGCTCCTCATGCACACCTCACACTCCGGTCACTGATGGGTGCAGGGCGCTAGGCGGGGGGCGCCCTGAGCAGCAATATTAACACCTTGGCTGGCAAAATAATCACAATATATAGTCCCAGAGGCTATATATGTGAAAAATACCCCTGCCAGGATCCATAAAAAAGCGGGAGAAAGTCCGCCGAAAAAGGGGCGGGGCTATCTCCCTCAGCACACTGGCGCCATTTTCTCTTCACAGTGCAGCTGGAAGACAGCTCCCCAGGCTCTCCCCTGTAGTTTTCAAGCTCAAAGGGTTAAAAAGAGAGGGGGGGCACTAAATTTAGGCGCAAATCTGTGTATTATAGCAGCTATAAGGGAAAAATCACTGTGGGTAGTGTGAATCCCTGCATTATATAGCGCTCTGGTGTGTGCTGGCATACTCTCTCTCTGTCTCCCCAAAGGACTTTGTGGGGTGCTGTCCTCAGTCAGAGCATTCCCTGTGTGTGTGCGGTGTGTCGGTACGGCTGTGTCGACATGGTTGATGAGGCTTATGTGGAGGCGGAGCAGATGCCGAAAAATGTGATGTCGCCCCCTGTGGGGCCGACACCAGAGTGGATGGATAGGTGGAAGGTATTAGCCGACAGTGTCAACTCCTTACATAAAAGGCTGGATGACGTAACAGCTGTGGGACAGCCGGCTTCTCAGCCCGCGCCTGCCCAGGCGTCTCAAAGCCATCAGGGGCTCAAAAACGCCCGCTACCTCAGATGGCAGACACAGATGTCGACACGGAGTCTGACTCCAGTGTCGACGAGGTTGAGACATATACACAATCCACTAGGAACATCCGTTGCATGATCTCGGTAATGAAAAATGTGTTACACATTTCTGACATTAACCCAGGTACCACTAAAAAGGGGTTTTATGTTTGGGGAGAAAAAGCAGACAGTGTTTTGTTCCCCCATCAGATGAGTGAATGAAGTGTGTGAAGAAGCGTGGGTTCCCCCGATAAGAAACTGGTAATTTCTAAAAAGTTACTGATGGCGTACCCTTTCCCGCCAGAGGATAGGTCACGTTGGGAGATATCCCCTAGGGTGGATAAGGCGCTCACACGTTTGTCAAAAAAGGTGGCACTGTCGTCTTAGAATACGGCCACTTTGAAGGAGCCTGCTGATAAAAAGCAGGAGGCTATCCTGAAGTCTGTATATACACACTCAGGTACTATACTGAGACCTGCAATTGCCTCAGCATGGATAGTGCTGCTGCAGCGTGGTCTATTACCCTGTCAGGACAGGGATACTATTTGCTAACTATAGAGCATATTAAAGATGTCGTCTTATATATGAGGGATGCACAGAGGGATATTTGCCGGCTGGCATCCAGAATTAATGCAATGTCCATTCTGCCAGAAGGGTATTAGGGACCCGGCAGTGGACAGACGATGCTGACTTTAGAAGGCACATGAAGATTCTGCCTTATAAGGGTGAGGAATTGTTTGGGGATGGTCTCTGGGACCTCGTATCCACAGCAACAGCTGGGAAGAAAAAAAAATTTACCTCAAGTTTCCTCACAGCCTAAGAAAGCACCGTATTATAAGGTACAGTCCTTTCGGCTTCAGAAAAGCAAGCGGGTTAAAGGCGCTTCCTTTCTGCACAGAGACAAGGGAAGAGGGAAAAAGCTGCACCAGACAGCCAGTTCCCAGGATCAAAAATCTTCCCCCGCTTCCTTTGAGTCCACCGCATGACGCTGGGGATCCACAGGTGGAGCCAGGTGCGGTGGGGGCGCGTCTCGGGAACTTCAGCGACCAGTGGGCTCGCTCACAGGTGGATCCCTGGGTTCTGCAAGTAGTATCACACGGATACAAGCTGGAGTTTCGGGGCGACTCCCCCTCGCCATTACCTCAAATCAGCCTTGCCTGCTGTCCTCGAGGAGAG